>NW_020799098.1:23716518-23819687 GCF_003259725.1 Athene cunicularia
GGGTTATAGGGGTGGTGGAGTGAGCAAGCAGCTGTTTAACTCTAGCTGGGGTTAAAACACAAGATGGTAAGCCATCTCTATTATTTTTAGCATTCTCTCATAGAGTAAGGTTATTCCTCAGGGATCAAGAGGCAGGCAAAAAGGGGATAGCTAGAGATATTTTTTTCCCTCCTCCTTTGTTATGGGTTTCCTTGTTATTTTTTATCACTAGATGGTAGAAGGCAGCCAAGATTTCTGTTGGTCACATGCAGCAGGTTGCAGGTGGATCTTGGGAGAGGCAGGTGCAGACAGGAATGCTTTGGGGTTCCCACCTCCATCTCCCTATCCTGAAGACTGAGATTCCTCCCCAGGACTAAGCAGAAGAGGGAAATCCTTGCTCTACTCCACTGACATTATTCCCAAAAGCAAAATATAACAGTTAGGCTAACTGGACTCATATATATCCAACTTCTGAAGTGGAGAAGAGGAAGAGATGGGTGTTATATTACTGATAGGATAACAAGGATAACAAGGAATAGCTCCTTCCAGTAAAGGAAAATATTTGAGGAAGATTTCAGTAGTGGATGCAAAAGCAATCACTAAGTACAGGCTTTCCACAGCATATTTCTTGTCTTGATACTCACAAAAAACAAACTGACAATCACCTACTACTTTTCATTCAATTTCAGTGAATATTCAACAAATAGGCTTTGAATGTTAATAAACTTTGCTGTACAGAATTCTCCCATGAAGAAGAGAGAAAGCCATGCACTGACTGGTAAGTCCATCCCGACACCTAGGTTCTCACATATTTCGTAAAAACAACAAGTTTTTTACATACAATTTGCATTCTGAAATGATTGACAGGATGATTCAGGAAACAACACAAGATAAGCAATTTATATAAAAACAAAAAAAAAAGACCCATCTCAGACAAAGAAAATGATAGCATAAATAGTTATCAATTTTGTGTTCAGGTCCTTCAAGGACACACCATTAACTGGTTCACTTTCAGCACTAATAGATGTTACTTTTACTTTGAAAGTAAGTACTCATTTTTCACAGAAAGAAATTAAGCATATGCTTAAATATAAACATTAAATTGCCAGTTACTGAGCAAAGTTTGAATTACGTCAGGCTTCATCTGTCAAAATCTATGAAGCCAAAACATACTGCTAGAATTGAATGTAAGAATTGATCAAAGCATAAAAATTAAACCCTTGAAGACCAGTACAGAATATACTCTACAGTAACATGATTACTTGATGTTATAAATGTTAAAAGCTTTTAAAAGTTACTTTCCACTGGAATGTATTTTTCCATGAAACATCAAATATACAATCTTGAACTTTCATTGAAAACCCTAAACCAAAGTTTTCCACTGGAAATTTGAATTTCCCAAATTAAAAAATACAGGTTTGTAGGATTACCTTGCTAATTTTAGCTTTAGAAATTGTAGTTACTACATGAATTATGCTTTTCTCAATAAAATTTTGCAATATTGTCCTCAGGAAGAACACAGCCAAAAGGTTGTGTGGGAACAAAAACTACATTACAAGTTAAAATCGTTTTGGTTTACAGCTAAAATATTTGAGTCAACCTGTTGAAACAAATAAACAACAAAAATCCCAGTTCACAACAACTTTACAACATACCCACTTCACGGAAGACGGAAAAAATTATTGACAGAATATATATGTATCATTACCGAATGATATACAATGCATGTAACTATTTGTAGTGGTTTAAGCCCTGCTGGGACCAGAGACCACGTTGCCGTTGCCCCTTCCCCACCCTCAGCCAGTCAAGCTGGCAGTGAGGCACAAACCCCGGGTTAAAATAAGAAATTTAATACAACAATCTGAACAACAACAGTAGCAATGATAACAACAATAAACAGCAATAACAGTAAGCAAGACAAAAGATATACAGAGAAATACCGCAAATGGTTATGGAAAAAGCCCGCCATGTACTTCCCATCACCAAAGCCACAAAGGAAAAAGTTCCCGTGCTCCCATGCCCAGACCTGATGTCAGCATGGTATGAATAACCTGGCTGGAGATCCCTTCCCCCAATCTCTCTTAACCCTATACCAGCTGAACCAGGACACTATTTTACACATCTTGCACTCTTGATGGGTAGCTGAAGGGACCTGCTACACGACTTGAATGCACACAAGTATGTGGGACCAGATGGGTTACACCCAAGGGTGCTGAAAGAGTTGGCAGATGTGCTCGCCAAGACACTGCCCATGATTTACCTGAAATCATGGCTAACTGGGGAGGCCCCACTGGACTGGAGGGTGGCAAATGTGACACCCATCTACAAGAAAGGCAGAAAGGATGATCCAGGAAAGTATAGAGCTGTCAGTCTGACCTCGGTGCCAGGGAAGGTCATGAAGAAGGTCATCTTGGTGCTCTTAAAAGTCAAATAATGGACAGACAATTGGGGGATCAGGCCTGGTCAGCATGGGTTTATGAAAGGCAGGTCCTGCCTGACAAATCTGTCCTCTTTCTAAGACAAGACAACCTACTTACTGGATGAGGGAAAGGCTGTGGATGTTGTCTACCTTGACTTTAGTAAGGCCTTTGACACCATTTCCCACAGCATTCTCCTGGTGAAACTGGCTGCTCATGGCTTGGATGGGCACACACTTGGCTGGGTAAAAAACTGTCTGGATGGCCAGGCCCAAAGAGTTGTGGAGAATGGAGTTAAATCCAGTTGGTCGCCAGTCACGAGTGGTGTCCCCCAGGGCTCGGTTTTGGGGCCGCTCCTGTTTAACATCTTTATTGATGATCTAGACGAGGGGATCGAGTGCACCCTCCGTCAGTTTGCAGATGACCCCCAGTTGGGTGGGAGTGTTGATCTGCTCGAGGGCAGGGAGGCTCTGCAGAGAGACCTGGACAGGCTGGAGCCATGGGCTGAGCCCAACTGGAGGAGTTTCAATCAGGCCAAATGCCGGGGGCTGCCCTTGGGCCACAACAACCCCCAGCAGCGCTACAGGCTTGGGGAGGAGTGGCTGGAGAGCTGCCAGTCAGAGAGGGACCTGGGGGTGCTGATTGACAGCCGGCTGAACAGGAGCCAGCAGTGTGCCCAGGGGGCCAAGAAGGCCAATGGCATCCTGGCTTGTGTCAGCAATAGCGTGGCCAGCAGGGACAGGGAAGGGATCTGACCCCTGTCCTCGGCACTGGTGAGGCCGCCCCTCGATTCCTGTGTTCAGTTTTGGGCCCGTCACTTCAAACAGGACACAGACTTACTCGAACATGTCCAGAGAAGGGCAACAAATCTGATCAAGGGTCTGGAACACATGTCCTATGAGGAGCAGCTGAGGGAACTGGGGGTGTTTATTCTGGAGAAGAGGAGGCTGAGGGGAAACCTTATCACCCTCTACAACTATCTGAAAGGAAGCTGCAGAGAGATGGGTTTGAGCCTCTTTAGCGAAGTAGAAAGTGACAGGACAAGAGGGAATGGCCTCAAGTTGTGCCAGGGAAGGTTTAGACTAGATATTAGGAAGCATTTCTTTACAGAACGGGTTGTTAGGTGTTGGAATGGGCTGCCCAGGGAGGTGGCATAGTCCCCATCCCTGGAGGTGTTCAAGAGTAGGGCCAATTTAGAGCTTAAGGATATGCTGTAGGTGGGAACTGTGCTAGGCGAACGGTTGGACTAGATGATCTCCAGGGTCCTTTCTGACCTAGATGATTCTGTGAAGACACAAAATAATGAAGATATCTACTGTAAAGTATACTTATGAAGTAGACCAAATTTCTTTTGATATCAAGGTTTCAGCATACTCTCTGGCATTTCTGACAATTGCATGTGCAGGATCACAAATGTTATAACAATATATTTTTTCCAAAAAAGTAACAATTTTCCTTTTCACAGATTTCTTTAAATATACATACACGCATACTCACAAAACAAAAGAACTCCAAGACTCATATGGCTAGTTCTAATGCATTTCTCCCTTATGGTGTTGAAAGATAAATAGAAATCCTCAGACAAACAATGCCCTAAACTAGGAGATGAGTAACTGCAATATTTGCAATTGGTGAGACTTTTATTCATTCCTTACTTTTTGTCAACAGCCTAGCCTGACAAGTAAATTAATTTCGTGGTAAACTCCCAATTCTTGCTGATGATCACTTGAGATGATACCAAAATTTTTTTTAGAAGGTGGATGTCAAAGCCTGCCTGTTTGCTCTTCAGCTAAACACTTTGGATAAATGTTGAATCTTGGAATCTGCAGAGTGATAAGAAATTTCATTGCATAGACACATTTCAAAATTTCCTAGGCTGCACCAAATAAAAATGCATGGAACACAATAGACATGAATATAGCATGATACACTCTGCTAAAGTGCACTTTTATTTCAATAATCAAAATACATTTGCTAAGGATGAAAGGGAGCAATAATCCTTGCCTCCTGACAAGGGGCATTGTGTAAAACCTTGAACCTCCATATTTCCTCTACAACCAGTGGCGCTTGGTGGGTGTTTCTGATGGTGAGCTTTTCACACAAATCTTATTTATATCAGACACCTATTTATGGTCTTTGTCACAACACGCTCCTGAGTTGAAGTTAAACATTTCTCTTTAACTAAGTGCTACTCAATGTTATATGAATGTTATTTTTTGTTTGTTTTGCTCTGCCTCACCACAATCACTTTGCATAACGAGATGTGGCACTACTACAAGTTCAAACCCCAGCTCATGGATTGCATGAAAGAAACTGTCACTTGCAATCATTATCAGTAAGAGGGGATTATTCTGTGTTATGGGTAGTGATAGCATTTTATTTGCCTGCTTCTATTATTTGCAGAGCTGGTAACTTAAGGTGGTGATAATGTAATTCATGATAATGCCTAGAGACATTTAGAGAATTCCATTCAAGGAAAACCATGATTATTTGTTTGTCACTAATTCACTCATGTACAGAGGCAAAGAGCATGCTCAAGGAGAAAAAGAATAATTGCCCTTTTTTTTTTCCAGGGTTGCAATAAGTCTTTTACTTCAAATACTATCCTCATAATCATCTAACTTGGGCTTTATGTTGCTAACTAAACTATAATTTTAGATCATTAGGGTATTGAGGGTATAATAAAAAGAAGAAATATATAGCTTTTAGCTTATCATGAAGTTTCTCAATATCTTGTCTTTGTTTAGTAAAACACTTGAATATGCATTTTGGACTGGCAGCAAGCCAACTATTTGTTCTTGAGCAGAATAGGCACTTTCACAAACTCCACCCCTCACAGCAAATTAGTTTTCAAATAGCCATTCTACTTTGAACAAACTGAAGCAATGCCAAGCTTGATACATGCTGAAAGAGGCTGAGAAGAGGGAAAAAATGTGCAGAGAGGAGAAAAAGAGGAAGAAAGTTGTATAAAGGAAAGCAAACATTAAAAAATAAAAATCTTCAGAGAAAGTCAGAAGATAATATGCCAGATAAAGGAGGCATCATGACAGAATAGTGTAGTGTAGTGTAATGTACCATAAATTATGCTCTGTTTATATGTTATCAGGTAGAGTGCCTGACTACTTCCACTCTAAGATTGGGTTTGCATTTTCCTAGACCTTTGGCAACTTTTTACTCTTCAGACTTAAATACTCCACTTTGAACTCTTCTTTTTGTCTGTATCCATATTTTTACTGAGTCTCTTTCTTCTATCTTGTTGACTATCAGAAAAATAGTAGGAAGACAATGTAACAGTATGAGATTTATTACTGTCAGAAACTGGGTTAAAATTAGCCTCTAAATAAAATGAACTTCTAACTTATTTGCTATGGAGATTTTAGCCTTCTACAAAAGGTACAAAAATCCAGACATTTTGTAAGTAGGGAGTGGAGGTATATTTGTGCCTTTATGCCTCCTTATAAAACAATAGCAATTTACAAGCAATCTATGAGAAAATTGTTCTGGTTTTGGCCAGGATAGAGTTAACTTTCCTTGGGCTGAGAGGGAGCACAGCTAGAGGGGTGGGCCCAGATCACTCATTGGAGTATTCCATATCGTGTAACATCATGCTCAGTATATAGGGGGATGTGTTCTCTCAGTTTTGGTTTCAGTTTCCGAGCCAGTGGTGGGATTTCTGTTGCAGTCAGGATTGCTGCTGGGGCCAGGCTGCATGTCGGTCAGTAAGCCACTGTTGTATTTTACCTTTTTGGACTTACTGCTGTTACTGTTGTTTTGTTACTATTACTAAATTATATTTATTATTCAACCTATTAATTTTTATTTTTTTTTTTGGTGCCTCCCCTGTTTCACAGTGGGGGGAGAGTAAATGATTGGCCACGTGTTGATTGGCTACTGGCTGAGTTCAAACCACCACAAATATTTATACTCACACATCCACTGCACACACTTTTTAAAATTAAGAGACATCTCATTTTATTCCTACAGAGTACACTCCAACTCCTCTGCATATTATTAGAATATGCTCGCTCCGTTTTATGAATCTTCCATGGAGCCCAGGCTTGTTGCGATCAAAGAGGCCTTTGTCAATGGCCTGCCTTGACTCTGTGGAGACGCTTGTCAATGGTCTCTGCTGATGTCAAGAGCTGAACTCTATAGCCCTGGACTCATGCACCTTCCATGGTTCCCTTCATGATGCTTATGCTGCACACAGGAGGAGTCTATTTATAAAGAGTGAGATAAAAGAACATAGAAGTATTAAGGGTTGCAGGCATTAAAGAGCAAGTGCTATAGAGAGACCAACTAGTGAACTCGGAAAAGAGAGAAAATGAGGCAAGTACAAAAGAGTGGAAGGAAGACAAGACAAATGAGTGCACAATAGTAAAACCATCTCTAGCTACATGCTATGTCCCAACTTCTAACACAGTTTACACCCAAAATTCCTGAGAAAGTTTATTTGTCAACTGATAGTAAACAACTGAAGAATATGCTATGTCTCCTCTAGGGGCTTGCTCTGGTTTGTTTTTTTTTTTCCTTCTCTAAATGAAAATAACACCTATGTGCTATGAATTTGTTATGGATTATATCATTCCATGGAAATATTTCTCCCTTTAACAATCCTTACTCTTTTCTACCACCTCATACATTATTTTTAAAGCAGCCTAGAGATGAAATCTTAAAACCTATGTTTAGCAGGAAAAATACTGCATTATTTAGTAGCTTTTGCAAAGACATTGCAATGAATCTTATTTGGCTCACCTTAGCAAGTAGACCAAAAGAAGTTTGCATAAACAAATTTTCTCCTGTCATTTTCCAAAGTTTGGCTGGTTAGGTTTTTGATCTTAACAATTTGCATATGTTGTTTATTAGATCATGAAGGTGAACTGAGTGATTTGGCTACAGATTCTTGTTTGACTTTGTTTAGTGTCCACAAAGCATAATGTCTTTAGGTGACACTCAAACAGGCAGTCTGGAAATGGCATTAAATATACAGGTTTCTGAAATCTGGGTTCATTCAAATTCAATTTCTGAAATCTAATATCACCTTGTCTCCCAGTTTCTTTTGAAAAAAAACTAATGAAGCCTTACACAGAAGCAGTAGAGCACTGTAGAATGAAGTCATTACAGTATTCAGGTTAAAATACGGATTAAAAAATTCATTCACAATGCAGATTAAATCCCCACCTCATTTTTTCACTACTCTTAGAGATTATTACATGAAAAAATGTAATATTTTAACTGCTTTTTTTTCTTCTTCTTTTTTTTTTTTTTTCTGAGGGCAGAGAGAAAATGGAGCTGTACTTGATGCCCAATCCTGTATATTTTTACTGTTCAGTGGATCACTATCACTATTCCTACTCTGCTTTCACGCTCCCCTTTCTTCCTTCACTAGCAAACCAGCGCATAAAAATTGGCCAATACTTATGAAAATTATTTGGTGTAGTGGGAAGGACACATGAAAAAAATGCCTGCTAATTCACATTGCGTGGATACAGTGAAGTAGGGTTACCAGTCTCAAGCGGAAAATAGTAGCAGAAAGGAAGTAGGGTTGTCATGATCACTGCTAGTCCATGGCAGGGTACACTTCACTGTGCTGTAACAAAATCAGACCCAGTCCTGGGAGACATTTGTTGCAGAATGAGGAATGACACTGCACATTTTCCAAGTGAAGGCGAGAATTGAGGATGATGTTGATGGACATGTCTTTTCCCTTCCATGGTTCTATACTTAGACCTCAGCATTTCTCTCTATGATAAAACACAAAAAATCCCCAGAGAACTATGCTGAGGATTACACACATGATCAAAAGTCTTATGGATGTCCCTCCAACTTGAGGAAAGGCAGGGAAGAATCCCTGTAGATGACTGAAAGAGATAATTTGGCTCTGAGGCTAATCAGGAAGAAAGTCAAAGCGACAGAGAGTCAGTTTAGCTTAATAGATCAATGGTGGTTTTTACTGGCTTACATCTCCCAGTCACAAGTTTATGGTTTCTAGGCAGCAAAATCTGGTCAGATGTAATAGCCATTTCCCTAGCATCTAGTTAACCAGAAAAGATAGGTAACAGGTATAGGCAGAGATTTGCTTACTAAATACAATTTCATTTGTAATGCAGAGTTGCTATTCTTTATAGTTTCAAGTCTCTCTCTGTTCAGGCTGGTGATCTCTGCTAGTTTTTTGTACAGTATCCTTTATTTTGTTTCATTACTGCTATAACATTCTTTCAAAATGCTTTAAACAATCATTTAACAATAGCAAGGTACATTTATCGGCCTGACAGTCTACCTGCAGAACATCTCCCATAGCTATTTGCAGACGAGTTTCATGTCACTGAATTGTCTGAATAACTGGTAATAACATGCCAATCTACAGTGCAGCCAGAAAGAAAACACTGAAATTACATGTTCTAAATATACTCTTGGAAGTGCTAATGCTTGGAAAACAGGTCCAAGTCAGAGTTGACCTATAGATGAATCCCGTATATTTTATAACTGATAACCATTGTGCTAGTAGGTATTGTACTGAGTTATAACAAACCACTTATGCTGATGTAAAAAGTGGAAGTATTGAAGCCTGAGCAACAGGCCCCAAGCCAACACTGCTCACTTTTTATGTAGCCATTAGTGAAATATGTATGCTCATTAATGAAAGATGTAACTTGGATATCATAAAACATGTCTATCCTGAATATATCTTTATCCTTCTTTGTGTGTGGATAAGATAACCAGGTCATGAAGCCAGCTGTCTGCCCTTGTGACCTGATGTGTGCTCTTGTTCATAAACCAAATAGATAAACAGGGAAACTCCCTCAGCTTCTCCCTTGAGCCCTGGGCAGGCTCTGGGGGAATCTGGTGTGAGATTGAAACTAGATATTTCCGCTCAGAACAAAGGTGCCAGCTGTTCTGGCCTGTCAATCTCTGGTATATAAGTCTGGGCCCGTTTGCAGCGACTTTGGCAGCCTCACCTCTGGGTGGACGCCCCGCGTAGGATTTCCCCCTTGCCGGGACAGGCTCTGCAAACCCTCGCTGTAACCGGGGCTGCCCAGCCACTGCGGGGCTGGGGATGGGAACGTGTGCAGGTGGGGATGGAGCTGTCTTCATCACTGCTCTCTCTCTCATAGTAATGATTTGATGCATTACCCTGTATTTTCTTATTTGTTTACTTTAGGTGCACTATTCTGTCTTTTCTCACTGCATGTTTTCTGTATTACACTGTTACATTGGTTATTTCCAGTAAAATACACCTGCTCTTTTCACTCTGGTGTCTGAGTTTAATTGGTATCCTTAATCAGCAAAATAACTCTCTAATAAAAAAAGTGGAGAGTCAAATAGCTAAAGATGTAAAGAACAGAATAAGGTGTGGCTAGCAGCACAGTTCAAATATGAAAGGATATGCAGCAAAATAAAACAAAATATATTTTGTAATGACAGGAGAAGAAATCATTGTCATAATAAAAGTTGCATGTATATAAAGTTCAGATTCAAACTGAGCATAAGAATTTTTGATTCCTTGTAGAACATTGCACAAGAGGTGCTCTTTGGGCCCCCGCTTTTTCTCATACCATGGGGCAAAGTTTTCCATATAGTAGCTGTGATCGGGGCAAATCAGAACAAAGCTGTTCTGCTTTCAGCTAGTAACAAGGTTTACTAAACATGCCTGTCTAATTCTAATCTAGAACATGCTATTTCTTGAAGCCCCAGAGAAAAATACAGAATATAACAATAATGTCTCAGAGGCAGAGAGACAGTAGCAGTGCTGGTTTAGGTATAAGGATTGATGAGAGCCCTGTTAGTGCCAGTGGATGTGCTCCATCTTTAGAAAACAACCACAAACATCACCAGCAACTGAGGCACGCAGCAAGCAATCAAACCATGTAAGAGACTGGGTCTCCTGCAATGCACTGTGGGGAAAGGCTGAATTCAACAGTCAGTAATATTTTTTGTCCTGCTGAAAGCCAAATCCAGAAGCAGTGAGAGACC
Source organism: Athene cunicularia (assembly GCF_003259725.1). Lineage (NCBI taxonomy): Eukaryota > Metazoa > Chordata > Aves > Strigiformes > Strigidae > Athene > Athene cunicularia. The sequence continues at coordinate 23,726,889 of NW_020799098.1, forward strand.
TTAAACTGCAACTTAATTATTCATGAAGACAACCAGCATTTGGTGGTTGCTATTCCAGCTGTTTTGTCATTTGTATTAGTATATTCAGAGTTCTGTAAGGTCATTATTAAGTACACACATGTGATACACTTAGATTGAAAGAAAAAAAAAAAAAAAGTATGATGAAACTGCAAATGAAACAAAAGTTTCACCAGAAAATGCTGTTTTATTGAGCCAGATGTACTTCTCGTCGGCCATTACAGGTAAATTTTCTGCTGTGTTCTCCAACATAGGGTCTCAGGGGATTTCTGAATGTCATCTCTACTGGGTCTAGTCATATTCTGCACCACACCCCAGCCACTAGTTTCCAAACTAAAGACACACTGATAGCTAAACCATTTAAATGTATTTGTTTTGTTTTCATTTGTTGAAATTTAGCTAAGCAGCTGTGGGATTGTGGGACACTTTATTTTTGATGCTCACATTCCCCGGGTGAGACAGTCAGTTTTCAGTTTATGTGAGTGGGTAGGTAGAAATGACCTAAGGATGAGTTTGGATTGAAACCAAGATTTCATTTAAAAAAAAAAAAATAATCCCATGAACTAGTAAAATACTTTTATTCACACATCTTTATAATTTGTCAAAATTCAAAATTCAGGCCCCTTTTGTGTATGTAGCACAATACAACCTTGACTTAAATATGCTTGCAGCAGTCTTAAGTAGTCTCAAATTTAATGTCCGTATGAAGGATGAATATCTTTGCAGTTCTTATACCTTTTTTTGAAATCAGGATTTTAAAAAATATCTGAGATTGGACCTGAAAGAAACTGTCTTTCCTTGGGAAGTAGCTGACAACATATGAAGCCTCAAAACCTGTTTTGTGTAGTGGAAAGGAGACTAACTGCTACTCTGCTAACTTCATTAGGAGCAGGGAACAGTCTCCTGCAGGAACAGAGCTTGGCCAAAAATGCAAGCTCTGAGCATAGGCCTTTTCACCAAATAAGGAGAAACGGAAAATCTAGTACAATAGCATTGTTTCAGCTTGAACCATGAACTGACTTAAATACTCTTTTTTATATATGTATTAAACTGAAAATGTTAATTCTGCACAGTTTTGCTCATAATACCAATCATTTCATTGGCAAGCTTTTTCATTCTCACAGAAAGTGAAGAAGTCCCGAGGTGTTAACTGTATTCATAGGTTAAAATGCAGTAATTTAAAAGGTAATCTTTTGTACCTTATCAGTACACCACAATAGACACTTAATAACATGCCTGATCAGAAATGGATTTTAACCTCAGAATTAGTAAGGCTCTAAAATTCTTCAGTGAATAATTCAGGATTTTTAATTCCCTTCTTACAGCATAAGAGCTATTCATTAAATAGTTGCATTTTTCACAGATAGACATAGTATTTAATGGGGTTAGGGACTCAGGGACAAAGCAAGAAAAACATCTGGGAGTCTAAATCTCACTGAACTCACTGTTGAAATAAAAAATTTAGTCCTCCACTATCTCAGTTCTTTCCTAACCCCAAAGCATCGCACCCCATAGGCTTTTTATATTTCAGCATGACTTTTCGCCAGTGCTTACAGTTTTGCTGACAGGGAAGTCCAGAATCACCTCCATCTTCAAGCACCAAGCAGCTTGGTACTCAACCACTGGCTCAGTTCTGCCAGGACCCAGGAGCACATTGAGGTTATCACCTGGAGGGTTTTTTCTGGTAGGTGTTTCCCTTGTATAACAGGTGATAAATCGATCTACTGGTGGGAGATGGAGAGAGATTGCCTTTGCATCACCTGTAGGGGGCTCTTCTTCACTTATTAAACTGTCTTAGTCTTGACCCATGAGTATTTCTTGCTTGTGCCCTTCCAATTCTCTCCCCCATCCTGCTGGTGAGGCAGTAAGCTGGGTGGGGGCTTAGCTGCTATTTGAGTTCAACCCACAACAGCAAGAGATATTTACCATTTTTAATGTAATACTACAATTCTCAAGTCATTGAAGCAGAAGACGGAGGACTTTATTCTGACTTCAGAACTTCTGACTGGTAGGTAACAAAGTAAATTTCTTCATTGCTTACCGCAGTGCATATACTATAGCAGAGTGGCATTTAAAAAAAATAGTAATTCACCAAGATAGCTTCCTCATATCACAGTTACTCTATCTGTCCTTGGGCTATGATTTCCAATGACTGTAGCAACTGAAGCTCACAAATAATAAGACACCCAGAAAAGATTACAGACTTTAACCAAAAAATGCATTCCTCAATCTGCTGCCAAGATTGGTCGCCACATGTTTTTTTGCCATCCAAATGGTACTTCAGAGCAAGTCCATAACTGCTGCCACATAGGAAAGCCAAATAGTTCCCATCTTGGGCTGAGGACTAAAAAACACTATTCACAGTCAGCAGTTGCCTAGCCTGTATCTCCTCTGAGGTCCAGTCTGAGAACCAGAGTCTTTAATCATGCTGGTCAGAGTGTGTTCAGCACGAAGCACAGCTGCTACAGTGATCTCCACAGAAACTCAAGCTCAGCCTGAAGATATTCAAAGACTCTCTTCCAGCCTTTCAGAATAGCACTTCAACCCCCCTGAGCTCCTTGGTAAAAAAACCCCTTGTCTCCTGCACCACCCTGCAGCAGAGACATCTGCTTTGCCCTCTGTGCTGGTGTCGACTGTGACAGAGTTAATTTTCTTCATAGTAGCCAGTATGGGGCTATGTTTTGTATTTGTTCTGAAAACAGTGTTGATAATAACAGGAATGTTTAAATTACTGCTGAGCAGTGCTTACACAGAGTCAAGGCCTTTTCTGCTTCTCACCCCACCAGCGAGTAGGCTGGGGGTGCACAAGAAGATGGGGGGGGACACAGGTGGGACAGCTGACCCCAAACGACCAAAGGGATATTCCATAACATATTAATGTTATGCTGAGCACATAACGCTGAGGGAAGAAGGAGAAATGAGGGGGTACCTTTGAAAGGATGGTATTTTTCTTCCCAAGTAACCATTATGTGTGATGGAGCCCTGCTTTCCTGGGGATGGCTGAGCACCTGCCTGCCAATGGAAAGTACAGAATGAATTCCTTGCTTTGCTCTGCTTGCATGTGCAGCTTTTGCTTCAACTGTTAAACTGTCCTTATCTCAGCCCATGAGTTTTCTCTTTTATTCTTCTGAATTTCTCCCCCATCCCACTGGGGGAGGTGATCAAGCAACTGTGTGGTGTTTAGCTGCCAACTGGGGTTAAACCACAACACCCTCACATATCAGCTATGGTCAGTTCTGTACTACTTGATGTCATAGTCACAGGGATCTGATGGTTCAGGACATGGGCACAGCAGTTATTCCTGATGCAAAATAATTTACTGACACATAATGTTTTTAAAGAACTGTGCTTCTGGTCTGTCACCAAATACTAAACTATGTTTAATGCACAGTCTGAGCAATTTTGCATATTGCTGTTGTTTTTTTTCTCTCCCAATTTATTAATATTTGTAATAAATGTCACTAACAGGATTGGTTCAGTTGGAAGGTGCCATTGTATTATCTAGGACCCCAAAAAATCTGCAAAAATGAGTATTCAAAATCACCATGCAGTTACATGACTATCAAGTAATTTCAGTATATGAGAGAAACTTTGCATTGGATATAACATTGAGTTGTACACAATGTATTGTCCCATCATTTGCAGGGCATGAAAAGCCATACACTACAATCACATAATTTCTTGAGAATTCTCGCTTCCAACATCCATGTTCTATACAGACAGACAATATTTGTCTCTAAATTGCATTTTTTTTAATCCTATGACATTTTTTCCTACTGACAATAGCAAAGCTCCAGCTGCAATTTGGTGTATCACACTTCAAATAATGCCTTATCTTTAGGTTTTGAAATCCATTTAGTTTAATGTTTTGTTTATAGTAGGATCACATTCTCACAATTCACAGAAGACAAACATTTTTATCAGGAATCTTTAAATGCATTCTAGAAAGTCATACTCACTATGGATTAAAGCTGACCTCTGGAGTTACCATTTGCATGATTTATGTTTCTGAAACAAAAATCCTCATGACAGAGTGACCTCTGCAAAAAGAAATACACTGAAAAAAGATCTAGGATGTTCAGTTATGCTCATAAATAAACATAACATTACCATTTTTTGACCGATGCTGTCCAGAAAGACCTGAATCTGAGATTCCAAAATAATGTTATTCCAAATTTGCAAGTAACTAGTAACTCTCAGTTCCTGAACTAGTTTCCACCTGGGAACACTACAGTATGTGTTTTTTTTCCTTTTATTAGTTAGTATCATAGTTTAATATCATTTCCATAAATAAAATTCTGGAATAACGTTAAGACTTTAAATGATGAGTTTATTCTGTAGCAGTGACAGTGCAGGGACTGGAGATGTAGGAGCTGTCTATTTGTAGTTTTATATACTGAAAGAGATTGTCAGAGATATCTAAAGCTGTAAGTCATTTTAGACTGTATACTAAAATAAGCTCAGAGGCAGAATGAAAAATCTGTCTTGTATCACATACTCTTTTGTGGTGTAACTGCATTTTTGTTTATTGTAGCAAATACTCTTAAACTATCTCTAACAAAGTCATCTGGTGATTCTCAGTATCACTATCCAAAGATAAAAGAAAAGCAGAGTTAAAAGAGAAGTTTTCAGCAGTTTCTATAAGAAATCTTTACTGTGAATCATGTGATGTTTGGAGATATTCAGCTAAAATCCCTGAACTCCAGTAATTCCCAGAGGGATATCTGCTATAACTACTGCTGAAGCTTGCAAATATTGTGTGCAAATATGATATTCTCAATACATTTATACAAAATCTGGTCAAATATATGTGATTCATTATGTTTACACTTTAATTATTTCCTGCAGACTGAATTACACTGGGGAAATTTACAGCATTCTTGAAGCTGATAGACAACAAACAGAAAGTAAGAAACAATGGAGTCACATGGCAACAAAAGCACCTGATTAAGAAAGATTTTTGCCACTCTAAAGAGTATAAAGCAGTAGCACAATTTTCTAAATATTTATATCATATATATTCAAGTAACACTCAATGCATAATAAATAAGAATAAATACAATAATCTTTCTTCCAGCTAGGTTTTCAGTCATTTAATTCTGTGACGGTTGAGACACTAGAAACCGTATACCTAATTATGCTTATCCTTCGTATCATACAGCAAAATGCCAACAAGCAAGTTGAGACTTGTTGACTGCTGAGGGATTTATTATAATCGAAGTAAATACAGAAAAACATTGTTAATCCGTGTATTTTATACATGACAGTTCAGTCTCTTTATTTCATGGGTGCATTATTATAATAATGCAACACAAATATTTAATTGCTAACTCATAACTAAATACAGAATGTAAAAGGACAAAGTTTTATAATATATTTGGTATGTGTAACAAGATCTCTAAGACTGTAAGGATACATCAGCATGTGTACAGTGTCAACTGAATTATCACAGATTAACAGGTATCATAATTAAAGTTGTAACCCAAGCAAGTCTAGCATAAAATGAGACTTTTTTTTGAAAGGTGATGCACATTTAAGATTAAGAGGCCAAGAATGAGGGGCAATGCACTCATCTGAGAGCAAAGGCTGCAGCTTCGGCTGGGGGATCTGCACCATCTGCCCCAGTGGTGGCCGATGCCCTCACCCAGATGAAGCTGCTGAAGGGAGAGGCTGCAGTGCAGACCTCAGGCTGCAGGAAGTGCCCAGACCTTTCCCCCGGGGCAGAGCTGCCTGCAAAAGCTGTGCCCAGGTGGAGGATCTCCAGCAGCAGTGGCTGAGCTGCAGGAGGTGGTGAGAAGGCTGCGCAGCATCAAGTGAAGATGGGAAGGAGTTAGCTGGTTCCAAGCGCAGCCTGCAGTGGACCCACAGCCCACAACCAACCAGCCAGAAACTCCACCACCAGCACACACAGAAGGGAGGGGGGCTAATAATACAGAATAGAAGCTTGCAATGGCAAGGACCTGCAGGAGAAAGAGACATCCCCCGAAGCCTGAGATGCCCTTGCAGAACCACTTCACCTATATGCAGCTTGAAGAGGAAAGACCCATCACATCAGGAAAGGCTGAGTAAGGCTGCCCAGTTTGCTCGCCGTATAACAACCAGCACAACTAAGAAAAGGTGACAGGTGATAGTGGTAGGTGACTCTCTTACGAGGGGTATGGAGGCATCCATCTGAGAGACTTGACGCTCTCTAGAGATGTCTGCTGCTTCCTGGCAGCTTGAATCAGGGATGTCACCAAGACACTGATGAGCCTCATACAATCCACTATTATCTGCTGTTGTCGCTTCACATGGGCACCAATGATGCAGCCAGGAGCAGTCTGAAAAGTATAAAGAAGGATTACAGAGCCCTAGGAGCAGTGGTAAGGGACTCTGCAGTGCAGGTAGTTTTTTCATCAATCCTCCTGTGTCACAGTAGAGACAGACACAACAAACGAATGTTGCAGGCAAAATGTCTAAATTCTTTATTTTCCAAACCCTTCTTTTATATCTGCTTTATAAAACTGTGTGCTCATTTGATTGGTCACATAGTTGTCTTTTAACATTAGCATTAGGCAAGGGCAAAACCAAAAGATTCTTTAGGTACATCAGTGATAAAAGGAAGACTAGGGAAAACAGGAGACCTTGTTACCTGGGATATAGAGAAGGCCAAGGTAGTCAATGACATTTGTTGCCTCAGTGTTCACCAAAAAGTGCTCCAGCCACACTGCCCAAGGCACAGAAGGCAAAGACAGGTACTGGGAGAATAAGGAATCACACACTGTAGAAGATCAGGTTTGAGATCATCTAAGGAATCTAAAGGTGCACGAGTCCATAGAACCTGATGGGGCATCTGCAAGTCCTGAAGGAACTGGCAGATGAAGTGGCTGAGCCACTATCCATCATATTTGAGAAGTCATGGCAGTTTGGTGAAGTTCCCACTGACTGGAAATGGGGAAACACAAGCCCTATTTTTAAAAAGGAAATAAAGGAAAATCCATGGAACTACAGGCCAGTCAGTCTCACCTCTGTACCCTTGCAAGGTCACGGAGCAGATCCTCCTGGAAACTATGCTAGGGCACATGTAAAATAAGGAGGTGATTGGTGACAGCCAACATGGCTTCACTAAGGGGAAATTGTGACCAACAGATTAGTTGACCTTCTATGATGGGCTTACAGCACTGATGCATAGGAGAAGAGTGACTGATATCATCTACCTGGACTTGTGTAAAGCATTTGACACTGTCCCACATGACCTCCTTGTCTCTAAATTGGATAGACATGGATATGATGGATGGACCACTCAGTGGATAAGGAATTGGCTCAATGGTCACACTCAAAGAGTTGCAGTCAGTGGTTCTATGTCCAAGTGAAAAGCAATGACAAGTGACATTCCTCGGGGATCAGTATTGGGACCAGCACTGTTTAACATCTTTGTTAGTGACATGAACAGTGGGATTGAGTGCACCCCCAGCAAGTTTGTCAATGACACCAAGCTGTGTGGTGTAATCAACACACCAGAGGGAACAGCGTGTGACCCTGACAGGCCTGAGAGGTGGGGCCATGTAAACCTCATGAAGTTCAGCAAGGTCAAGTGCAAAGTCCTGCACATGTGTCATGGCTATCGCAGGCACAAATACAGGCTGTGCGATGAGTGGATTCAGAGCAGCCCTGTGGAGAAGGACTTGGGGGTATTAGCGGATGGAAAACTGACTGTGAGCCAGCAATGTGCATTCACAGCCCAGAAAGCCAACGATAAACTGAGCTACATCAAGGGGAGTGTGTCCAGCAAGTAAAGGAAGGCGATTCTGCCCCTTTACTCCATTCTGTTCAGCTCTGAGGCCCCCAACATAAGAACAGCATGGACCTGCTCAAGCAGATCCAGGGGAGGGCCATGAAGATTATCAGGGGTCTGGAGCGCCTCCCTTATGAAGACAGGCTGAGAGAGTTGGGGTTGTTCAGCCGGGAGAAGAGAAGGCTCCAGGGAGACCTTATAGCAGCCTTCCAGTACTTAAAGGGGCTACGGGAAAGATGGGGAGGGACTCTTTATCAGGGAGTGTAGTGATAGGAGGAGGTGTAATTGTTTGAAACTGAAAGAGGGTAGATTTAGAATAGATATAGGAAAGAAATTGTTTACTGTGAGGGTGGTGAGAAACTGGCACAGGTTGCCCAGAGAAGCTGTGGCTGCCCCCTCCCTGGCAGTGTTCAAGGCCAGGTTGGACGGGGCTTTGAGCAACCTGGTCTGGTGGAAGGTGTCCCTGCCCATGGCAAGGGGGTTGGAACTAGATAATCTTTAAGGTCCTTTCCAATCCAAACCTGTCTATGATTGTTCATTCCACAGAGGATCACAAAATCAATTCAAGGGTGATAAAAAGAAAGTATAGAATTTAAAGAATTTGACATAATATTTTTAAATTTATCTTTAAAAACTTTTCACATTTGTAATTCAGTCTATCCGATGCTTTTATGACATTTAATAAGATAAAGTGAGGAGGCTGAAACAAAGTTTCTCAAATCTGAAGGTAGTGCTCTAACCTTAGGACTATTTTATAAAAGGCAAGTACTGTCATCATTTACAGACAGCAGTAACTTCTAATCAACTCCTGAAAGCTGAACTGGTGGTATGCCATACTGCAGTTTTTGGATGGGCATTATTCAGGGCTGCAAGCAGGTGCCTAGCTGTCAAAGGTGGCAGAACATCAGTGATATCCTGTATTTCCCCTTTATCTAAATTTATGTGGCCCTCTAACTCAGAGTAGCAACTTCTAGGATCACTTTATTGTACATCCCAAAGCACTGTCTTAGGAGCTGTGCACAGCACCTTCACTACAGGGTCTGGACATCAGCAGTCAGGTGACTAAAAGCTCAGCATTTCTAAATTACCTAAACCCAGATCCTCTGCCATTAGCATTTCATAAATTAATTTATGAAGGTCTAAACTGTGAAAAATGTTTCTTAAGTGTGCAATCAGGCCTCTAAGTAATAACTAATTTTTTTCATGTCATTCTTTTCTACTTTTTGTTCATTACCACGGAAATTAAGCGTTGTCATGGTTCAACTAGGATAGGGTCAAGTTTTCCCCGGCAAAGAGAGAGGGGGAAGGGATCTCCAGCCGGGTTATTCATAGCATGCTGACGTCAGGTCCAGGGGCGGAGCCTTTTTATTTCGCTTTTGGTTTTGAGGGTTGCGACACACGCGGTGGGCTTGTTCCCTGACCATTTTGCAGTATTTCTCTGTATATCTTTTCTCTTGTTCACTGTTATTGCTGTTTATTGTTGTTATCATTGCCACTGCTGCTGTTGAGATTGTTTTATCACACTGTTGTATTAAATTTCTTCTTATTTTAGCCCGGGGTCTGTGCTTAACTTCCAGCCCGACCGGCTGCGGGTGGGGGAAGGGCAACAGCAATGTGCTCTCCGGTCCCGGCAGGGCCTAAACCTGCACAAGCATTATCTCCATCAACCTGCTGGCAATGCTCTTCCTGATGCAGTCCAGGAAGCTGTTGGCCACCTTTGCTGATGGAACACATCACTAGTTCACATTCAATTTGTTGATTAGGACCCCCAGGTCCTTTTCTGTAAATGTGCTTTCCATCCATTTGGTCCCCAACATGTATTGGTGCCTAGGATTATTCCTCCTCAGGTGCAGGACTTGGCATCTCCTTTTATTGAACTTCATAAGATTCGTATTTGCCCATTTTTCCAGCCTTTTGAGATCCATCTGAATGAGAGCACATCCATCTGGTCTACTAACTACTCCTCCCAGTTATATATCACCTCTAAACTTGTTGAGGGTGCACTCTGATCCTTCATCCAAATCATTAATGAAGATATTAAAACAGTACAGGACCCAGTATTGACCCTGGCGAATACCACAGGTGACTAGTCTTCATCTGGACTTCATGCCACTGAGCACAACCCATTGAACCCTGCAGTTCAGCCCCTTTTCAATCCACTTCAATGTCCACTTATCTAGTTCATGCATTTTCAGCTTGTCTATGAGGATGTAATGTATTGGAAATCCTTGCTAAGGTCAAAGCAGGCAAGATCTGCTACACCCCCTTCATCCACCAAACCAGTCATGTCATCACAGAAGGCTGACATTTGCTCTCTTGCAGCCCTCAGAAACCTTTCCCAACACAACCTTTCAAAATTAATCAAGAGGGGTCTCCTGATAATATTGGCCAGCTCCCTCACCACTAATGAGTCCATCAGACTTATATACGCTACATTTGTTTAGATGTTTTCTAACCTGGTCCCCCTCCACCAAGGGTAAGTCTTTCTTTCTCCAGACTTCCCCACTGATCTCAGGGATATGGGATTCCCAAAGGAAAGAAGGCGTTGAGTACCTCAGCCTTTTCCATATCCTTTGTCATCATGTCCCCAGATACATTCAGCAGCAGGCCCACATTTTCCCTGATACTCCTTCTGATGATGATAAACTTGTAGAAGCCTTCCTTCTTGTTGCTCTTCCCATTTCTTTCCAGTTTCAGCTCCAGGTGGGCTTTGGCTTTCCTAACTCTGTCCCCATCCATGCTTGGCTCCATATTCCTTCCAGGTCATCTATCCCTGTTTTCTACCTCTTCTATGCTTCCTTTTTACATTTTAATTTTTTAAAGTATCCTTATAAATATATATATCTGTACAGTGGAATTAAAACAACTTACTTCATAATTACGTGTGCTTGTGTATAGCTTCAGTGCCACAAAAAATTCCCAGTGTTAATCAACCCTGAAGTCATAACCCATATATTAAAAACATTGGTTTTTATGCTCCTATAGTAGTATTAAACCACTAACATCAAATTAATCATGTTCTGTGGTGAAGCAATTATACAGTTCTCCATTTAATCAATAATCAGTGCAGTCAATAATCATTTGTAACCCCAACTTCTGAGGTAGTTCTACTTCCCCTAGCAGAAAAATCTGCACTGCAGAATTAGCCTGATTCGTATGCTGGGGCATTCACTTACAACTTTAGAATTGTTGGTTGCCTCACTGAGGTTATATGACCACATACATGTTTGAGTATGTACAGAAAGAACAGTAGAACATCTAAAATGTGCAAATCCAGTTTTCAGAGAAGAGCCCCTTGTGATGATTTTTCCTTACTCATTTTAGGTAATATCTGCTTAGCACTATTCAGAAACATTCACAAAACTCATCCTGTCGAAGGAGCTATTGTGTCTTTTTCTTAGACAATGGTTGTAATAACTCTGTTCATAGAATCCGACACAGGTCCCCAAAGGAACCTCCAGAGAGCATCTACTTCAATCCTTGATTCTTATCAGTTCCAGTTAGATCAGTTTCTTCAGAGACTTCCTTAGTTGAGTTTTAACTATCTCAAAGGAGGGAGATTCTACATGGAGCCTTCTGGAAATCATGTTCCTACATCTGATCACTCTCATGGTGAAAAAGTGTTTAATATCTAACTAGATTTTCTGTTGTTACACCTTGTGTCCTCTTCTTTCTGTTAACAGTGTAATTCCAGGAAGAGTCCATCTCCACCTTCTCTATAACTTTCTATTAGGTAGCTGACAACAGCAGTAAGAGCGCTGTTTAGTTTTCTTATGACTAAACAAACCCATCTCTCCCTATTTCCCCTTGTACATTATACACTCCATTCATTTTAGTGCCATCTGGTAGACGTGCTCCACTACATTAACATCTTCCTCTCACTGGAAATCCAAAACTAGACACAGTACTCCAGATGCAGCCTCACAACTGATGAATCAAAAGAATAAAGCACTTTCTTACCCTGCTAATTACACTTGTCACATTCTAGTTAGTCACCTTTACCTAAGTGACACTGGACTAGGTCTACCTACTTTGATTTGTCCTTAAAAGTGTTTCCCTCTCTGCACCTTAGATTGGAGCATAATGGGATGTAAAGCTAGGTCAGTAACCTTAAATTCCATCCTCTGAGGACAGAACTATTTGTCGCATTTGTTTCAGGACTTGTTTATTGTTGCGGAGGTGGGGAGTGTTTTTTTTAATTCTGTACTTGCTATAGAGCAATCAGTCTATAATCATGCCACAATCTGGACTATTTTCCAGTTCTAAACATTTAAATTATCAACTCTCTCTGTCTTTATTTTTATTACATAATATTTTCCACTATTGGCAAAGACCTGCAAGAGGATTGAGATAGCTATGATGGCAGACACCCTGTAAAACATGTGATGAAGTGGTAAATGAGCTCACTTTTCTTGGCACCTAGCTGAAGAGTAACTAATGCCACTATTTTGATTATAAAAACTGTGGCAGAATAATAATTTATCATAAAAGTCTGTGATTAGTAGTTGCAGACAGAAGCCTTGATTTTGTGGAAAAAAACACACAGTAGAAGACATGGCTCAGAACAAGCATGCTCAATTCAATATACAGTCCGGTATGGGATGGAGCAACCTGAGACACAAATATAAAGTATGTGTCATACAAATAACCTAATTTATCTTTGCTTAAATTAAAGTTGAAGGATTCTTTGGATGGTTTGATGTTGAAATTTTAAAATTTTCATCGGTCTATCACAGATTTTCTGAATGTCCCCTGAGGTCTCAGACTCAGTGGAGGAAAATCATGTGCAAGAAGTTCAAGACAGACCTCCTGGAAAGCCACTATAGTAATATAAGGTGGATTAAGACATTTCTTGCCTATTGCCTCAGTGCATCCACCACACTCAACTTTTTTTTTAAAGTCTCAGTGAAACATGATATGACTTAAACAGAAAAACAGCAGTCACCAGAAATAGAAGAAAGAAGGTTTTTGCAATACAGATTGGATGTTAGCAGCTGAAATCAAAAGCTCACAAGCACTGTTTCACACTTCTGGAGTGCCCTACTTCCATAAACCTATTGGTGAAAGAAAGCAGCAATATGCTCTGTCGGTAAGTAAAACAGGATACACTAGAATATATAAATAACTGTCACACAGTAGCCACTTTTTTTACAGTTGAAACTAACCCCTCAACTAGCTTTTACCATGAAGAAATAAAGATACTTAAGTGTCCTGGTTCAGCTAGGATGGGGTTAAGTTTCCCCAGCAGTGGGAAGGGATCTCCAGCCGGATTATTCACACCATGCTGATGTCAGGTCCGGGGCTGAAGCGTGGGAACAGTTTCCTATGGGCTTTTGTCACAGGAAGCACGCACGGCAGGCTGGCTGTGTCCCTTGCAGTATTTCTCTGTATATCTTGTCTTGTTTACTGTCATTTTTGTTTATTGTTGTTGTTATTGCTATTGTTGTTCAGATTGTTATTTGTTACACTGTTGTATTAAATTTTTCCTTATTTCAACCCTGGGGTTTGTGCCCTACTCAGTCTGAGGGTGGGGGAGGGACAACGGCAACGTGGTCTCCAGTCCCGGCAGGGCCTAAACCACCACACCAAGGAAGAGCCATTTTGGCCTAGGTCCAGAACAGCCCTTGGTGAGGCACCAGCACTACATCTGCAAGTGGGCAGGACAAAGTGCTGAAAGGCCAGGAGTGTGATCCTGAACATTATCCCCATTCCTATCCCCTTAATCAGTTACTGTCTGGTGATAAAGAAATTAAATTCGGGAACTGCTTTGATGTCCAAGAGGCACTGAGAATTGCAGTTATGGACCAGGCCAGATGTCCTCAGACATGGCCACATTCTTATCGCTCCTCTATGCAACAGCACATTTCACATCTGAAAGCCTGGACTTCCACTATCTCTGGCTCCAGACAACCTCCATGCCATGTGGATTGCATAGCTGGGGACCACTTTCTTGTAAAAGGAGGATGCCAATGGCAAATTCCCTTCATTCTGTCCAAAATTTACTGCTCAGGGACTTGGCCCTTCCCTGTCCTCCACAGTTTGAAAGATTTCAGCTCTCCCTCACCTCTGCACAGTGCTCAAATGACTGCCTGCAGAGCTGTCTATAGGAGGCTGATGCTTTCCTCCAGCCAAGACAAGCAGTCCATACTTGCACATTTATATGAGCTGAAATGGAGAATGGCTGGCAGAGAGAGGAAAGGTAGGGAGCCCTGCCTCCTCTCACTGGCTCGAGGTCCGTCTCTATAACACAGCCAGTGCCACCCAGTGTAAAATACAACCCTGGCCTTTAGAAAGATCACCAGGAAGAAAGGAGTATTAATCCCCTCTGGCTAAAGAACTGCTCCAGCCAGTACTCTACTGCATGTAAAAAGGCATTTTCTTCACTCTTAATCACCTCTTTCACACTGTTTAACAAACAAAACAAAACAACAACAACAAAGAAACAAAAAGCATTCACGCTGTTTAGGGGGAAAAAGATCTGGGGAGAGAGGCATGTACTCCTGCCTTCACAATAGTTTCTGCCTTCACTTTTTGCAGCCTTGACAACACCCTGGTGACTCCAGCCCTGTGACTGAGCAGAGGCTAACTGGATACTGGCTGAACTCATATCTCCCAGCTCCCTGGCTCAGCATGGTGGCAAATATTGGACTCTATTCCCTTTGCTGTATCACCCCTTACTGAAACTGTACCAGAAGATTAGTTGCTGCACACTTCTACATTTCAGGCCTGAAAGGTCAGTGAGTCTGTCACAAATATGCAAGAACTTCTCTGTCGCTATTCCCTATGCTTAATACAAACCTTCAGCAAGACATTTAGCATGACAGCAGTCAGCAAAACATTTGCTCCTATTCAAATTCCAGCAAAAATCCAAGGGAAAGAAGTCCTCATCTTTCCTTTTTTTTTTTTTTTTTTTTAATTCCTGTTTTATTCTTCTATATTGTCTATCAATGTGTTTATCAACAGCTATTCAGAAATCTCTGTAACTAAGCCAGAGTTCTCAGACAATATCATGATGGAAACATTAATAGAAATGGATTTATCATTTCCAGCAGTGCTGTGTGGGAGTGGCTTCTACTGTGTATGGCAAAAAGCCCTAAAATATTTAACACAGTCTTAAGAATTTAGTAACACGGTTTCATAAGCCTTTGTTATATGACAGAAATGACTGCAAGCTGACTTCAGACATTCAGAAAAAAGAATGTGAGAAGAATATCTCTATTTTTCTTGCTATTTTGACCCATCTGCAAGATAAAAACTTCTTTTAAATATTTTGTATGAAGAGAAACCATGAAATAAGAATAATATATTGGTAGCTAGCAATATCTGCTAGTTAGTATGCAATGGTATAAGGCACGGCATGAATCAGTTTGGGGAATCTGAGCATTCTCTAAGTCAGGTAATGACTAATTTTGTGCTGTCAATGGAATAGATATTTTTGTTATCTGTGATTTGTGTCTTTATATTTCTGTAAAACTTGTGGGTTTAGAGTAGTAAGTGGGTACAGTTTGACAGTCTCTTTACTTTTATTAAACTCTTGTTACTAGAAATTGCTATACTTGTCACAGAATGCATTAGTATTTTCTCTTAAGCCCTTTATGAATCATTACACTTGCAGATGGGACAGTCATACTATTCTAGCTCTGACAATCTCTAAACATTCTGTATATCTCTATCATAACATTGAAGTGTTCACTTGCATTTATTAAAAAATGTTTCACAGAAAAACATTTTGCTACACAAATACTCAGTAGGTGTTTCTGTAGCTGCTTCATTTAACCCAGTGAATCTATCCTGGTCAAGGGATTCAAAATGGTAACAGTATCTGTTAAGGATCCAAAACACATGTGCTTTGATTCTACAAAATTCAAAACAGAAGGTAAATATGCTACAGATAGGGCAATCTGACTAAAAGCACCTGACTGTGATGTTTTTTTCTAAAAATTCAGAGAGGAAAGTAAAATAAAAATTGATATTGATGCACGTGTCAGAATATGGAATGAGGCCCAGTTTTTGAAAACAGAGAAACAGATTCAAGTATAAGGATCTATGTGCAGGGATCGTATTCCTACAGATTAAGTTAAAGACAGTATAAATCCTGCTTTTACTGAGACTTGATAGTTTTAAAGATTTACAGAATTCTTCCCACTAGCAGAAATTGCTTCTTGGTTTATCTCAGAAACACATACATTGAAAATTCTGCAGAATTTTAATTAATAAGTAAAAATCAATTTAAAAAATTTATTTTATCCCTTCAGAATTTCTGCACTAACTGAAAACCATGAATAATCTTATCCCCTGAAAAGAAGCACACACTATGGATTAAGCCTAAATAGTAAAGAAGTCCTTAAGAACATGCTAAGTTTTATTTGTTGCATAAGGTTAAGTTCCAGCTGGTAGAAAAGGGGAAAAAAAAAAAAAAAAAAAAAAAAAAAAAAAAAAAAGTAAGAAAAATACATTGAGCATTTATCACTTGCCAGCCAGAATTCAGCATCAACTGGCATTTCTGAAAACACTTTGCATTTATGAGAACATGCACACCAAAGAAATTATAGCACTCTCTGCTATCTGTAATCCTTCCTCACCAGATACACACATGATTTGAGTTATAATAACCATTTCCTAATTATTCTGTAACTGAGTTTCTATTTGGAGCTCTGAGAGGCTTTGCTCTTGCTATGAAAAACATACTCAAGCCATCTCACACTTAATGAGAGCTACTGTTGCCAAGAACTAGGCATGTAAAGCTCTTTCCTATACAGTCAAGAGGGATCTACCTTTTTAGGACTCAGCCTGCCTGAGGCTATGGAAAAAGGAAATGAGGAAACACAACAGTAGCCAAAGATAAGAAATAAAGTGAGTCAAGATGATGACAGCTAAAGTAGTAATTGCTGCTCAAAAAGTCTATGGATGATTTCCTAAATCTTAGAGCTTTAGAATGAAAAAATTTTAAACAGTTAAACATTTTCCAAGAAGTTGATGATTCAGTCCTCAAAATACCTTTCACGAAGATCATCCTAAAGCCCTGAGGCATACATATGGGAGAGCAAAACACACACATCCAACATTTGAGAGAATGAAAGGGATGCAGGTGAAGAGACTGGGCATTGTTTTCCTGGGATGTAACACCTCTGAGTGAATAAACAGGGTTTTTTTAATGCACTGTTTTGAATTAGCCATTGGTCCCAGAGCCCTAGAGAGAAGCTTCTGTCAGATATCTAATTCTGTTTACAGGGTCCAGCAGAGGAGCAAGTCAGGGTTCCCCAAAAGTTCAGGTTCAGGATGGTACAGGATTTAGACATAACACTGCAGTTTGCAGATGGGCTGAAAGTCTGCTTATTTACATAGAATGTTTACAGCCAACGATAAAGATCATCACTCTGTATTACATAATTAGGAGACTTAAATATACGGCACAGACAGGAGGCAGAGGCTGATGCAGCTAATGTCACAGTTTGTCATTATGAGAATAAGTAGTAGAAACAGAAAATTTAGCAAGGGAAATTGCAACAGATACGTTTTTCAGGAACTCAAGATATTATGCATACGTGTATATAAGTGTGAGAAAGAAGCTCAAAGGGAAAAAAGACAGATATAAGCTGACCGTGGGAGGAGGGAAGAGAGTGATGGAGAAAAAAAAATGAAATAATCATATAATCAGAAAACCTAAAGCAATGGTGAAGTAGCTTAAATTAATACAAATTTTTATATATGTGCACATATAGTGCATACATAAAGTGATGAGCAAGAACCCTGCTGGAAATTAAAGGAATTTTGCATATAACTAAAGACCACTCATGAAAGATTTGCAAGTAGATGTCAAAGATGGAGACAGCACGGGAAATCCCTGAAGGGTTTGTAAGGTGACGTAGAAGGTCAGAGCTGACTGTCTTCCCCATGTTAGTATTTATCAGTGTAGGTAAAATGAAAAAGAAATGTAGAAGTTGAGAGCGAAATAAGAAAAACATGAACAAATGAGAATAGATCCAAAATAAAAGACTGGAAATAAGTCTAAAAAATAGAAATAGAGTAAAATAGAAAAAGAAAGATTATCTTAATTACAGAAATGTGCTAATCTATTAGTAATAATAGAGAAAAGGAAGAACAAATATTCTTAAGTGTATCTATATACACATATATCATACCTATATATATGATCACTTTGAAATAGAAACATTGGTTATTTGATATATTTGAAATATAAAACCATGAAAGTAGAAGAATTTGTAAGTACGACTTCATGCTTACTGTTAGATATTACTTAGGATACTTGAGGAAGACTTTAGAAAAACCTAATTTTACTACATAATTTAGAGAAACTGCAGAAGTCCAAATGGTCTAATCAAAATTAATTTCCTAACAGAAGACAAAGTAAAAAAATATTTTGATTTGAGATTGCTAGTGCTTTCTGCAACAAGGTATTGTTTGCATGAACATATGAATTTAAGAAACCTGTAATAATTTACAAGCATGGTCCTGGATTCAGCAGTTCACAATCATCCTCTAAGAAGCAGATATTTGCAGTTAATAACATTGCTGGCACCATTCTTAGTAATGATTTCAAGATGCAGAAGCTTTCATATTGCTCTCCATGAGATATGGATCTCAGTCATCCTAATGAGAAAAATCTTAAGAGTTTAGAGAAACCAGAAAAAAAATGCAAGTCTGCCCAGAGTGCCAAAGTCAGCGTGACAAAACACCTGAGATTGAACATTTGAAATGTTTTTCTGCAAAGATGCATCCCAGCCTCACAAAAATCTATTGTACTGATCACCACAGGGAAACTTTGGTTAGTTTTAAGGTGCTAAATGCCTTTAAAATATGTGGAAGAGAGTGGTAGAGGTCTGCACTGCAAACATCCAAAATTCAAATGAAGATGAAGATATGCATGAATCTTTCTTTACATATTCAGTGCACTGCATAAAGTCCCACAGGTTAATCACCTACATTAAGTACTTTAATTAATTCCTTTTTCTAGAGGTCATAACACATGAAACATGAAACCTCTCTATCCAACCTGTCTTCTACAAAAACGCAGTCCTATCTTTTCTCCCTGAATTCTTTTTATGTGAAAGTCTTCATGCCTCCTATTATTTTCCCTGTGCAATTCAGATTTGTATAAAACCATTTGACTTTATATTTCACCCACATGATTAATTTCCTATAGTAGAGCTAAAAGTCTAGGCAAAGATAAATAGGTGAATATAATGCACCTCTGTTGTTTTGATGGGAAAAATATTTATTTTGCATACATATCTATGTGTGACTGTATTAAAATATGTTGATTTGGTAAGTTTATTGATTTCAGTTTCCAACAACCCACACTTTAAAATGCAACTAGTAATTTTCAGGGCTGAATTTCAGGCTTAATAAATGGCCAAAATTTCACTCTATGTATTCCCCTCCAACAAAACAATCAAGCTATTTTGGGGTTTCCTAGACAAAGTATTCAGAATGTAATTTAAACTACAACTTAAATTACAGAAACATAGGTTGCATCAATCTTTATAACTCATTGTAGAATAAGGTTCGTAACAGATCAGCAAGCACAAGCAGTACAGACTGTATTATTGTGAGGAGATACTGTGGCAATCGGGGAACTGAGGCCAGTGAGCTGTCACTGCCCCCCCATTACCGTGGTCCACCATGGCTTAGGTGTTCTTTGCCACTCAACCAGGTGGCACCAGTGCCCCTACCCAACCCCTCGCTGAAACAGGATTTCATGCAGATAGCAGCTGACTTTCACAAATCTACAATTCACTTCTCAGTTTCTTAGTTTCATTTTATAATTGTGCTTTCTTCTCTCTCAGCAGCTTCCCACTTCCCAGTCAGTTGCTTTTACATATAGTTTTAGAAGAGACGGTAAAAGCTACAGTTTTCACAATGTCCTAGTTTTGTCCAGGATAGAGTTAACTTTCATTGGGCTGAGAAGGAGCACAAGCTAGAAGGCCGGTCCAGATCAGTCATTGGACCATTTTATATCATGTGGCATCTTGTTCAGTATATAGGCGGATTTTACAGGTCAGCATGGAATTTTTTTCTGGAGCAGTTGGGCTTGCTTCTGGGGATGGGCTCCGTACTGCTGGTTGCTGCTTGGTAATCCACTGCTGCATTTTACCCTTTTTGGACTTACTATTTTTACTGTTGTTTTCGTTACTATTGATAATTTTTTTTTAATTCAACCTACGAATTTCTTCTTTTGTCCCTCCACTATTTCACCAGGCAGGGTGAGGAAGGGGGGGGGGGGAAATAAGCAACTGGCCATTAGCTACCAGCTGAGTTCACCACAACAGTTGGTGCCCAAGGTGGGGCCTCAGGTTTGAGATAATGACAGAATGGGTAATAATGTTGATTACTTGGCTCCTTAAGATTTTATCACTTTATTTGCAATATATATTTCCCATGCTGTCACTCACAGTCTGTGAGAGTTGGGTTAAGATTTTGTATTTACTGTACTATGTGATGCTCATCTATGATGGGGCGCAATCATCAGACCTTGGGCTATTTACAATTGTGTTTGAGGAATTCAGGAATTTTAGATATCTTTGAAATGTTGACATTAACATGGTGGTCTTACTGCTAGGAGCTAGTGTGCTCCTGAATGTGGTTCAGGGTTGAGCAACTATTTATCCCTTGGAAATCTGCCCCAAGATTGGAGAATTATGAGTGGCTGGGGATGTAGAGTAGCACGGGCAAGTATCTAGAACAGTGGACACCTCCTGTCTATTGGAACTTCACCCCTGCATAGGTGAAGAATCCTGAAGAACTAGTAAAATATTTAGAGAAAGTATGTGTCAATCGGCTAATTCCAGAGAGGCACAGATCACTGCAACATGCTGGGGCCTAGCCCATGCCTACTGAGTGCTATTAAACACTGTTCAGCACCTCAAGAGGAAGAGAAGGACTCTAGATCTGGTAACCAAGTAACAGAAACTGAAGCCACTACAACCCTGAGGATGGGCGCTGCAGCTGAACCAGAGAACCAACCCACGACGGTGTCAGTTGCTCCCATACAGAAGAAGAAATACAGAAGAAAATCCCCTTGCAGTGTACAGGGTGAAGATGAACCAGACCCATCACTCAAACAGGAGGAGGCAGAGACAGTGATAATCACCTGATCCTTATGCCTGAGTGAGTTGTGAGACAGGCAAAAAGATTTCAGCCACCATCCAGGTGAGCAACTTGTTAACTGGCTGCTCCAGTGCTGGGATAGTGGGGCCAGCAGCATGGAATTAGAGGGTAGGGAGGCCAGGCAGCTGGGATCCCTATCTAGGGAAAGGGGCATTGACCAAACCATTGGAAAGAAGACACAAAATCTCAGTCTCTGGAGGCAACTTCTGTCAAGTGTGAGGGAGAGGTATCTCTTCAAGGAAGGTTTTGTATGTCATCTAAGTAAGTGGACCACTATGGAGAGAGGCATTCAATACTTGAGGGAGGTAGCCATGTAGGAGATGGTTTACTATGACCCAGGTAATGCATGGCTACCCACAGATCCAGATGAAGTCCAATGCACCCGGCCCATGTGGAGGAAGTTTGTACAGAGCACACCCTCATCATATGTCATTGCATTAGCAATAACAGACTGGAGAGATGAAGGGGCACCAACAGTGGTTCAATTGGCTCACCGACTATGACAATATGAAGAAAGTGTCTCTTCCTCCCTTGTCATGGCTGTGCAGAAATTATCTCAATTCCATCAATTTAAAGAGGACATGTCCTACTCCCCACTTGCATGGACCAGGATCTCGGCTATTAGGAGCAGTCGTTTCTCTCTACTGGAGAGAACTGGTACACACCACAGGGGAAGCTGTGGCATCACCTGTGTGACTATAGAGAAGACATGAAGAAATGAGATGGAAAACCTACCTACCTCCTAGAAAAGCGGATACATGAGTTGGAAGGAAGAACAAGTACAAGACACGGTTCTTTTAGGAGAAATGCTCCTCCAGTTTCCAGTAATCAAATGCCCAAACAGAGCAGAAAGGTCAACTTTGCTCACAATCCTATGAGAAGAATTTCTGATTTGTATTCACAAGAAGTGAGTGATGGAGATGATACTGAAACCCGTGCACACCACACTAACACATTTGTCATTAGCAGGTATTATGACCAAAATTAGAGGGGCCCTGCCTCCAGCCAGGACGAGGACAAACTAGGACAATTGAGTTTATTGGCCTGTGTGGATTTGATGGCCTGGCACATCTGACCCCCAGCAGTATAAGGCTCTAGTGGACACTGGTGCCCAATGTACCCTAATGCTGTCATATTTTAAAGGAGCAGAACCCATTTGTATTTCAGGAGTGACAGGGGAGTCTCAACAGCTGACTGTATTGGAGGCCGAGGTGATCCTAAGTGGAAAAGAGTGGGAAAAACACCCCATTGTGACTGGCCCAGATTCTCCATGTACTCTTGGTATACATTATCTCAGGAGAGTGTATTTTAAGGATCCAAAAGGGTATCGGTGGGCTTTTGGTATAGTTGTCTTGGAAACAGAAGGAATTAAACAGCTGCCTGGTCTCTCAGAGGATCCTTCTGTTGTGGCATTGCTGAGGGTTGAAGAATAATGGATGCCAACTGCCACTATAACAGTGCACCAACGGCAATATCACACAAATTGAGACTCTGTAATTCCTACCCATAAACTGATTCATCGACTAGAGAACCAAGAAGTCATCAGCAAGACGCGCTCCCCCTTTAAAAGCCTCATATGGCCAGTATGAAAGTCTAATGGAGAGTGGAGATTGACAGTGGACTATCGTGGCCTGAATGAAGTCACACCACTGCTGAGTGCTGCAGTGCCAGACATATTAGAACTTCAGTATGAACTAGAATTGAAGGCAGCCAAGTGGTATGCCACGACTGATATTGCCAATGCGTTTTTCTCCATCCCTCTGGCAGAAAAATGCAAGCCACAGTTTGGTTTTATGTGGAGGGGTGTCCAATACACCTAGAAACAACTGCCCCATGGGTGGAAACACAGCCCCACCATTTGCCATGGACTGATCCAGACTGCACTGGAACAAGGTGAAACCTCAGAGCACTTACAGTACATAGATGACAACACTGTATGGGGTAATACGGTAGAATAAATTTGAGAAAGAGGAGAAAATAATCTCTTTAAACTGCATCTTTTATGCATATTTCACTAATGACTACATACCGAGTTAGCAGTTTTGGTTCAGGGCTTGTTACTCAGGCTTCGATACTTCCACTTTTTACATCACATAAGGTGGTTTGTTATAACTTAGTACAATACCTACTCGCACAATGGTTATCAATTATAAAATATGCAGGATTCATCTATAGGTCAACTCTGACTTGGGCTTATTGTCCAAGCCTTAGCACTTCAGCTGTTTTTGCCAATAGAGT
The DNA here is from genome assembly GCF_003259725.1 of Athene cunicularia. Lineage (NCBI taxonomy): Eukaryota > Metazoa > Chordata > Aves > Strigiformes > Strigidae > Athene > Athene cunicularia. The sequence continues at coordinate 23,750,047 of NW_020799098.1, forward strand.
GAGGTAAGGTCAAGGGACCCACACAAGAGATTCAGTTTTTAGGAGTAAAATGGCAAGATGGATGTTATCAGATTCCAATGGAGGTGATTAATAAAATAACAGCTATGTCGCCACTGACTAACAGAAAGGAAACTCAAGCTTTCTTGGGTGTTCTCGGTTTCTGGAGACTGCACGTTTTAAATTACAGTCAAGATTGTAAGCCCTCTCTATCAAGTGACCCAGAAAATGTATGATTCTCTATGGGGTCCGGAGAAGCAATAGACTTTTGAACAAATTAAGTAGGAAACAGTTTGTGCAGTAGCCCTCAGTCCAGTTCAGACAGGACAAGATGTTAATAATGTGCTCTACACTGCAGCTGGGAATAATGGCCCTACCTGGAGTCTCTGGCAGAGAACATCAGGGGAGACTCAGGGTTGACCCCTGGGGTTTTGGAGCTGGGGACACAGAGGGTACCATGACCACTGTACTCCAACTGAAAAGGAGATACTGGCAGCATATGAAGGAGTTTGAGCTGCTTCAGAGGTGATCAGGACTGAAGCACAGCTCCTTCTGGCTCCCTGACTGCCAGTGCTGGGCTGGATGTTCAAAGGGAGTGTCCCCGCTACATACCATGCAGCTGATGCCACATGGAGTAAATGGGTGGCATTAATCACACAACAAGCTCTAATAGGGAGCCCCAGACATCCAGGAATATTGGAAGTGATCACAAATTGGCCATAAGGCAAAGATTTTGGAAAGATGCCAGAGGAAGTGGTAGCACGTGTTGTAGAGGCCCCACCATATACTGAGCTACCGGATAATGAGAAGTGATATGCCCTCTTTACTGACAGGTCCTGTCACACTGTGGGGAAACATCAACGGTGGAAGGCAGCTGTGTGGAGCCCCACATGATGAGTCGCTGAAGCTGCTGAAGGAAGTTAATCAAGTCAATTCACAGAGGTGAAAGCTGTCCATCTGGCCTTGGATATCACTGAGGAAGAAAAGTGGCCAGTGCTCTACCTCTATACTGACTCATGGATGGTGGCAAATGCACTGTGGGGGTGGTTACAGCAGTGGAAACAGAGCAACTGTCAGCACAGAGGCACACATGTCTGGGCTGCTGAATTATGGAAAGATGTTTCTGCCCAAGTAGAGAAACTGGTTGTGAAAGAACACCATGTAGATGCTCATGTACCTAAGATCCAGGCCACTGAAAAACATCAGAACAATCAACAGGCAGATCAGGCTGCCAAGGTTAAGGTGGCTCAAGTAGATCCGGACTGGCAACATAAAGGTGAACAATTCTGGCTCACTGGGCTCATGATTCCTCAGGCCATCAGGAATGAGATACAACATATAGATGGGCTCGTGACCGAGGGGTGGACTTAACCATGGATGTTATTGCACAGGTAATCCATGAATGTGAGACATGTGCTATGATCAAGCAAGCCAAACGGTTAAAGCCCATTTGGTATGGAGGATGATGGTTAAAATATAAATATGGGGAGGCCTGCCAGACCGATTATATCACGCTCTTCTTCAAACTTGGCATGGCAAACACTATGTGCTTACTATGGTGTAAGCAGTCACCGTTTGGTTGAAAACTTATGCTGTGCCCCATGCCACTAAACAGAAGATCATTTTAGGCCCTTAGAAGAAAGTCTTAAGGCAGCATGAAACACCAGAAAAGATGGAATCAGATAATGGGATACATTTCCGAAACAACCTCATAGACACTTGGGCCAAAGAACATGGCATTGAGTGCATATATCACATTCCCTACCATGCACCAGCCTCTGGAAAAAATGAGCAATACAATGGATTGCTGATAACTACACTGAGAGCAATGGGTGGGGGAACTTTCAAACACTAAACATGGTAACAAGTGATGAGGAAAAGGCTGAAGTGTTTATTGTCTTATTTGCCTCAGTCTTTAATAACAAGACTAGTTGTACTGAGGCAATCCAGCTAGACTGGAAATTGAACAATGATACGCCCATTTATAAGAAGGGTCGGAAGGATGATCTGAGAAAATACAGGCCTGTCAGCTTGACTTCAGTACCCAGGAAGCTGATGGAGCAGCTCATCCTGAGTACCATCACACAACACAGGCAGGACAACCCGATGCTCAGGCCCAGTCAGCATGGGTTTATGAAAGGCTGCCTAACAAATCTGATCTCCTTCTACAATACGGCGACCTGCTTATTGGATGAGGGAAAGGCTGAGGATGTTGTCTACCTTGACTTTAGTAAGGCTTTTGACACCATTTCCTACAGCATTCTCCTGGAGAAGCCGGCTGCTCGTGCCTTGGATGGGCACACGCTTTGCTGAGTAAAAAACTCTCTGGATGGCCGGGCCCAAAGAGTTGTGGTGAATGGAGTCAAATCCAGCTGGCGGCCGGTCATGAGTGGTGTCCCCCAGGGCTTGGTTTTGGGGCCACTCCTGTTTCACATCTTTATTGATGATCTAGATGAGGGGATCGAGTGCACCCTCAGTCAGTTTGCAGATGACACCCAGGTGGGTGGGAGTGTTGATCTGCTCGAGGGTAGGGAGGCTCTGCAGAGAGACCTGGACAGGCTGGAGCCATGGGCTGAGCCCAACTGGAGGAGTTTCAATGAGGCCAAATGCTGGGGGCTGCCCTTGGGCCACAACAACCCCCAGCAGCACTACAGGCTTGGGGAGGAGTGGCTGGAGAGCTGCCAGTCAGAGAGGGACCTGGGGGTGCTGATTGACAGCCGGCTGAACAGGAGCCAGCAGTGTGCCCAGGGGGCCAAGAAGGCCAATGGCATCCTGGCTTGTGTCAGCAATAGCGTGGCCAGCAGGGACAGGGAAGGGATCTGACCCCTGTACTCGGCACTGGTGAGGCCGCCCCTCGATTCCTGTGTTCAGTTTTGGGCCCCTCACTACAAAAAGGACATTGAATGACTCGAGCGTGTCCAGAGAAGGGCAACGGAGCTGGTGCAGGGTCTGGAGCACAGGTCATATGGGAAGCGGCTGAGGGAACTGGGGGTGTTTAGTCTGGAGAATAGGAGGCTGAGGGGAGACCTCATCGCCCTCTACAGCTACCTGAAAGGAGGGTGCAGAGAGCTGGGGATGAGTCTCTTTAACCAAGTAACAAACCATAGGAAAAGAGGTAATGGCCTCAAGTTACACTAGGTAAGGTTTAGACTGGATTTTAGGAAGCATTTATTTACAGAACGGGTTATTAGGGGTTGGAATGGGCTGCCCAGGGAGGTGGTGGAGTCCCCATCCCTGGAGGTGTTTAAAAGTTGCGTTGAGATAGCGCTTAGGTATATGGTGTAGTTGGGAACTATCAGTGTTAAGTTAATGGTTATACAAGATGATCTACAAGGTCTTTTCCAACCTAGATGATCCTGTGATTCTGTGAACACTGTGACGTGCATTCAGCAAAAGCCACCTGATTAGTCAATACCAGAGGATCTGCCAAGCAAGCTGGCCCTGCTCAATCAAACTTCCTACATATCGTGGATGGGGATAATAGTAGTGCTCATTAGGAATATGTTGGGGAGGACTGTCTGCATTACTCATGCACTGAGTAAAGGTAAGCCCATGCACTTGGTGGGTAATGCAGGAGGACAAAGAAGTGCAATGCATGCCTCAATGAGAATTGATTTTAGGTGAAAATAGTCAATGAATTGAACTCTCAAATAACCCTGTTATTGCAATTGTTGCCTCACAACATTCTGCTGCCACATCCAAAACCTTCTGCTCCACCGACTGAGCCAACTCCACCTCATTCCTCCAGCCTTAAATAATGTCATGACAGTTGGAACCCAAAGTTATGAACTAAATGAACTCAGTAGATGTTGTGGAAGGATGGCCCACAGATTGAGTTAATGATATCTGTGAGACCTCGGGGAAGTGGTGGTGATTCTTTAGAATGTATTTGGAACTGGAGTATGACGTAAATGGTATGGAATAAGGGCTAGAGACTGTTTTGGTTCCTGCCACGATAGAATTAACTTTCCTTGGGCTGAGAGGGAGCACAGCTAGAAGGCTGGGGCCAGATTGATCATTGGGGCATTCCCCGTCACGTGACTTCATGCTCAGTATATAGGCAGATGCATGCTCTCTCATGCCCTGTTTTTGGTTTCATGGGTTGGCATGGTGGGACTTTTTTTTCTGGTGCAGCTGGGATCACTGCTGGCAATGGACTCCATACCAGTTGCCCCTCGGTGAGCCACTGCTGCATTTGACCCATTTTGGACTTACTATTGTTACTGTTGGTTTTGTTACAATTGCTAATTTGTTTTTATTCAACCTACGAATTTCTTATTTTGCCCCGCCCCTGTTTCATCGGGGAGGGGGGGGAAGGGTGGAGTTGGAAAGTAAGCAACTAGCCATGTGGTGATTGGCTGCTGGCTGAGTTCAAACCACAACACACAAGAATTTTCCTGTTCAAGTAAAATTGCTCAGAACTGAAAGAAAATACAAAACCAAAACGAAACCAAAATGAATTACTCAACGAAGTAATGAGAAGTGTTTTTCTTCATAAAAGGCAAGGGTTGTATGCCATGGAACACAGAACATTTTGCTCTCAAGCAAGGTAAAAAACCTGCAGGAAACAGAGAGGAAGAATCAGTGATAGAAATATTTTCAGGGAACAAAAATTCTCCAGAACAGCTTGCTATAAAATAAAATATCACTTAAAGATCTTCTGTTTCCAAATGCTATAATTTCCCCAGATACTCTATCGAGCTTAATTATATTGCTTATTATGTAAAATATTCCATTACCATCTTTCTCATATTTTAAGTCGTAATACAAAAAGACATATTGAACTGTCACTGAGTCACCCAAGAGCCCTTTGACTCATTGTTTTATTAATATCTCTTTTTCATCTCATGAAGCACACAGAAAAGGCAACATGCAGGCTGGAGGAATATTTACTTCTATCTGCATTTAAGTCTTATACTTCTATCTGCATTTAAGTCTTATTTTTTCAGGGGCTGTATATATATTTTGGGGGTCACCATTTAACAACTCTTTCTTAAGAAGTGTCCAACCAAAAATAACTTTTCTCCTTTAACTTTGATGGCTGCTTTCTTTTACTTTATTTGTCTCATTTTCAGCACTTCCCAATGGCTAAAATCAAGTCTGGCTGAGCATGTTTCCTGCACTCTTCTTCTGGCTTTGGAGACCGGTTTCTGACAGATGTGAGAATCCTTTGACGTCTTAGCTTTAGAATACTTCATGATGAATGATTCAAACGTTCTTTTCTAACTTTCCTTACACAAATACATCAAAGTTACTACCTGATGGTGAGAGTTTTATCTGCAGTGAAAATAAACCATTTATTCTATTTACTGCTATTTCAAGTTTGCTACAATAAAAGATCAGCTATGACCCAGTTGCCAATAGCTACCTATCCATGATACACATGTACAAAAGCTCTAGCTGTTCCTGACAATCAGGGTTTCTGAAAGTTTTAGCAAAAAGGAATATGAAAAAACTCAGAACGCTTTAGGAAGCTGATTCTGCTCCAATTTACACCAGAGGCAGATCTACCATAATATATAATACTGGAAGATGAGGGCATATGGGTCCCTCAAACCCATGACCCAAGCTGAACAGAATCTCTTTTAGCAATTCATAGGCACATTTAGAAGGCTTCACTGAGGCCAGGTAGCAATTTCTTGATGAGGCAGCAATTCTATCGCAATGATTCTCCTGTAGTGTTCCCTGTAGAGTCATGTTCTGCCTTGGTATAAATCCCTGTCCTTCTTGAAGTATATTTAGAACTTGCTTTGTATTGGACTTTGCACAGTTTTGGTTAAAGAAGCAATGGATTCAAGACTACACAAACAGACAAGCTGCAGATAGGAAGACTAAATTTACTGCCCTTATTTTTTCACACTGCCTCAAAGGAAATCATACATTAGTCAAAGTTCATTTTTTCCCCTTAATCCATAGCAGTGTTCTTTTAAACTAGTACAGAAAAGAGTAAGTTTTCAGATTTTTCATCTACAGGCAGTCTTCTCACACAGAGCTTCATCTTGCCGTTCACAGATGATCCTCCATTTCCAGAAGCATCATTCTGTGGCCTGTGCACCAGCTAAATACTGAAACGGGGACAATGCTCATTTTATTTCTTCATAGGCTACTGGGAATCAGTCTGATTCTTTACCAAGATGTGGAGAAACGAGAATTGTTCTAACTTAATCTTTCATTGATGATATCCCCTAAGGACCATTAAAGTAACACAGAATAAGTGGACTGCAAAATCATCAGCTAAGTAGGGTGTTGCAGTAGAAATACAAAGCTAGTAGGCAGTTGTGGGTTTGCAGCCATCAGTTACCATGGCGAAAACACTGAGGCTCTTGTACAGGTTGTATCTTACTCTTGCTGCTTTGGAGTAGAACACAAAAGGAGAGGTGGGTTAAGGGGGGTGGCTAGTATATAGCATGTAATTTTAGTCCCTTTCCTCTTCTATAATGTTTTATCTAGTTTTCTAGTCAATATCCATATGTAGTCAAAGATAGGAAAAATTTTATGTTTTGACATAGAATAGAGAACTAACTTGAAGAAAGTGGAAGCTGTGGCCCATAATGATTCTCATTGTATTAATTGTTAAAACCATAATATTAGCTTCATGAGGTTTACAAGTCAGAAGATATGGTATATTTAACTTTTCTGACAGTTGCAGCAAAACCAGCTCCTACTTACTGGATGTCAAAGGAAATTTATAAAGCAGGTGCAGAACCTATTGTACATCATACCATCATTGATAAAGTTTAGGTTGGAAAACTGCTGTGGGGATCAAGTCGTTCACCTTCTTGCTCAAGATAGGACAAACTTCAAAGCAAAATCAGGTTGCTTAGGCCTTGTCTACAGGCCTCTGTACCTACACACAGTTGGTAGATACCTTTTGATTCAGGTCTGAAAGTCTCCAATGACAGAGATCTCACAACCTCTCTGAGAAACCTATTCCACTGCTTAACCTACTCTCATTGTAAAATTTAGTCTCATTAGATGATGAAGCAGTGCTTTCTCTACACATTATTTTCATTGTTAAGTAATGAAGAGGAAAGACAGAGCAAACTATAGTGAAAAAAAAAAAAAAAGTGTCATAGAAATATTTAGGTTGGAAAAGACCCTTGAGATCATTGAGTCCAACTATAAACCTAACACTACCAAGGGTATACCACAAAACTGTGTCCCAAAGTGCCATATCTACACATTTTTTAAATACTTCAAGGAATGGTGACTCAACCACTTCCCTGGGCAGCCTGCTCCAATGATTGACAACCCTTTCAGTGAAGACATTTTTCCTAACATCCAATCTGAACTTCCCCTGGTGCAGCTTAAGGCCATTTCCTCTATCCTATCACTTGTTACTTGGGAGAAATGGCCGACACCCACCTTGCTACAACCTCCTTTCACTTAGTTGTAGAGAGAGATAAGTTCTCCCCTCAGCCTTCTTCTCTCCAGATTAAAAAGTTCCCTTAGCTGCTCCTCACAGGACTCTTTGCCAGCTTTGTTGCTCTTCTTTGGATGCACCTCAGCACCTCAATATCTCTCTCGTAGCAGAGGGAACCAAAACTAATATTGCTAATGATCAAAATACTATGTGCCTTGGGACTAGTGTGCAGGGCCAAAATTGTTGCACCAACATACTCTTACGTTTGCCTGATAATGGAACATATATACCATACTCTTTTACTGATTAGGGATACCAATTAAACTCAGACACCAGAGTGAAAAAAGTAGGCGTATTTTAGTAGAAATAACTAAATAATATAACAGAATAATACAGAAAACATACAGTAAGAAAAGACAGAATAGTGCACTTAAATAAGAAAATACAGGGTAATGCATCAAATCATTACTACACGACAGAGAACAGTGATGAAGACAGCTCCATCCCCACTTGTACACGTTCCCATCCCCAGCCCCGCGGTGGCTGGGTAGCCCCGGTTACAGCGAGGGTTTGCAGAGCCTGTCCCGGCAAGGGGGAAATCCTACGCGGGGCGTCCACCCAGAGGTGAGGCTGCCAACGTCGCTGCAAACGGGCCCGGCCTTATAGACCAGAGATCGACAGGCCAGAACAGCTGGCACCTTTGTTCTGAGAGGAAATATCTGGTTTCAATCTCACATTAGATTCCCCCAGAGCCTGCCCAGGGCTCAAGGGAGAAGCTCGGGGAGTTTCCCTGTTTATCTAGTTGATTTATGAACAAGAGCACACATCAGGTCACAAGGCCAGACAACTGTCTCTGTGGCCCTGTTATCTCGCATACACACAAAGAAAGGTAAGGATATATCCAAGATAAACATGTTTTATGATGTTTAAACTACATCTTCTATGCATATTTCACTAATGACTACATACCGAGTTAGCAGTTTTGGTTCAGGGCCTGTTTCTCAGGCTTTGATACTTCCACCTTTTACATCAAAATAGGTGGTTTGTTATAACTTAGTACAATACCTCCTAGCACAATGGTTATCAGTTATAAAATATACAGGATTCATCTATAGGTCAACTCTGACTTGGGCTTATTGTCCAAGCCTTAGCACTTCACATACAAATTCCAGTAGAACTAGGCATCAGCCACCTCATGGTGACAAAGCACTAGACAGATAACTTGAAATCTCCTGCAGGAAAATGTCTAACAGTTTTGGAAACATTATTAGCATGAACCTCCACCATGGATGATCAGCCTTTTCTCAGCTGATTTTTGGGGCTGAAGAATGTCTTTCTCATTCACATTCTTTCATCTTACAGGCAGAAGATTCACTGAATGAAAGGACAGTTTCTTTCTCTAATCAGTTCCTCTGTTTAACTCCAGATACGAGCAAGACAGATTAAATGGGATGTGCAAATGAAGAGGAAGTGGAGCTGTTTGACAAGGCAGGAATGACAACAGCGACAGTGAATATTATTGGGGAAAGAAAACACAAAGCATTTTTATCTCCTCAGTAGAAATTGCAATGTTGTAATGTTCTGCCTGCTTCCTCGAGACATTCTTTACCAACCATCCCAATAGTTCCTGCTATACCTCTTCTAATTAAAAAAAAAAAAAAAAAAAAAAAAAAAAAAAAAAAAAAAAAAAAAAAAGGTAGCTAGGAGAAGCAAGTGAATCTGATTTATCTTCCTGCCAAATCTGTTTATCTTCCTCCATACCTCAACTTCAAACCCTACCTACAAAACGGTCCAAAGTGATCCAAGTGAGGCAGACAACCTTGGGTAGGTCACAGGAGCAGGTCGCAAAGGTTATCTATACACCAAGGTGTTGGTAAAGCCTGCAGCAGGCTCCACAGTCTGATCCTCTGACCATCCAGAGCAGAAAACGTGCTCAGTCTCTGAGCTTTTTCCCAAGCTATGTAACTCCATTCCCTTTGCACAGAGTAGCCTAAGAGGTTGTTAGAGCACAGAAAGAAGGTAATGGAGTTTTATGTTCTCCTTGAGACCAGAACAAAACAGGATAAGCAGAAATCATGTAGGTGACTTCTTGACAATAAATTCAATGGCTAAACCATTGTGGTGGTGAGGCAAAAAAGGGGTTGATTAGCAAAAGAAATTACTTGGTTTCCTGGCCTTCATTTTCTACCTGAAAAATTTTCCTATAAGAGAAAAGGTCTTTCACAGTCCAACAACTGAGGTGGGAACCCGCCCTATTCACATGCCTTTAAATTTCCATAAATTACCTCATGTCCAATTTATGTCCATGTTGAGGGCATGTAACTGAACAAGAAGCCGGAGAAATAAAGTAGAAATCCAGGATACCAAATAAGTGTGGCTGAATTAAATCTAAAGAAAAATCCCATCTTGTGTTGGTGAAAAGGAAAAAAACAATCAGAAAGATCCCTGCCTGTTACAATCTTTATACTGGAAATTTCTCTGAAGCTTCAGCTGCATAAAGGTTATTGACATTTTTTCCACTGGAAATACTGAAAAGGAGTTAAACTTCAGACCGGACTCCTGGCTACAACTGCAATTTTATACCTTTGGTACCTTTAATCTAAGTGTATTACATGATGTGCAATATAAGGGACTCCACAAAATGCGCCTGGAATTTGATTTGCATTGTTTTGTGTCATTTGAAAAGTGAAATAATAAAATGCTTGCAACTTATATTTAGAACTTAAGCTCCTTTATTGTAAAATGCTTAATTAAATTGCTGCTCTTATTTCCTCTGTATTCATTGGTTACTCTTTTTCTATAGCGTAATCCATCAGGTAACATCATTATCTTTTTCAGTGACTTTTCCGCTACATTAGAGCTGTTGTGATATCTTTCTCTTAGTATATTTCTCACATGTACAGTGCTTAGCTTTGTTTCACTGTGCTGAAATATGAAAGCCAGGAGAATAATCACGTGCACAATAAACATGTTAGATCTTTTCAGGTCCTGACTTTTAGCTGTTATAAATTATTACAGTTCTGTGCCAGTTCATATAACCATAATGTTTTAAATTAGCTACTAGATTTCATAAATATTTTCTTAAAAATCAAAAATATTTTACAGCCTAAAAATAAGGGTAAAATTCTAGTCTCCTACCAGAATTACACTTGTCAAGTCTCATCAGACTCTTGCAGAAGTGCTCAGAGCACAATTCTGACAAGCAGAGCAGAGTATTTCTTACAGATGATGGGCCATGCTGCACTTTTCCGTCAGTTTTCTCGTTTCTTGCCAGTACTTTTTTTGTTCCGCTAAATCCCTGGTTAAATCTCTGTGAAGGTCACCTTTGGAATTAGGATACTGTGATGGGGGATTTTCCACACAGGACTGCAGAGACATAACTCTGAATGTTAGTTTTGGTGTGTATGGGTTCTGGGTTTTGTTCTACATTTATTTAATGAAAGCATGCAAATGCCCAAGGAAAATAAACTGTGGATCAATGTCCAAAATTCTGACAATACAAATTAGTAATCAGATGAAAGGCATTTAAACTCTGATTACATCAAATTGGGTAGCTTCAGATATGCCTAATTTCTCAAATCAAGTTGTGAGAAGGAAGGGGAAAACAGATTATAATATTATTCATAAATCTCAAAGTTCACTCTGATTTACAGAAGCAATTTTCTCCTGAGCACTAGTAATTTTTGAGGAAGTGCTATTAAGTAATTATTCAAAGATATTTTAGGAAAATAAAATATACAGAAGTAAGGTAATTTTTTTTTAAATGAAGCTACAATATTCTTAAGGAAGCATGATCTAACAGTTCTTAATGCTATGTAAAATAACTCAATTACTTTGAATACTGCTCTTGCACTATTTTTTATAGAAGAAAATAAGATGAAGTGACTTTTGAATACATATTAAAATAATGGGAAAAGAATTAAAAATACTCATTAAATATTCCTATACTAGGGATCCCTGGTTTCAATCATAACCAGTGGATGAATCTGCAGGCTTGATTCTTCAACACAGAATTTAAGGTCTTCCATCAGTTTATGGATATAAGTGAAAAATAAAACTAATGTACTGTACAATTCTGTGAGCAAGAAAAGTTCAATAAACTTGAAATTGTACTTTCTAGAACTGTGGCTGCAAGGAGTCATTCTGTGGATGTGTGCAGCTAAAAATATTGTTCAGTGAAAGCTGAGACAAGGAAAAGGCTGGTTAATAACAAAAGCTTCCAGAACTGTTCAGCATGCAAGTTACACCTAAAAAACTATTAACTTCCTGTATACTTATCTGAGTACAAAGTCGATTGTAAGTCCTAGGCACAAGATAATATTATGCTTTACACGAGACGTAGTGAATGATTCTGCCAATGTATCATCAGTGTAGCTATGCTAAAAATAAGCAAACATAACAGTATAAGTTTATCTCCAGACAATATAAAGTCTATCAACATTTCACTCCCATGCTTCAGATCTCCATCAGGTGAGTTTATTACCTTTTATTAACACACACACTCAATTTTATCAAATTTTTTTTTTTTAATTCACCACTGCCTTGTGCTGTAGTACCATATATATATATAAAACAAAGCAAAAGCTTTCTGAAGAGGGGGGAAGTAAGCAGATTGTCCACCACACAGAGCATCTTTGTCTACTTCAGAGGTATGAAAACGTGCAACAGTACATGCTTGAAGGATGTCAGAGAAGGATGAAGCTGTTACAAATAGCTGTGAATCTCCTAAGGTTTTCTCTGTAAAAACAGGCAGGACAACTGTAATAGGCAGGTCTGTTATTTAACTCTTTGAGGTTCCACGCTACATAAATTTAAATGAAATAAACAGAAAATATCAAGATCATATGATCAGTCACATTTGCAACTGCTGTTATGTTGGCACCTTTACAAAGCCAAATGTACTCTTGGTGGATAATCACCTGAACAAGTCAGACCTAGCAACTACTATCAATGCCCATCACTCATATTCAAAAAGACAGAACCTGTTTACTGCACTGTTATAACATTTATTGGGCAGTATCTAAGATGTAGCTTCTTACACAAGTTTAAGACTGCCCCGCTGAACTGTTCAGTCCCCCAGAAAATAATCTTCCACGGGTAAAGGTGGATTTTCTTCATAAAGCTTATTCAAATATGCCACAAATGACCATAATATCTCTTGATGTCCCCCACGTTTCCCTGTCTGTAAAATTTGCAGAACTGTACCACCACATCTACTGTAAACCAATTTCTCAGAGACAGGACCTACCTGACTCTTGACAGAGGGAGGAAAACCAAACAAAAAACCCAAAACCGATCAAGACTGCATTGCTTCCCCACCACTGTAGGTTTTCCACCTTCCCAAAAGATCCTTAATAGATTATACTTTTCATCCAATTTGTTAAAATATCTGGCTGCTGTTCTTCCTAGTGCTTTAATAGACAACCAGCAACACTTAAAATACATTTGTTCACTATCTATGTTAAAAGAAAACAGAATTTGTCTAGGAGCCAACACCTTCCTTCACAAAACAGTGTGGTGAGTAACCTCTCTTCTTTTCCCCTTTTGTCTACTAAGAAGATCCAAAGATGCCACTGGCAACATGAAGTGACCCATTTTCATCAAGATTGAGAGGAGCAACGTACATAGATGATTACTTGTGCTGTCCTTCTGAGATGCCCTATTACCCTCACCCACTACAGGTGACAGCAGCCACCATGGTTGGCAAGAAACAAGGGGAGAAAAGAAGAAACAGGGTCCTGTTGTGGGCTTCTCACACACACACAGTTGGCTTGAGGTAAAGTTGTAGACCTCTGAATGTAATACGTTGCTGCTGATGTTGCAACTCTAGTTCTTCCATTTGTGCACTGCAAGAAGCAAACAGTTAAGGGAGAAGCTAACTAGTCTGACTCATGCATCCAGAGATTGAGCTAATTTTCTTTCTGTGTTTCCTTACAAAGGCAAGAAACATTCCACAGTGGGGGTGGAAAGTACAATGTCTATATCTAGATTTAGCCATTTTAAAAAATATTGGAATTTAATAGTTTATGGAACATAAGGGGAAAAAAACCACAAAAGCTCATGAAAGCCCTTTAGTTAATTCAGTGACTCTAGTTTTTACTATGCGTAATTTAGTTCCTTACAGCAAAGCTCTTTTTCATAGATGAGATACTTTTACACCATTCTGTATGTGTCAGATGTGCACAGATGTGTCCCTTTCTGGTTTAAGCATCTATCATTTAAAACAAAAAATAATAAGAAAAAAAAGAAGCTAAAAGTCCCATAACTATACAATATTGGTAACACACAAAACTGAAAAGCTAGAACAGTAAATAAAGTTTTGTAGGTAGAAGTCTAAGATTAGATGAGAACATCTGTATCTTCAGGCACATGAATGGGAAGTGTGGTAAGAGTGTGGATTTTATTGAGACATAGTATTTCCTATATTTCTATCCCTAAATAAAAGTGCATCCCTTGACCTGATCCGACAATATCATCAGGACGTAATAATATCTAAAAGACATTAACTCCTTTAAAAGAGTAGAGAAATATACATGAAATAAAAAGTTTCTCAAATGCTAAAATGCACCACTGGTGCAGAAATCTCCAGAGGATATAGCTTTTTAAAATTAATAAGTTCATTTGGAGGCCTCAGTAATTCGTCTGCAGAATGTAGTGATCTGACCGAGAGCAACACAAAGATAAGCAAGATAACGGAGTGTTGACAGAATGCATCATGGCATGGGATTTGAAGCTCAGCTCTGGATGCAGTCTAATCTTGTTAACTCAGCTTGGTAACTCACAGCTAACAAGTTATAACTAGTCGTGGCTTGTTAACTCAGGTGCACAATTAGGGAATGCAGATGGACCTACACTAGCTTGTAGAAAATCACCTCCAGCAGCTCTGCACCTGCTGCATGAAGGCTCCAGCAGAACAACCACAGCTGTAACTGCACTTGCCAGGGTGTATTATCTCTGAGTGCTCCTTAAAACAAATGATTTCTTGTTACATGAAAGAAGAGAGACTGATGCAATGGGGTTCTTCAAAACACTAATTTAATGCACACAAAACAGAATGAATTCTCTGGATGCCATATCTAAGCTGACCAATGCCTTCCTCTTCACTTCTTTTTGTCTCATGAGTCTGAGTACTTAAATCTGCCTCTGCAAAGAAGCTGCTAAGTAAAACTAGCTATTGTAGGATGCCCAATCAAAGAGAGTAACAGAAAAGTAAAACACACTTTATTTGAATGTGGAGGAAGAAGTTATAGAATCATAGTGGTTTGAGTTGGAAGGGACCTTTAAAGATCATCTAGTTCAAACACCCCTGCCACAGACAGGGACACCTTTCACTAAGATCAGGTTACTCAAAACTCCACGCAACCTGACCTTGAACACTTCCAGTGATGGGGTATCCTCAACTTCTCTGGGCAATCTGTTCCAGTGTCTCACCATAAAGAATTTCTTCCTTATATCCAATCTCAATCTTCTCTCTTTTAGATTAAAACTGTTGCCCCTTGTCCTGTCACTACAAGCCCTGGCAAAAACTCTTTCTCCATCTTTCTTACAAGCCCCCTTTGTATATTGAAAACATGCAAGGAGGTCTCTTCTCCAGGCCAAAAAAAACCCAACTCTCTCAGCCTTTGTTCACAGGAGAGGTATTCCAGTCCTCTCATCATTTTCATGGCTCTCCTCTGGACCCACTATAACTGGTCCATGTCTTTCTTGTACGGAGGGCCCAAGGATACAACAGGCCAGGTGGGGTCTCATGAGAGTACAGGGGGAGAATCACCACCCTCAACCTGCTGGCCACCGTTCTTTTTATTCAGTGAAGGATATGATTGTCTTTCTGGGCTGCAAATGCACATTGCCAGCTCATGTCCAAATTTTCATCCTTCAGTATCTCAAGTCCTTCTCTTCAGGGGTGCTCTTAGTCCATTCACCACCCAGTCTGTACTCATACTAGGAAATACCCTGAGTCATGTGCAGGACTTGGCCTTGTTGAACGTGAGCTTTCGACATGGGCCCACTTCTCCAGCCTGTCAGGGTCCTTCTGGATGACATCCTTTCCCTCTAGTGCACCAACTGCACCGCTCAGCTTGGTATCAGGTTGTGCATTTGTGTTCTGCAAAATACATAAGTTACACTAAACACTGCTTCTGTACCTGTGTGGTTCCAAATTGGTCTGGCTATGTTTTCAGCAAGTGCAAGCAGGCTATTTTATAAACTTACAGGTATAGATGCAATTAAGAGCACTGTGGACTAAACCTAGTCATCAGGCCTCAGCAGCAGTTATGCATGCATTGTCAACCTTAATTTAATGTCCTGGGGGAATAAGAGAGTGATGATTGCTCTTCTATATGAACAGCCCAGGTAGCTCATTAATGGAGCTGTACTGCCTGTTTTGTCATTCTGCTCACTTTTGTCACTAGTGCCTTAGGCAATAGTGACAAGAATAAAACTTAAGAAAAACAAACAATTCAGAGAACCTGCCAAAAAACATTACTGTGACTTGTGCAGGTCTGTATCCCATCACTGTCAACTATCAGAGCTCACATCTGACATTAAAAAAAGGCCAGTAAATTGGCATGTATCTCAGCCTGGTGAGCAGTCAAGGGCATCAAAATCTTTTATGGTGCCTCACAGTGCAGGTGA
The DNA here is from genome assembly GCF_003259725.1 of Athene cunicularia. Classification (NCBI taxonomy): domain Eukaryota; kingdom Metazoa; phylum Chordata; class Aves; order Strigiformes; family Strigidae; genus Athene; species Athene cunicularia. Next base: position 23,766,041 of record NW_020799098.1, read on the forward strand.
CTCTAAGATGAGAAAAAGAGAAATTGGCTAGCTAACGGTAAAATAATAAATCTTAAAATACAACAAAAATAGATGCAAACCAGTGGGTGAAATAGAGGGGATACTTCTCGAATCTTAATTCTTATGTTTCCCACATTGCCATGTTTATTATAGCTGAACTGTGGGACAAATCCATGAGACCACACTGCTAGAAGCTGCTGTTAAACTGCTGCACCAAGTCTATAATCATAATCCATCAAGTAATATAAGGCAATTTATTGTTCACTCAGTGCTTAGTGTTGCTACTTTTACTTCTAGAAATAGCTTTGGCTCATTTGGCAAACATATTTTATTTTTTATTAAATTAACTAGTTGGGACCTTATTGATGCAGGAGCTTGAACAGGCAGCAATTGCCAACCTGGGTTGCTCATCAAAAGCTGGCATTTAGGAAAACAGTTCATTGTGCGACAAGCTTTTTGCTCTGTGAAGAGCTGTGGTACATAACATTGTGACTAGCCATGACCATTATTCAGCAAAGGCACAAATATAATGTGCTAAGACAGAAGAATTTTAATTACACCAAACTCACCTATAAGGTATCTGTTTCTTGTATTTTCATTCAGGAAAGACAGAAAGAGTAAGTACTGTAAACAATTATAAAACTCTCATAATAAAACTTCTGCTGTCATAATAAAAATTTTTAGGAACTTTGAAGGCCAATGTTTTGTAAATTATGGCTGCTCAGAAGTAGGCCACCCCCTGACACTAATTATTGCATTTTATTGTTCATTGATGCACATGGAGGATTATTAGACCTCCTAATAAATTTTGTAATCAGTAGAATTAATTTCTCTCTTGCCCTATGAACTGCGTTTGTAGAAATACTAATGACTGCCAGTGGTGGGGGCCTTCTGGTCTCATATTAAAAACTGAGGTTATAGGGTAGCAGCTGAGGTAGACTAGTACAGCTAGTACATGTAATTTCATAGTACATGTAATTTCATCATAATTACAGATTATAATTACAGCACTATTATTGCACTGTTCTATAAATTTCCACATAGCTAAATGAGATTGCAGATTATACTACACTCTGTAGGTACACTCATAAAAGTAACTTTACTCATTCAAGTATTTTAATGTGAGCAGTTCAAGAACTTAAATACGTGCAAGTCTTTACAGCACTGAGACTCAAGAACCTCATCCTATACTTACTATGATCTTGGAAAAGACTCTATCTAGATCTTAGGGAATAGCGATACGTCTGTCAATAATAAACAGACTGTCCTTTTAAAAAGTGTAAAGATAACAATTATAAACTGAAACAGAAAACATTGAGAGAAATTAGCTTCTAAATGTGCTGTGGCAAAGACTACTTCATCTTACTTCTGTGTGTTCTAATCTGAGGGTATTTGTGTTACATCTACATAATTTGTTAGAATAAGACTATAGCAAGTATTTACTCCAAGTAAATTAAAGTAATAATTTAATTCAAATTTCACCACGATTTACACAGAAATCTAGGGTATCAAGGAAGTCATATGAGTTATGGGGTTAATTACTGGATTTTAGTATGTATCTCTTCTAAGAAGGGTGATGAACTTGCTTGGTATCCCCCGTACAATATTCTGATCTCTGTTACCTGTGTTAATCCTATTAAGAGAAAACTGGTAAATTAATCAGTTAGGATATGGACTTACAAAGGTTAAATTAGATCGAAGTATTGATTTCTAATTTTTCCACTAAGTGTTTGCTGAAAAAAGAGTTACCTATATTTACAGAAAGAAATGGTCAGTGCAAGTTCTATATGCCAGGAAGGTAATATATGCTCTCCTGTAGGAGGAATTTTTAGCAAGAAGCAATTGTAAGTTACTTAAAAAATAAAAAGGACATTAAAAGGACGCTCAATGTCATGTTGTTATCGTTACAATAGCTGCAAATATAACCAATGGAAACAGGTATGGCTCAGCCTACCTCAAAGACAACATTTGCTTTGTGACCTATTAACAAAAGAGCTAGAAAAGTAACAAAAAAAGGAACCACTGCCTGGCCTACAGCCATGTATGTCAATGATTTTGCAGAAAACGGCAGCTGCAAGAAAAAGAATCCTATAGACAATTCATCACAAGGAAGAAATACAAGAGAACAGAATACATTTTCAAAGATTCACTCCACCAGTATCATGTTTTAATTAAAGAAAATAAGAGAGACCATAGCAACATACAGCACTCCTTACATACTGTGTAGCTCAGAGGAATTACTGAATGTTCAAATCAATACCTGTCCGCCTTCACAGCACAGTGCAGGTGGTTTGACAGAGACTTAAAGTGCTTTCTGTAATGAGCACCATAGAGCCATTGACACTACTTTGAGAGTTAAAGCTATTTCAGGAGTTCTGACCAGAAACAACTTTGAAGCAGTGAAGAAAAAAAATAAAATAAAATTGTTCATCTCTCCATTCAATGAGAATGAGGTGTAAAATTTTCCTTTTCAGCCCTACAACCTTCCAACTTCTCCATCAAAGTCTAAGAGCAGAACTAACCCCATTCTGAATACATGCTTTACTTTTCCATACTCATCTCTGGAAACATGACACAATCAAGATGCATTGAATTACTAAGTAACATCTCTTACTCATATGTTATGACCTCAGTGCATCAGTGGATCTGTTCTGATCCAGCACCTACATGTGCTGTACACTCGCAACAGATCCAGCCCCATTCCAGACCAGCTGGATTCATTGTCCAGTCACACTACTCATGTTTAGTGCTCTGTTGCAGAGGTGTTGTACCAGATAATCAGACAAATGTACCATGCTAAATCACATTAAAATGTACACAGACGAGGCAAAATCTCCCTGTGAAAGTATGAAAGCCTCTTTCTGAATAAGCTTCTACTACTGGCTATCCAAGCCCTGAATTTAGAGCTTATGTGGAAGTCCCTGAGATCTTAGACTATATTTCTGAATTAATCTGCCCCTACCTGTTTCAAGTTACTATGGTAAACAAGATATACCCTCCTAAATCACACTGTTTAGAAAAAGCAAGCAAGCTAGAAAACCACTGCCCTCCAAATAGAAAATAATTCTTGTTTTCCACAACTGGTAACAGTAGGAACTGGGAGAACTGCACGATACAGATAAGTGAACGACAATGGAGAGGGTAGGTTTTATTTCTTAAACACTTGCTTGTAATGTAAATTAGAATTTCAGCAAATGTTAATCCATGACACTTGGATTCATAATTTATTTCCTCTCGAATCTCTTCTTATAGCCGCTCTCCACTTTTCTAAAAGTAAATAGGGAGGTCTAGCACAAATCTAAGCAAGATACAAATTATTTCAATAAAATATACAACTGGGACTGTCGAAAAACCAAACTATGTCCCCAGCAGCCATAGTGACTATGTTCAGTCAAGTTGTTTGTTGAATATTGTCAAGATCCCCCGTCCTTAAACATCACTGATAACTGAATGATACAGGACGTGTCCACAGGGAGACTTGTAGAAAGACTTATATCCTTTCTGTCCAGTCATTAGGCCTATCAGATACAAGTCAGCTCTAACCCAGAAGCTATGTAACCATGCCAACACAGAACTGGTTGTGCCCTACATCTTAACAAGGTGCAGTATTTTTACCTCTGGCTCTCCCTCATGTTAATATAGCCTTTGACTGCCTGATTTGTCTTTTCTCATTCTGCAGGAGAGGAGGACACATAACTGCTGCTCTCAGATTGACACACACTAAGATAATTCTTGTTCTTGAGTAGTTTATTCCAGTTGGTAACTATCCTAGATCCACAGCCTGTGAACAACATTTGATGTTTATGGTATCTACCAATTTCATTGTCAGCAGCTCCAGGAACAAGCTTTAGTAATGTTTTGAACATTCACTTGGTATGAAGAACCAAGTATTCTTTACAAGACTCTGAGATAGTCATTTTAGAAGAGAAAAAGAACATATGTGTTCATAATCTTACCAAGGTACTATTCATTAGAGAACTTATATAAGCAATATTTTGATACAGCAAAACCCATTTAATCTCACAATTTAATTTAATTTCCTAAATTTAAGATTGTCAAAGTATAAGTGGTTGCATGTGGATAGAAGACAGCTGATCTTCATAAAATTAACTTTGGAAAAGCTCTTCAATTTCATCCATTGATACTCAAAGGTTAAGAAAATCATGTCCAAAAGGCTTTCTAAATTATGAAATGTACATTCAGAAGAGGAATTTTTGTTTATTAGCTACTTGAGCATTACAGAAGTAAGAAAAGGTCTTTTGAAAACTGGAGTTTAACCTGACACATCTGGAAAAAACTATTTAATGCAGAAAATGGGTTTGAAAATATTTTTTTCTTTTTTGATATTCTTAATAGTAATATAAAATATTGCTTCCTCCAGTATCTAGAAATGTCATATACCACATTAACTATGAGGATGCAAAAATTAATATCTTTTTAAAATAAAGATAAAATTTAATGTATTAATATTGAAAGTATAGTAATTGTGCTGCAGATTCATTTATCTTTGTTAATTAGACCAAATTCAAGAGGAGAAGCAAATAAAAACTAAAGCAACATGTTAGGGTTCAGAGGTAACCCCTCTAGTAACTCTCAGCATAAACCTTATTTCTGGAAGAAACAATTGTCCCTGCAAGTGGAGAGAAGAAAAAGAGCACTTCAAGAGAATAAGAATAAAGACTATAGCCACTGTCTTTAGAGAAAAGTTGTTCAGTTCAAAAACCTCACTATTTTCCATGACAAAAGAAAAGGCATGTTTAAGCCTAGTACATGCCACAGCCAGTATAAACATAAACCAACAGCAACATGACAAAATTAAATAAAACCCAAATTTTTCCCCTAAGAAAGAAGAATAAGCAAGACATTTGAAATGTGCCTGGATGTGCTGTGATGAAGGCAGTACAGAATTTTGTTAGGATCAAACATGGCATGACACAGTGATGCTTCAACTCTCTATGTTCTTAAGCTAGAGAGAATGCTGTTTGCCAATATTGGCAACCGTAGTTTCACACAAGTGCATTTAAAAGTCAGACCACAGAATCATCAATGAAAGGCTGAGGTTGGAAGAGACCATTGAAGGTCATCTTGTCCAAGCCCCTGATCAAGCAGGGCCACCTACAGCCAGCTGTCCAGGACCATGACCAGGTGGCTTTTGAATATCTCCAAGGAGGGAGACTCCACAACCTCCCTGGGCAAACCTGTGCCAGCAGTCATTCACCTTCACAGCAAACAACGGACTAGAACCCACACAGACAAAAATACTTCCTTCTCCCACCATTTACAGCTGTGATTGACAGGTGAAAAAAAAAATAACACCCTTGTAAAATGTATTATTTACTTGAAATTTTTGATATTACCACAAGACCCTGCTTATTCAGTTTAACCATGTTACTGCCCTGGAGAATTTATAATCCTTTGGGAGGCATCAGTGAGCATACATTTGAGGCCATCACTGATCTTTGCCATTCTGTTGCATGCTTCTGTTTTGTCCCTCCATTTCTTTTGGTCCTGATTTATACTCTTTTGATTTTCCTTTGAGTTACTTGGAAATATTGAGGTTTTCAGGTTTACCAGTACCGCTCTTTGACATGAAAGTAGGATTCATATTGCAAAATTCAGTCTTATAAAACACTGATATCAAAATGGTTTCTTTAATGGCTTATTACTTAGTAGCAGAAAAGTTTTAGCCCTTTTTATTTCCTCCATTATCATCTGTTAGATTTCTGTATCTGTATGTTTATCACTTTCCTGGCTACTTGTTTTTCCTTTTATACTCCACAGTCCTTAACTAGCTAACTTACTGGAGTAGATACTTTCATGTTCCAAATATCATTACAGATTTCATCAAAACCACATCCAGTTTAAGAAAAATTTCCCTAAATTTCCATCTGTAGTGACCCGACACAAGAAAATTTTGATTAATCGAGAGGAAAAGTGTCAGACATCTCTAAAAACAGGAAACAAATTCAACAGCTTAAATTCTATTCAGCACTAGAATAATGTGATAAGCAAGGAAAACCCAACACACTCATTTTTGCAGAAGAACTAGATAGCAGTTCAGCATTTACCATGCAAGAATTTGGGTTTTCTAGAGAATGTAGTTCCTAATAAATGCAAATCAACCTCTTATTTTTCCAAAACAGATAGATTAAATTTGTCTACATTTTATACATGACTGTTTTAAATGAAATCTCAAAAGCATTTTAACCATTATCCATTTATTATAAAAGTACACTGCTGTTTCCATAAAATATATGGATTTTTAACACATCGTTGCTCTCAATAACACCTGATCATGAAACATATTTCATATCAAATTGTAAGAGGCATAAGAATTTCCTGTCATCTTCTATTATACGATCAAAAAAACCCTGCTAGTTGTTCTCTATCGAGACGAAAACAGTACTGTTTTTCTGTGAATACTCTGTTAGTCACATGAATTAATTTGGCAGGACTTTTCAGCCTCTAACATGCGAGCTGACACCATGTTAATGTACCAGCTCCCATGTTAACATACCAGTTCATATCTGTCTGAACTAAGCTGCCAGTTACTAGTCATTTTGTGTGACTAGCTTTTTGATACTTTTGTCTATTCTACAATACGTGGTATTGATGACTAAAATTGTCCCTGACCATAGGTGATTTAAGTGTAAGTTCTTTACAAAGATTAAGGCAAAAGGATTTATTGGTCAGTTTGAAAGAAAAATTTTGAAAACTATCACACCGATCCTAAGAAATTTAAAAAATAGTATGGGTTTAACAAATGTGTGGAGTTTCAAGGTACGTGGATTTCCTCAGCTACTTGGAGCTTTAACACAACAAAAATCTATTCTTCTGTCTACCAAATCACTTTTAAAGACTATGACACTTATTAAAAAATATTTTTCTTTTCTACAAAATCATCCGGGGGGGAAAAAAAAAAACAAAACAAAACAAAAAAACTTAAAAGGATGTCCAATCTACTGTTACTCTGCCTTAGCTGAACAACAATTTTGAAAGTTAATTTACATTCCAATAATTTTCACTTGGTACCAGAAAAGAGCTGGGTTTACAAGAGCATACTATTATTACTCCCCTCTTCTACTGATTTATAACCTTCCTTCAGTGGTCAGCAATGTGCCAAATATCATCATTTCCAAAAGACTACAATTGCCAACAGTCCATAACAGAGAAGTTGAGAAAAATGACCAAGTTCACAAACCAGCTCCACCTAGTAAAATCCTTTCAGATGTCTGTGTAATTTGTAGAAAATTATTCCAAACGCTCCTCCAAATTTAAGTCAATTAATCATTTATATACTAGGATAGGAATGATTGCGATGGCCAAGAGGCTTTATGCCAAAAAAAAGCTCGGATTCAAACAGAGAAAAATCACAACTCTTTAAAAAGTAATTACCAGCTACTGTGCAGTGCTAAAGCACTTCCCTTCTATTAATATCCAGAAAAGCTTCACTTTCCCAGAAGTCTCACACAATTGCTTCTTCTATATGCTCATTATTGATTTCATCTGCTCTGAAATCAAACACTCCTAACAATAGTTTCTACATACCATAAGGATGAAACAGATCAAAACGGAAGAACATGATAGCACTAATAAAAATAGGAAATATACATGGGTGCTATGTATGGATATCTCAGTCTTTTTTCCTCATAATATTCTCTGAAAAAACAACCCTTAAAATAGTAAAGCCTCTTCATAAACTAAGGAGAGAGAAAAGCTGTTCCAAGAAAAGCAGAACATATAGGTAAAATTGCAGTTTTCAGTGGTTATTGCTCACTGGATTTGCAATATTTGTACTTGGAACATAAAAAAAATCCAAATTATATTCCTGTATGTGATTGTCGTTATTCATCATCTCATGTGCAAATCACTAGACTTTTCTTCCTAGTTTCTTTTTTTTTTTTTCCCACAGGATCATCTAGGTTGGAAAAGACTTTGTAGATCATCTTGTATAACCATTAACTTAACACTGATAGTTCCCAACTACACCATATACCTAAGCGCTCTCTCAATGCAACTGTTAAACACCTGCAGGGATGGGGACTCCACAACTGCCCTGGGCAATTCATTCTAACACCTAACAACCCATTCTGTAAAGAAATACTTCCTACTAAATCATTTAAACCTTCCCTGGAGCAAATTGAGGCCATTACCTCTTGTCCTATCGCTTGTTACCTGGTTAAAGAGACTCATCCCCAGCTCTCTGCACCCTCCTTTCAGGGAGCTGTAGAGGGCGATGAGGTCTCCCCTCAGCCTCCTCTTCTCCAGACTAAACACCCCCAGTTCCCTCAGCCGCTCCCCGTACGACCTGTGCTCCAGACCCTGCACCAGCTCCGTTGCCCTTCTCTGGACACGCTCGAGTCATTCAATGTCCTTTTTGTAGTGAGGGGCCCAAAACTGAACACAGGAATCGAGGGGCGGCCTCACCAGTGCCGAGTACAGGGGTCAGATCCCTTCCCTGTCCCTGCTGGCCACGCTATTGCTGACACAAGCCAGGATGCCATTGGCCTTCTTGGCCCCCTGGGCACACTGCTGCCTCCTGTTCAGCCAGCTGTCAATCAGCACCCCCAGGTCCCTCTCTGACTGGCAGCTCTCCAGCCACTCCTCCCCAAGCCTGTAGCGCTGCTGGGGGTTGTTGTGGCCCAAGGGCAGCCCCCGGCATTTGGCCTCATTGAAACTCCTCCAGTTGGGCTCAGCCCATGGCTCCAGCCTGTCCAGGTCTCTCTGCAGAGCCTCCCTGCCCTCGAGCAGATCAACACTCCCACCCAACTGGGTGTCATCTGCAAACTGACTGAGGGTGCACTCCATCCCCTCGTCTAGATCAGCAATAAAGATGTTAAACAGGAGCGGCCCCAAAATCGAGCCCTGGGGGACACAACTCGTGACTGGCGACCAACTGGATTTAACTCCATTCTCCACAACTCTCTGGGCCTGACCATCCAGACAGTTTTTTACCCAGCAAAGCGTGTGCCCACCCAAGCCACATTTAGCCAGTTTCTCCAGGAGAATGCTGTGGGAAACGGTGTCAAAGGCCTTACTAAAGTCAAGGTAGACAATATCCACAGCTTTTCCCTCATCCAATAAGTAAGTTGCCCTGTTGTAGAAGGAGATCAGGTTTGTCAAGCAGGACCTGCCTTTCATAAACTCATGCTGACTGGGCCTGAGCATCTGGTTGTCCCGCATGTGTTGTGTGATGGTACTCAGGATGAGCTGCTCCATCAGCTTCCCAGGCACCAAGGTCAACTGACAGGCCTGTAATTTCCCAGATCACACTTATGGTCCTTCTTATAGATGGGCATCACATTGGCTGATTTCTAATCCCTCTGGACCTCACCAGTCAGCCAGGACTGCTGGTAAATGGAAAGCGGCTTGGCGAGCCTCCCAGACAGCTCCTTCAGCACCCTCGGGTGTATCCCATCTGGTCCCATAGACTGGTGTATGTCTATGTGATGCAGCAGGTCACTGACTGTCTCCTCCTGGAATGAGGGGGCGTCATTCTCCCAGTCTCTATCATGTGGCTGAGGAGGCTGGATTCCCTCAGTACAACTAGACATTATTAATGACTGAGGTGAAGAAGGCATTAAACACCTCAGCCTTTTCCTTATCACTCATTACCACATTTCCTCCTGCATCTAGCAGGGGATGGAGGCTCTCCCTGGTCTGTCTTTTGCTGTTGACATACTTATAGAAACATTTATTGTTATCCTTGAGTGCTGAAGCCAGATTAATTTCTAGCTGGGCTTTAGACCTACTGATTTCCGCCCTGCATAGCCTCACAGCATCTTTGTAATCACTGTGAGTGGCTAGCCCCTTCTTCCAAAGGCTGTAAACTCTCCTTTTCTCCCTGAGCTGCAGATAAATCTCCCTGTTTAGCCAGGGTGGTCTTCTCTGGCACTGGTTTCTCTTGCAGCACCGCGGAACAGCCTGCTCCTGTGTCATTCAGACTTCCTTCTTAAAGGGTGTCCAGATTTCCTGGACCCCTATACCCTTCAGGACCATCTCCCCAGGGATTCTGTCAAGCTGGTGCCCAAACAAGATGATGTCAGGCCTTTGGAAGTCCAGAATGTCAGTTCTGCTGCCCCCTTTCCTGGCCTCTCTAAGAATAGAGAACTCTATTATTTCATGATTGTTGTGCCCTAGTCGGCCTGCAACCACCACATCATCCACCAGTCCTCCTCTGTTCACAAAGAGGAGATCCAGCAGGGCCCCTTCTCTGGTTGGTTCACTCACCAGCTGTGTCAGGACGTTATCTGCCACACATTCCAGGAATGTCTGGGACTGGTTCCACTCTGCTGTGTTGTATTTCCAGCAGATGTCTGGGAAGTTAATATCTCCCACAAGAACAAGGACAATCTATAGTGAGATTTCTCCTAAATGCCTGTAGAATATTTCATCCACCTCTCTGTCCTGGGTGGGTGCCCTGTAGTAGACTCCTACTACAACAACTGCCCTGTTGGCCTTCCCCCTGATCCTAATGCAAAGACATCCACCCTCTCTTCACTACACTTGTACTGAAAGCAATCATATATACATATATATATATATGTATGTTTCTCCTGTGTTCTTTTCTCCCTCTTAGAAAAAAAGTGGTTTTTTTACTATATCAATTACCGATTAAAAAAACTTTTATTAAGGAGAACTAGAAAATTAAAGATAGTTAAGAAGAGTCAAGTAAGGAAAACTAAATATGCTTTCATAGCAGCAGATCCTGGGTCATGAAGTCCTGTCAACAAGAAACTGAATTTAAAGTATGGGGTTACAGAAGTTTATGGCAAAAAATGGATAACAAGAACTCAGATATATTCCTAATGAATTTAAAATTGCATATAACTGGAGTTTTCTGGAACTGAAGAATCTATGTTTTAAAGGCTCATTCTGTTCCCTCTGTTCTTGCTTGCTTTTGCATCCCATCTAAACTTAAGGGATAATGCATTTACCTTGGTCTTGAGAAATAGAAAGGGGTTTCCCTGTTTCACCTAAAAGTCATTAGTATTTTGCATAAGGGTTTGGTCAAGGTGGATACTAATTGAAGTTTTTGGAGTGTGTTAAAACTTCCATGGAATTTTAGGTTCTGCATAGACCATTGACTTCTTGCTGCAAAGAGTTAAGAATGGCTTCAGTGAGTATATTTGTGTGCAAAATAGATAAGGGGAAACATTTTTATTAACAGATTAGAAAATAAACAGCAAAAATTTTGGACGTGCTTAGTCTTTCCTCTTGTTTCTTCTGTTGAATGAGTTCTTAATCTGGTAGAGAAGGAAATTTCCAGCAGCCCCAGGGAAGAATTATAACTAGGTAATAGCTATACTGTGGAAGATAGAAAAGCAGGTGCTTGCAGCCCCCTGATAAGTCACTCTCTCTATATGAAAAAAAAAAAAAAAAAAAAGTTATAGCTCCTTGTTTAATTTCCACCTGAGGAAAGGATATTTCTTGTTACAGAAAAAGGTTACAAAAAGATGGTTACCACAGAACTTCCTAACTCTTTGTACTCTGAAGAAAACAGTGTTGCTTTATAAATAATAACTAGGGTCAGGTTTAGCATTGCTTCTAACAGCGTATCACAAAAGTAGCTGAGATTTCTAAGATCTCTAGAGTAGTGTCATCAGAAGGTTTAGGCTGAAATCATGGGTACTGAAGATCAGTCTTAAATGTTTTGTGTTGTACCATCCTGACAGCTTTTAATTTGCTGATTATAATAAAGCATGGAGTAAAACTGAAAGGATTATCTTGTTTCAACATGAATTATTGGATGTGTTCCATAAATTCTCATTCTTTGTATTTTCTACACAGTAGGACCTCCCTACAGAGAATGAAAGGATTTCAAAGACTGATTTACCAACATATAAATGAACTTGGGGTTTAGTTACAGTATCTAATGCTCCTAAGTTCTTTCTAAATGATACAGCTTAGTATGACCCACAGCTTTTATTAAGTCTTTTTCCAGGAAGTAGCTGAACTGGTCCTCTGAATTGTCATCATTCCTTGCATGTTGGACTGTTCCAAGTTTCTTCTTATCTCCTTGCTAAACTGTTATAACATTCTCCTTGGCAGGGAATGGAGTACATTCACTATTAATTGGCTATGCTAATGTAAATAATATCAGAAGATACAGATGATACAAATGCTTTTTAAAACAAGATCTAATAATAATTAAGTTTAAAAAAGATAAGCTTGGAGAAATATTAGCTTTTTTTTTTTCTGTTATGTGAGATCATTAGAATGATGGAAAATATACACTACTGATACAGGGATAATTCCTTTGCCAAAATTAAAATTGGCTTCTTCAGCTGTTCTAATATTCTATAAGTAGCTATTTTGGTTAGCATCAAAGACAGTATATTAATAAAGGAAAGACTTTTGTTTCCTCATATGGCCTTTCTTATGGTCCTTAAGTAGATGAAAGGTTCAGTGAAACATTAGAGTAGAAAATGAACTGGTTTTAAGTCATTAGGGACCACACAGAAGGAAAATATTCAGAAAACTGAGGTTCTGTTGGCTATACAATGAATGAACCAAGGAATTTAGATACCTATATAGGGATGAGGGTAAATCCCAAACTCTGAGAGATATTGTAAAGAGCAATTGGACCAGACTTGAAGAGTATTTGGGTTATTCTTGGAAGTACAAAATAAATGCAGTGCAGTTTCCTGTGGAAATAGCACCAAGGCAAATGCATCCTAGAAGGAATAGTTATCTTGGAAGTCTAGTTTTTGATGTATCATATCGTAGCTCATCACAATGCAGAAACTTAGGCTGGTAGTTTGTATTAAGGTAATATTGAAGGTTCACAGACATAAAAGGATTTTCTGGATTTGGGTTTTTTTTCACAGTAGGAAAGCCGATGTGTGTGTCTGTGTGTGGAGGGGTGGGTGAAAGGAGGAGGAATTCCTGTGTCCTTAGAGCCTAAGGAAGAGAAAGGGGTGGAAGAAGGTGTATACGTTAAGGCAAGCCTGTACAGGCAGAATGTTTTACATCTGGTTTTTGTTTGGATATGGATAAGACCTTCTAGACCTGCACTTTTATGAAGTTGAATTTTCAGAAGCCATTTTGGCAAGCAAGGTATCCTTACTGTTTAGTGTCAAGCCAGAGAAATAGGTGACTAGTAGTTAAGCACAAGTTTTGGATGTCCAAGTATGTGTCCTATGTTTTTAAGAACCAAACAGTATGCAGTCTAGAGACTATTTTAAGGGAACTATGGGATATCTAGGGACAGAAATTTGAAATTTCTGTTGTTACTAACTCAAAAGTATTTTTGCTAGTGGTGTTTTTTGAACGTTTTTCTGTCTTTCACAGATATCTGTCTGTTTTTCCTCCTTCTATGTGTAAGTATCATTCTGCAGTGTCTGAAATCCGAAAGCTGCCAGTTATCCCCACATGTAGACACCATTATGTTTTAAATCTTTGTGGGTCTTTTTTTTCTTCTTCTTTTTTTCCTCAAATGCCTTATACATCATGACAAATTTGCCTGTTTTATAGAGTAGCCAATATATACCACGCTAAACTTGTCAAAGCTTGAACGCCTGACGGTTATTTGAATATGATTTATCATGCCCACCTTTCCTTTTCCTCCCAAGCTGATGCAGGAAGCAAAGGCAAGTAGTAGGAATTGGAATATAGATGCAGCCAGAAACAAACAAAGGAGAGGAAGAGAGGAAAATTCTACTTGCTGTGATTATGTTATAGTCTCATGATAGCAAAGATGGAGTTTAGACTTTAATTTTTTTTTTCCACTTGAAAGAATTATTGGTGTAGTATTTTATTTTTAAAGTATTGGAAAGTTTCTCTGTGTGTATAACTGTGTGAAAAAGATTGCACTGAGTTTCTTTTTTAGGCATCATACATTTATTATTACTTCCTAAAGGATCATTCCTTTCAAATGATTTGTGCTTGTTGCATAGCAGTGCCAAAGCCAGCAATGGCCAAGTCTTAAAAGTATATTTCATCTTCATAACTCTGATCTTTTTATGCAACAGTAAAAGAGTCTGAAACGATGTACCAGACAAAAGAATGGGCCTTGCACTGATTGCCATGATTTGATAATCAAGGAACTGGTTGCCTGAAGTCAAGTGGCACATGATGTGTCATAGGGCAATTTCAATTATTCATGCTATTGTGGGAGGCATATTACCATGTCTACTGCTGCTGCTTGTTCAGTGTCAAATCTCTGCTCCTGACAAGGTTATACTTTCTTGGAAGTAACTCTGAGGATGGAATTCAAGTCATAGCATACAAAACTAAAGTAGCATGTAACTAGAGGCGGTATGTTCATTTTGAGAAAAATACAACAATCTTTGAGGTACTGCTGGAAGACTTGGTTTGAAATGACAGCTCATCACACCAGGACATCTCAGAAATCGGTGTACATTGAGCCAATGAACAGGATCGCTTACTCAGATTATGTTGTAGCGCAGTAGTTAAAACAGAGCCTGATGATGTGTGGGTGGGTGTCTCAACTCTTGCATTCTCAAGACCACAATCTCTGTAAGCTGTGAAGGTCATCTGAGTAGTCAATCTGTCTTTGTAATAACTCCACGCTCTATCCTGAACAGCCAAGATGCTGATCCGGGAAAAACTTAGAAGCAGGCATAAATTGACAGATACAAATTAAATGACACAATTTAAATCTATAATGGTGTGAACTGAGCAGTGTGTATTAGAGAACCTAGGATCCATTTCAGGACAAGGTATAGATGTTTACCCACCTGACAGTAATCTTATTCTCCTCTCCATTTTACTGTTTCTTTTAAAATATGATGTGAGAAAAAGGAGAAAAAATATTTTGACAGGTCTCCCAGTCCAGGTAAACTGGGGACAATTACTATGAATTATGATAATCAGTAAAACTTCTGTTCCTTCAAGTTTTACTTACCTAGCTGTTCTCATGTAAAACTGTTACAGCAGATATACTGAGTCTGAATGCTTCTCAAAGAAATTCTCACTGCCTTGTGCATTCTTCCTTCACTGTTTCATGTAATCTGGTTTCTTGCTCTTATCCTCTCTTTAATAGCTCGGTCTCTTAACTTTCTAGTTAACTTTCAGGCTCCCTTGTTTCTTCCCTTTTGTTTGTTTTTCTGCTCCTGCTGGGATGTCTTTTATTTCTGCCTTTTATGACAAGCTCAGTGATCTGTGCCAGGAGTTTAAAATATCAAATTTAAATAAATTCAAAATACTCATTTTAAGCTATTTGGAAAACAGGTTGTCTTTTGTGCAGAGCTGTCATTCCTATTTGGAGCTTCTAAATGCTACAGACTAACAAATTATGATAGTAAATATTGCACAATAGATAACATGAGATTTTATGATAAGTTTTCCTGGGTTAGTTTTAAAAGTAGGGATTTCAGTTGCCATAATATGGAAAATATTGGAGGAAGCAGTGGTGTACTCACTTTAGTGAAAATCAAATGTGTCTCAGTTTTTCAGGTAATTGAGAATACCAGATAGTAACCCAAAGTCTTCTCAAAGATTTAGACAAAGAATTAACTCTGTCTCCATACAATGACAATCATGAAGAAAAAGAAAAATACCAAATCTTGCTACCTTAAAAGGCCAGTAAAAATATTTAGCCATTAAAAGTTCCTTCACGAGACGAGAAATATTGTAATTCAGCAGGAAAATACTGTTTTGTAGTTAAGAGGGTCAGACAAGTCTAGATGCCTGTAAGCCTGATAAGACTACAGCCTTCCAATTTAGATTAGGTGATAGTAGGCATATACTTGCATTGGTCACAAGTGAGGGATAACAATTCTCAACCTTAGTTTTTAAGAATAAATGCAGGAGTCATTTCTGCTGCTTTAAATTTGGAGAAAACAACAAAACTAGAAAGCAGCTTGCAAGAGACATAGTTTTGATTTTTGTTTGACATGCAAAGAGGTATTGGTATTAAAAGATAAAAAATATAAAATAATTACTGTGAGGAAAAAATAGCTGATTGTTTTCCTAGTCTGACTATTTGTTTGACCTTTTTTAGTAATTATTTGCCCTGATTATTCCATATTGCATCAAATGAAACATTTGAAAACAGAGGATCAGTCCTTTACTGTGAGTAAATGGGCACACTCAGTGCAGTTCAGACAGAGAAAGCTAGGGCCAGCTTGTAGCAAGGACAGTAGCAGCAGATCTGAAGCCAGATCTTTTGGTATTTTTGGGTTAATGAAGAAAAGTATTTAAGGAACTTAGGAATTCAGGTCCATCTCAGGATCTTATCAAACCTGTGCTTGCTCTTCTAGAAGTTGCTCTTTCACCCTAAAACATTATTTACCTGCTAGAAAACGAATAAATCAATATTTCTATTACCGCCTTGCTATTTATTATTTTTAAATTTTAGTGAATATTAGTAGGCTAGGGATGTCAGGAAATAAACATCTAGAGAGAAAAGACAAGGACTTCTAGAACTCTTCTAGCTGTAATGTAAAACATTTACATTCAGTGCAACAAAGATGCAAGAGATATTGATGGATCTGTAACTGTGGTAACACCTGTGAAAGGTCAGGCCAGACTTAGGACCTTTAAATGCAAAAAGGTGCTGGGGACATCAGCCCATCTGAAGTGCGTGTATACCAGTACAAACAGCATGGGTAACAAACAGGAGGAGCTTGAAGCCATGATGAAATAGGTAAATTATGATGTAGTAGCTATTACAGAAACATGGTGGGATGTCTCCCATGACTGGAGTGTGCCAGTTGATGGCTACAAGCTCTTTAGGAGGGATAGACAAAAAAGGAGAGGTGGTGGGGTGGCACTGTATGTTAGGGACTGTTATGATTGCTTTGAGTACAAGTACAGTGAAGACAGGGTGGAGTGTCTTAGTTTAGAATCAGGAGGAAAGCCAACAGGGAAGATGTTGTACAAGGAGCCTACTACAGGCCACCCACCCAGGACAGAGAGGTGGATGAAATATTCTACAGGCATTTAGAACTCTCACGATAGCTTGCCCTTGTTCTTGTGGGAGTTTTTAACTTCCAAGACATCTGCTGGAAATACAACACAGCAGAGTGGAACCAGTCCCAGAGATTCCTGGAATGTGTGGCAGATAACGTCCTGACAGCTGGTGAGTGAACCAACCAGAGAAGGGGCCCTGCTGGATCTCCTCTTTGTGAACAGAGGAGGACTGGTGGATGATGTGGTGGTTGCAGGCCAACTAGGGCACAGCAATCATGAAATAATAGAGTTCTCTATTCTTAGAGAGGCCAGGAAAGGGGGCAGCAGAACTGACATTCTGGACTTCCAAAGGCCTGACATCATCTTGTTTGGGAACTTGCTTGTGCCTTGTTTGGGCACAGCTTTCTCCTGGCAAAACTGGCTGCTCGTGCCTTGGATGGGCACAAGCTTTGCTGGGTAAAAAACTGTCTGGATGGCCGGGCCCAAAGAGTTGTGGTGAATGGAGTCAAATCCAGCTGGCAGCTGGTCACGAGTGGTGTCCCCCAATGCTGGGTTTTGGGGCCACTCCTGTTTAACATCTTTATTGATTATCTAGACGAGGGGATCAAGTGCACCCTCAGTCAGTTTGCAGATGACACCCAGTTGGGTGGGAGTGTTGATCTGCTCAAGGGTAGGGAGGCTCTGCAGAGAGACCTGGACAGGCTGGAGCCATGGGCTGAGCCCAACTGGAGGAGTTTCAATGAGGCCAAATGCTGGGGGCTGCCCTTGGGCCACAACAACCCCCAGCAGCGCTACAGGCCTGGGGAGGAGTGGCTGGAGAGCTGCCAGTCAGAGAGGGACCTGGGGGGGTGATTGACAGCCGGCTGAACAGGAGCCAGCAGTGTGCCCAGGGGGCCAAGAAGGCCAATGGCATCCTGGCTTGTGTCAGCAATAGCATGGCCAGCAGGGACAGGGAAGGGATCTGACCCCTGTCCTCGGCACTGGTGAGGCCGCCCCTCGATTCCTGTGTTCGGTTTTGGGCCCCTCACTGCAAAAAGGACATTGAATGACTCGAGCATTGTCTTACAAGGAGCGGCTGAGGGAACTGGGAGTGTTTAGTCTGGAGAAGAGGAGGCTGAGGGGAGACCTCATCGCCCTCTACAGCTACCTGAAAGGAGGGTGCAGAGAGCTGGGGATGAGTCTCTTTAACCAAGTAGTAAGTGATAGGACAAGAGGGAATGGCCTCAAGTTACACCAGGGAATGTTTAGACTAGATATTATGAAGTATTTCTTTACAGAAGGGGTTGTTAGGCATTGGAATCAGCTGCCCAGTGAGGTGGTAGATTCCCCATACCTGGAGAAGTTTAAAAGTCAGGTCGACATAGCGCTTAGGGATATGGTGTATTTGGAAATTTCAGCATTAAGTTAATGGTTGGACTAGGTGATCTTCAGGATCTTTTCCAGCCCATATAATTCTGTGATTCTGTATATATACACATGTATATCACTGAGTTTGTGCACATACACACATAAAATACAATGTAAATTATAGATTGTTTTATTATGAACACAGGAAATTTACAAGAAAATCTCAGATTCTGAGGAAAGAGTGGGTTTTCCTCAGAATGAGAATGCACAATACTGTTGTTAATCCCCATAGTCAGTATTTTTTACCAGAACATAAATTTTAATAATTTACTATGTTGATATCTCATTTGCTTTCTGATCTGCCCCATAGCAAGTAACAGCTCCAGAATCCAGCTGAACTTCTAAACAGAAAAAATTGCCAATTAATCATTTACTCATTACTAAAGGAATGCAAATACAGTAATGTTCAAGCTGCAATTCTTCAGTCATTGACAGCAGATTCATGCACTGTCATAGCATAAATTTGACCCATGTCAGACAAATATACATTGCATTTCTAATCATGAAGAAGGTACAATGCACTTACGACCACCTCAACTTTTGACATCATGTGTGCTCATAGCAGTTTAAACCCCCATCCAGCCAAAAGACCAGTATAAAGTGGAGGTGTCTGAAACAGCAGCACATGGTTATAACCAGATCAGAGTCTTTTTATCATTTTGTTGTGTAAGGAATCGTAAAGCTGCAGGTGCTCGATAACCAACCTGCAGTCTCACAGTGTTGCAGTCTACTTCCCCTTGCCCAGAAGATGAGCTAAACTGAACTTACTTGAGCTATCGAAAATAGACATATGGATTAAAGAAAATTAACCTTTTTCTCTCCCATGATTTTTCACTACTACATGAGCCATGACCAGTTTGAACAACAGCTCTTAGAAATTAGGAGATACTTCGGTAACCTCTCTGCAGGTGTTATGCTGTTAAACTATGTGTGTAATAATGTGATTTTTCACATCAACAGTGGGACACTTGTGGGATTTCTTTCTGAAGAAGGTAGAAGCATAGCCACTAAACATCAGGCCAAAAGTTTAGAACAGAGATCATACAAATGGCTTCAACCCTTGATACAACAGAAGGCTATGTGAATGGTACACTATTTAGGGGTTTTGTTTAAATCTAAGGACTTTCCATTTTAGTTCAAACCATGGTAGCATTACATAAAGTCTGTTTGGGAACTGATTTGGGCTGCTTTCATGAAAATCGGCAATTTAAAAAATAGCGTCTGTTCATTTAAGGTTATAAATTAGATAATATAAGGCAGCACTTCAACCACCACTGAAGTACAGCCATCTGTTTTATAGTAGGCATTTATACAGAACAGGTTGAAAAATGAAGAAAAATATTATACCAAACCGAGAAGAAAAATACAGACATCTTAAACAGAATGCTGAGAACAGCTTCCCTCAAGAAGAACTGCACTTCCCAGAGCCCAAAGGCGAATAGCAACAAACTTTGGACCCTAAAAATTTGACACACAAATCTATGTTGATACAATTAAATATATCACTCTGTTTTTAAAGCTGTTGATTATCTTTTTTTTTTTTTTTTCAAGAGAAGACTCTGTATGTCAGTTCTTAAATACGGACTTAAATCATTTAACTTTGTTTTCCTCACTCTTTAAAGATGCAACCTTGGTCTGCACTGGTTTTCACTGGGAGTATGCAAGTGTCTATGGCATGATGTATCTTGTCCTACCATTTAGTGGCCCACAGTTTTGTTGTTTATAGTGAGTGACACTTCCAGGTGGTCTGTCATGGATCTTATCTGTCAGTCATTATAGCAGACATAAACAGACGTTGTACGTTGTGAGGTAGGTAGAAAACCTGCTTTTTATGTAACAGTCTACAGAAAAGAGGGGTTTAAATTATTTTCAGCATAATTTTTCATATAAAAAGAGATTTTGCTTTCTCTCTTTATCAATATAAAATAACTCCCGAGTAGCTTGTCTCAGAAACAGATGCTTAGCGTAAAGCCCGATTGAAAATATCCATGAATATACCAAATATCTTTATGAGTACCTAGAATGTATTTTTAATAGCATATTAGAAATTATATCCCCAAGGGAAGACAGTGGGACTTTAATTATGGACATCTTAATCAGGAATTTAGTCTCAGTACTTTATTTCTCTATAATTTACCTTTTCCATATGTTGGATATTACTGTGACATATCAGAATGCCTTAGGATAGGGTAACGTCTCCCAGCCTAAAATAAGAATAAAGTATTCTCTCTCAGCTGCTGATGGGAATAGTTATTCAATGTAATAGTTTAGTTTCCCTCCATTAAGAGATACATAGGTCTTTCCAAAGAGCAAGTTATCCTCTCAAGATGATAAATGCCTGGGTGGTCACTGAGAGATTTTGCTGTTTTAGCCAATGGGAAGAAACAAACATACCAGTAAAAAGAATTAAGGACCAAGTATGATGCATAGTATACTTGCTGTATTTTCAATAATAGCATATGTACTGGGTTAACACACTGAGTAATAGTAACAGACGTGTGTGCCTCTAAATTGGGTCTCAAAGAATATTTAGAGAGACCCTTTAAAAAGATCATATTAAGCTTAATTGTATGGTTAAATGTAAATAGCTTTTTTAAAAGTTTCTATGTTTTTCCTACAAGTACACCATTTAACCTTTTTATATCAGTCTATTTCTTTTGGCATGAATACTTGAGTTCATAGATGTACATGTGCTGTACATATGTCAAACTGTTTCAGTGTCTCATCTAATGTAAAACATTTTCAGAGTGTAACCTTACAGCAGGTCAGACACATTTAAAGACAGATATATTAGTTTAGTGCTGAGAAATCATAGTCAAGTATAAATGCCTGCTCTAGATTCACCTATGAAATGACTGCATGTTCAAGCAAGATTATTAAAAAAAGTTTACTATCTTAATTTGCTTGTTCTGTCTGTATGAGGAATGACAGATTTATTGAGAAGTGTTGAATGTTAAGTTAAACTATATTTTTCTCTCTCTTAAAATAGATCACTATCTAAGGAGTATAAAAATTCATCATGCATATATTCTTATATCTTTTAAATGTGTCTTTTCTGCTTAGGACTAGAAGTGTTCAGTTTTGATGACACGGACACTATTGTTTTCCTTTTACTGGAAACAGATGAATGAGTATCATCTGAAGCTTAATATTATGACTGCAGTGTGATTTCCAGAGTCCAAAATCAGGATTTAACTCATATCTTCAGCTATATAGAAGATAGTCATCAAGGTTAAGCAAGTCATCTAGGTTTCACCTGTAGTTATGGGACTATCTGATTTTAACACCCACTCTAAATATTTATTTTAAACCTGTATTAGGATCAATTCATTCTGTCTGAAACAAGAAATCTCCAGAGGGCTATCATTTAACATAGGTATTTCAATGACTATGAAGAAGCTTAAATAGCTTTCCTCCAACTTTTAGGTAAGATGAATCTATCCCCAGGATCCCATAGAAGACCCATATAGACAAGTTTTCATCATATCAGTATCATAATTGATCCAACTTCAGCTTGTTCTAATCCCAAATATCCCAGTGGTCTCCTGTATTTTCTATTCTAAGAGCAACTGCAAATTAGTGTATGTAAAAAATATAAAATGTACTGTGAAATACAGTCAGCCACCCTGGGAAACAAGTCTGGAATTTTAATCATAGAGATCAAATTCTTTATTACAAAATTGTAACGAAAGTTACTGGTATAGCAACTATTGTTCCAAGTTCAGTTTCAGAATAAGATCAAGCTTATATGCAAGTCTGATCTAAATTAGACATAACAAGATCTATATAGCATCATCTTGGTAAAGGTGTGTTTGGAATAATTTCTTTGACTGTTTTCCTAAGCACTAAATACCTAGAAACTGGCTAAAAAGAAAGTTAATAATAGCTATATGAAATAACAAAACCAAAGCACTTCCACTCCAATCAATTGTAGCATAGAAAAATACAGCATTAAATTATACTCATCTAAATCTACAGAACTCTGCCAAATGTAGAAGATTGCCTGATGTTTGTTTTGCTTTGTTTTTTAACTGATTTGCAACTGTTGGATTGATCTACCAATTAAAACTCAGCTTTTCATAAATTTTACGAATTTACTACTGGAGAATATAGCTGAGTAGTCATCAGATCTAAAAGCATCTAATATCAACATCTTGCTATGTTAGGGCCATAGATGCTGGAAGGATGTGATCAATTATCTTATTCTTTGGCAAGCTTACTTCAGGCAATCTTCTATTCTTAGAATGCTGGCTTAATTCAAAAGAACCTCCTGTGTAGCTCCTTGTACTTTGCTTCCTGTAGCTGTCTAAGATGAATACAGCTTAGTTAGTGCAGTGAGGTAAATGATACTCATCCAGATGTTGTAATAGCTTTTGGCCCTTGCGGGAGATACGGACACACACACGACCAGCATGATCAAGCAATGCCAATCTATTGAAGGTAAGCAAGCCCATTTATAGCTTTCTCCTGTGCAAGCGAATGGTACGTGGTACAGTCCTTATGCTTGGACAGTTAGCTTTGTCCACACGCTTCAAGCCTTCTTGCGATTGGATAATAAGCACCGCACTCAATGTCTGTCTCCGCCCAACCCATCTCCTGGACTTGTTTGTTTGCTGACTTCTTTGTTCTCCCTTCAGGGTTATGTCCTTGTCATGTCCTTGCTGAGGCATGTACATGTACAGGATTGCTCACATGTCCATTATCTCCCAACATATCCCACTTTTTGTTTTTGAGCAATCCACATTCCTTGTGGGCTTTTTTTGCAACGATTGTTTAATAGAACAAACTAAGCATGGTAAAATAATGACAAACATCACAATTGCAACAATTACAACAATTCCCCCTTGTAACAACTTCTTCAACTATCCCGTGAACATGGTTAATTTTCCTATGGAACTTGGGCCCCTATTGGTTTGGAAGGGATTTCAATAAACACATTCAGAATGTATGAGCATTAATCACTGTCAGAACTATTGCAAGGCTTAGGATTGTGAGATTGACCTTCTTTCCAAGGCCGCACCCAGCGAGATGGAACCCACCGTAAGCCATGATCTGTAAGCAAACACATATAACCTCTGCCTGTTAATTGTACTTTAACAGGTCCTTCCCATTGCCCAGTATTTAAGTTTTTGAACTTTGTGTGCCCATAGATTGCTCAGCGTCACCTTTTATTGCTAAACTGTGAATCATCATTGGTGGTTCTTGATGTTCTCCTGTAAGCCTCAAAAAATTTAAAACATATAAAACTTTTTTTAATTGTTCAGCTGGCATCATACCTGACATTCCTCCTTTTTGTTTTTGAAGCATTTGCTTCAAAGTTTGATGAGCCCATTCGATGATTGCTTGTCCAGCAGGACAGTGTGGAATTTCTGTGCAGTATTTGATGCCCCATAAGATGCAGAAGCATTGGAAGCATCCAGAAATATATGCCGGACCATTGTCTGTTTTGATCTTTCTTGGCACCCCAAGTACAGCAAAAGAACTATATAAATGTTTTTCAACATGTTTAGCTGTCTCTCCAGCTTGAGCTGTAGCCCAAATAGCCATGGAGAAGATATCAGTAACATTGTGTACATATTTTAACCTACCAAATTCTGCTATGTGAGTAACATCCATTTGCCATAATTGCAAAGGTAATAGGCCCCGTGGGTTAACTCCTGTTCCCAGGCCAAACCCTATTTTTTGACAGGATGGCCAAGAGGCAACAATGCCCTTCGCATCCGCAAAAGGAATTTTAAATTGTTTATGCAACATTTTTGCTGACTGATGCAAAAAGTTGTGAGATTCTCTAGCTTGTGCAAACAAATTTGGAGAGGACCCAGACCAGGCTGGAGCAACCAATTGATCAGCTAGTTCATTTCCACACCCTAATCCTTCTTTGGATTGGTGACTTCTGCTGTGAGTAATAAGGTAGACAACGCTTCTCTATCAAGAGTGTGAACTAGTTGTTGCAACAGTTTCCCTAAGCATTCATTTTGTATTTCTTTTACTTGTCCTCATTCAATCCTATTTACTATTCTTACTACATACAGTGAATCAGACACTACATTTAATCCCAAATCTGGCCAGGACAAAAATGCCCACAAAACTTCTTGGAGTTCTAACATCTGCAAGGAAATCTTCTCTTCAGCCTTGAATGAGGTGATATTTCCATTCCTCTCCTTCTAACCAGGTACATGCAGTTTGCTTTGATTTTTTTCCCTGCATCTGTAAAGACTGTTAACCCTTGAACTGGTACTTCTGATTGCATTGGAAAATTTTCGATTACTTGGTTCATTAACAACAGTAGTAATTGATGTGCTGGATAAACATTAGACAGTTGGCCAGTATAATCTTCAAGAGCAACTTGTAATGCCTCAGAATGTCTAAGCAGCCATTCTAAATATTCTTGTATTAGTGGAACAATAATAGTTTGAGGATCAGTGCCTGTAATTTCAATAATTCCATGTCTGCCTTTCATAATTAAATATGTTACTATTTCTGCTCTTGTAGTCATGGTTTTCTTAGGGGTATGTGCAGTAAAAACCCACTCTAGGATTTGCAATGGTTGTCTCTGTTCTGAGTTCCATTGCATAATGATGGCTAATGGATTTTGTCTATTTCCTCCACTATTGATAATCATCATTGCACTGGGAGTTCTAATTGTATTTGTTGTGCATGACATGACTCTATCTTATCTGTAATTTTCTGCAAAGCAATTTTATGTTCCTGTGTCAAGGTTCTTTTACTATCAGCTTGAACAGTAGTGTTCAATAATGGCATTAATGGCTTTAAATCATCATTGGTAATACCACATAAATTTCTAACCCATTGAATATCTCCAATAATTTTTTGGACATCATTTAATGTGTGAACCTCTGTGTCAATTTTTAATTTCTGTGGATGATTAGTGGCATTGGTTATTGTACACCCTAAATACTTCCAAGAAGAGGTAGACTGTACCTTTTCAGGGGCTATTTTCAAACCTCTATTTGACAGTTCCTTTTGCAAATGACCTAATGTAACTTCTGATTGCACGTGTTCCCCAGCTATTAATATATCATCCATGTAATGGTAAATAATTAGTTGGGGAAACCTTTTTCTGACTAGTTCCAATGCCCAGGCAACAAAGATTTGACACATAGTGGGAGAATTCTTCATCCCTTGAGGCAACACAACCCAATGACACCGTTTTGCTGGTTCAGCCTTATTTATAGATTGTACAGCGAATGCAAACTTTTCCCCATCATCCTCATGAAGTGGAATGGTGAAAAAACAATCCTTTAGTCAATAATTAATATTGACCAAGGCTCTGGTATCATGGAAGGAGAAGGTAATCCTGGCTGTAAAGATCCATAGACCACCACTGCATTGACTGCTCTTAAATCATGTAAAAATAGCCATTTGTTGTTCCTTTTAGAAATAACAAAAATTGAAGTATTCCGGACACTTTGTGACGGGACGATATGTCCTGCTTGCAATTGTTCTTCAACCAACTGATGAAACAATGTTGTTCTGACCTGTCCTGGGACATCTCGTCCAAGTAATGTGATAGGAATTTGCATCATGTAAGGTTTTATGGTGACCTGAGCTCCATCAGGAAATTTAATTACAATGGGATTTTTACTAACTCTGGTGGCTTGGGATCCCCCAATGCCAAACGCTCCTGTGGCTGCCGCAGTGGTAGGCCATGATGCAGGCCATTGTTAGGCTGATGTAATGTCTGCCCCTGTATCTACCAACATTTTTAATTTTTTCCAAGTCCCATCAGGGGATTGGATAACCATTTCACATTCTGGTTTTCCTCAGTTTATATCAAGAGACAGATATACTTGCAGTTGTCCGGTTGATCGAACTGCATCAGTCCTTCGATTACCTTCCCCTATATTTGGAACACAGGTTTTAAACGATACCAGCTGGGCAATTCTGCTGCCTTTGGGAATAAACACAGGTGGGGTTAGGGTTTGGACCATTATTTTTATAACACCAGTATAATCTGCATCAATTACTCCCAATAATACTTGAATGTCTGTCAATTTAACAGATTGTTTAGCTTTAGTGAGGGCACATTTTACTAGAGGTTAACCTTGTGTTACTGTCTGAGCTCAAAATATTTGAGAAGTACCTGTTGATCTAAATCCTAAGTCACTGCAGCTTCTTCGCATACTATTAGAGGTAGTCACAGTATAATAAACAAGCTGAGCAAATTTTGACCTTTTTGTTATTGAACACGGCCTCCTGCTAGAGGAGATATTTCACTTAAGACACTTAAAACACTTAGCCCGAACAAAGAGCAGCACTGATGACCCAGCAGGCGGGCACTAGGGCCCTCCGCTGCTGCGTTCCTCCCCAGCCGCTTCCCTGGCGGGTCAGAGAACTCCGCACTCCGCGGCTGCAGCTGGGCTGCATCTCACACATGCAAATCAATCACTCACGGAAAACAATCACACAGCCACACAAAGAAGCTTCTTACACTTATTACTTACACAACATAAAATGACAAATATCACAAATATCAAAACGCCATTAGTCTGAACAGATTGATTGGTAGCAGGTACTGGAACTGAATACCCAGGTGGCAGGTCAGAGGCAGACGGTTGTGGTTCCGTGCCAGATGAAAAGGTATATGATCTGTGCTCCATCTTCTCCCCCCATGTTGCAGCCAGTTTTTCAAGCTTGTCCACAAGTTGCAGGAGTAAGGTTTCTGTGTTTGAAATGCCGACTTGTGAGGCGGGGCTCTGCTCTCCCTGCGAGGAAGGCACAGGAGGCGATACATCGATGCTGCCCACGTTCCCATCGCACCTCGCCCACTGCTGGACTCCGGCGGCTCCCCCGCTCTCTCCTCCCTCTCCTCTCCAAGGGTGCCAGGCGCGCTTCCAGCATCTCCAGCTCCCACCTGTGCAGCCCTGGTCTATTCCCGCTGCCCGCCGCAGTCCCGCCAGTGCGACTGATGAAGCAAACGGTTTTTTTGGCTGACCTAACGCGATGGGATCTGCCAGCGGTGCAGGCATCGGAGGCAGCATATCAGAGCCAGAAGCCGCTCCTACAGCTGCACGCGGTCACCACTCAGCTCCTCCATTGTCTTGTGGACCAGCTTCCAGACTGTGGGATAGCTGCTCACTTCTTCTGCTGACCTTCCCCTCTCACTGATCAAGTCCCAAAGCTGTTTTCCTATGGATTCTCAGGCAGATATCTCAAATGTGAGACCTGCACTGGAGATAAGTCCTCTTTCCCAGCTCCATTTTACCAAGCCTTCCAGGGTGGACTTATGATATTTTATCCCTCTCATGGAGAGGATATTTTGGAGGACTTTCACCACTATTTGCTCATCCCTGTCGAGAGCAGACCCCATTTCTTCCTGGCTGCGGCTTCTTTTCGCGGATCTTCAACCCAATTTACATCTCTCTGCTCCCTTACCTCAGACTCCGGAGCAGAATCTGGATCAGTTTCAACCAGCTCTCCACCCTAGATTGCACCTCCGTCGAGTCCTCAGCGAAGACTTGTGCCAATCTTGAGGGTCCCTGCTAGGATGCCACTTTGCGGGAGATATGGACACACACATGACCAATATGATCAAGCAATGCCAATTTATTGAAGATAAGCAAGCCCTTTTATAATGCTTTCTCCTGTGCACGTGAATGGTACGTGGTACAATCCTTATGATTGGATAGTTGTAGTAGGAACCCCCTTATTTGCAGGACGAGGCTGTGAGACAAGACACACACCAATATGGTTAACAGTCAAGCTCCAATCTTTATTAGAAAAACAAGTCCTTATATATTCTTGTGACAGCAAATCCGTGTCTTGCTCTGGCGTATGCTCATTTCAAAAACTTGTTCCTCTCAGCACTTTCAACAAGCGCTACTAAGTGTGCAAAACTGGTAGATAAATTTCTGCTTTGTTATTCTACAGATTCCTTTCTTATTTGTTTCTTCCCTAAGGAGTGAAAATACTTTCACTTTTAGCCATCATTAATCTAGACACCATTAGTCTTCTAACACAAGTGCGTTATTAATTTAGACATTGTTAATCTTCTAACTTGAATGCTGATGACACTTTTAAATTGTCAGTGACGCAGACGGTTTGCGACCCGGCATACAGATAGTTAGTTTTGTGCATGTGCTTCAAGCCTTCTTGCGACTGGATAATAAGCTCCACACTCAATGTCTTTCTGCACCCAACCCATCTCCTGGAGTTGTTTGTTTGCTGACTTCTTTGTTCTCCCTTCAGGGTTATGTCCTTGTCGTGTCCTTGCTGAGGCATGTACATGTGCAGGATTGCTCAAATGTCCATTGTCTCCCAACAGGCCCTCATTAGATTTATCTTAAAGACAGTTATTATGCATTTGTTATTTATTTAGATTTTTTTTTTAATCATTATCAAAACTTCAGTGGACATAATAGATATGAAAGCATGAACTTTTAACAAAATATTAAAGTATGCTTTGAAAAGAGCAGATGTTTTAAGAACTTCACAGTGTAAAGAAAACATATCCATCATAAAAACCTCTGCCCAGCCCAAAAGCTCCATGGAATTTCAGGTAAGTCTTTTATGACATTAAATCCTAGATTTATAAATTTAAGCAGAATCCTGAACCAGATATCTATTACCAGGCATGACAGGGTATATATTAATTTACATTTATGCAAACTTGATGCTTAAAAAATCCCTAAGTAACAAATACCGAGCTCAGGTAACTACAACTGCTGATATAAAGGTATATATACCTTTGCATATCAGTGTAAGTGACCAGAACCCTCTACTTGTTTCTAGAAGCTCTAAACTTCAATTACAAATTAACATAGCTATAGAAAAATGACAACCTTTTAAAATAATGGTTCCATTTTATGGGATAAAATTTAGGAACTTCACAAAATTCAGTGCTAGCATCAATTTTTGAGTGACAACAAAGCATAACTCTATAGAAGTGGGTTGCGATGATGTAACATCAAGCAGTTCAAACCTACTTGAATGCACAGAATGGAGCATACTGACCTATGGTAAATGGAACTGAATCAAGTGAAGTAACCACAGACCAAGAAAAGACATAATTTTTAAGTCTTAAGTTGTCTTTACAGTGTTTTGCAGATATATCCACACTCACCCTGGCTGCAAACCATGTTGTCATTGACAACCACTCCCAGGATAGAAGTTGTGTAACCACACGGTTGTGATATTTTGGCTTGACTGAATAAGCTCACTGTCAAAAGTGTTGACTGCCTCAGCCAAAATATCATTGTGACATAGCTATGATATTCCTTACCAAAAGTAAGGAATGACTCAAGGTGATCTGCCTGAATAGGGCCAGCTGTAAATTTAAGTCAGTCTACAAAAGAAGGGTATAGAGGTATCTTTAGAAACATAACTTAACTCACTCTGGATATATCTTTGTGCTCCTTGGGAAATAACCCATTGTCCAAAACTGATTGAAAGTATTGTAGGCCCCAGTAACAAAGTGATGATGTTATCTGAGAATCTTATTAGCTAAGGAACAAAAAAGTCTTTATTATGTGGTATAGCTGGTGGATTTCAGCTGGTATTTCACACCGGATTAGGTCATGGAAAAATCTTCTGATTGGATATGCATACTAATCAATAATGTTTCCTTTTTAGCAATAGCTGAAAGTAAGGGAACTACACAAGTTTAGGCCTATAAAAAAAATCAAACTAAAGTTACAGTCTTTAATTTCTCACATTCCAAGAGGCAGGAAATACAAATAGGAAATTATATTTTCTCCACTGGGCCTTTTAGTCTTGAAAAGGTTTCCAGCACCACAGAGAACTCACCCCCCTGAACTGTCTGCAAGGCACTCCTGGTGCCCTCACTCGCCTGGTTAAAGGTGAACATACACTCTTCTTGATCAAGAGCTGATGCCATTGTAACTGTCCTCACTTTGCAAGCTAGGCAATATTTGAGATAGGCAAGTGTGTTTCTGTCTGGCTATGCATTGTATCACCAGATAAAACCTAATTCACCTGTTAACTAGTACTTATTTAACATACAGAAAAAGGAGAAGCAAATTCAGGAAACTATTTAGGGTTTGGTTTTATTTGGGTTTTAGTTTTTTTTTTTTTTTTTTTTTTTTTTTGACAATTTTAATTTTGGAACCGATTTTTGAAAGATAACACATTTCAAACTGAACAGAGAAATTCAATGTTTTTCTCAGAGTTGGTCCAAAACCAGCCATGTATTGGTTTTTATGGAGTTACAAAACATGGGATTCTAGATTGAGATATAATTTGCAACAGAATAAAACCAGATATGTAATTCTTGTATCAAAATTCTTATAGCTAATTAAAGCAAAAATGAGCACAGAGGAATAAATAATAGCAAAAACTGGAATAACTGTAATTGGGGAATTTTCCTCTGAATACTGAAAGTTCACATTTCACTTTTCCCCCTGTATACTGCTCTATGATTTAACAGTAACAATAGAACAACTTTATAAATTCAGTACTTTTCTATATTTCCCCATAATCATTTTGCTGATTGCTATAATCTTACATAAAACATAAGAAGTGATATTAAAGTCCTAACATCTTTCTATTAAAATGATTAGTTGTCAAGAAGACACACAACATCAAAAAATATACAGGCCACAAAGTGTCACCTTCACATAGAAGGAATTCCCTGCAGTGAAACTGGCAAAGCTCAGCCTGGTCATGAGTCACTCTAAAGATTCATTTAAATTATTGGAGGGCATCCAACCTATTTAAAAGTCTGGCTATAGGGAATAACATGTTGCATTTCTGTCTTAATCTTGCTGCATTTGAGCATAACTAGATCATCGCTTTATTTCTTTTCTTTCCTACCCACTCCTCCCCCTAAGTACACTCAAGTAGTATTCCACTTACCTATCAATTCCTCTCCTTGACTCATTGTTTTGTCTCTTACATCCATTTAATATTCATTCTCCTGAAAATGTTTCTGCTTGTAAGCCTAATGACCCTAATCCCTCTGTATCAGTTTCTGAAGTGACTTCAGCTCTATGAAGATATCAGACTCTTTTAGGAACATTAAATATTTCCTAGGCATGTTTGAAAGAAACAACAAGAACAACAAAAAAACCCAACCAGCATTCTCAAGGAGGCTGTTATCACAACTCAGTAATACAATAAGAATCTTTTGGACAAAAGTGTCAGTAAACAGGTTATCTCCTGACTGCTATCTGATATAAAAGTGATTGCTCTGGAGGAAAACAGAAACCATGCTATGGACTACAATAACAAGACTACTGCAGCTCAATATCTTTATGCTATATCTTTGAAAAGATACATATGTGTTTTGGCTCGAGGTTAGCTTGTTGTAGCTATCAATTTGTGTGTGTGTCAGTGCTAAAAGAAGCAAAGCCTTGTTTACATGCCCATGATTTCTCAGAGCTAAAAAAGGATGGAGCTTCTGAGTTGATCAGAAGAACAGCCTATCTCAAAATTTCTTACTCAGTAGTCATAGTTTAACATATTTTTTTTCCCCATGCCTCATAAATTTGAGCCCAACCATTTTTTCCCCCCCCCAAAAAAAGAGAACTGTGGCAGGCTGAAGAAAAGAAGCATACTCTGCTCCCACAGGAAGGGTAAGACAGAGATATACAAAGTGTGAAGTGATAGGAAAACAACAGAGTGATGCCATCACCTGATGTGATTGCCCAAAATCCACACAGGCTCTAGATTGCAAACTGCATATTGAAAGTCCCTCTATTTTACCTCTAGTAATTTTTCTGTCCTCTCTTTCAGCATCTCTGGAAAGATGATCTTACAGAAAAAAAACAAAAAAAAAAAAAAAAAAAAAAAAAACAAACCACAAACTAATAGGACAGAGTGCAAAAGCAAGCATGTATTTCTTAATTAACAGTGTAAAATCACCAGCAACTCAGTTTCTGGAAATTATTTCCCCAGTTACTTAAGTATTGTTCTTAAGAAACAAATGAAAATAAATAATTATGGTAGAACCCTCCTTACATAAGTTTAATCAAATTAATTAAAGCTAGGTGCCTAGAGTCTAGCATTTAGCCTAATCAATCAATAGAAAACTATAGATTCATGCCCACTGACTCATCCCCTTGCATCCAGGGGAAATATTTGTCTCTAAGCTAGCTATGCCAGACACTCCACTTGTAGGCAGCCTAAACTTGCTGGGATAAATCCCAAACAAAGTTTTATCAGCTTTTAAAAACTGGGGACAGGAAAACTGACCCCATGTCTAGAATCCAGCTCTCCTGAAAGTCTTAATTTGCACCAATATTGTGGAGGTAAAAAAACAACTTTCAGAGTACTTATTAAAATAATATGATTTAATTATAAAATGATTTAATTATAAAATAATATGATTTAATTATAAAATAAGCTTTAATACTTTAAATGTCTGATCATTGTTTATGTTTTGACTCTGTGTTTTTTGGCTCTGACCCACACATTATGTTCAAATGGCAGAGTTTTGTTTTGATACAGCAACACCATGTAGTATTCTGATTAGGTCGATATCATGATGTGCCCAACTCTGAACACTCAGAAAAACACCACTGAAAAGTCACTTGATATCAGATTAATAAGGAACTGACAACATCCTTAAATACTTTATCAGTACCTTTTGTACTCAGTTGCACAGTCTTATCAATTTAGTAGATTTATAACGCTTGTACTTGAATCATCACTCTATCAATGAATCAGAATAATTTTGCAGCTCTAGCAAGTTGGACAAGTAAGCTTCATGTGGTGTTCTATTTATAATGGCATATACTCTGAAGTATAACATATGAACACATTTTGAGAAGAACACCCAAAACTGTCAATGCATTTGTTATATACTCAGTGCCATATATCTGAAAACCCTCTGTTTATGCATGTGCAAAGGCACACAAAGTCAAGGTTGAGTGTGAAGTATGAGAAAATTTTTACTTATCATCAGAAAAATAGGTTTAGATTATAGTCAAACAATGAGTCATCCTAGATGTCACAGAATTCTCATTTACTTGACTGCTCAATATTTAATACTTATTCTAGTGCTAATAGAAGTAGTCATAAATCCTACTAATCCCTTGGGACCTATTAATGCAGGCTTTTCACCCACATGGTCTTTCTCTGTTGTTCATTCTATTCCCTACATGATCAGAGACATACAACAGACAATGCAATATAAATGCATATCCTAAGAGAGAGAAAATTAAAAGCAAGCATAACAGATGAAGACAGCAAAGTAAAATGGAGGAAGACATATTAAGACCAGAGAACAAAAGGCAAAAGCCCATTCTAAGTAGGCCACCCACACTATTAATGTAGATAAGTGAGTAATTTTAAGGAGCAGCATAAACGTTAGCATGTTTGTGTTACAAACTGGTAAACGCTCCAGTTACTGCTTCCCAAAATAGCAGGAAAGTGGCACATCTCTCCTCATGAGATCTCAGCATCACACTCTGAGCTATGAAGTAAACTAGGTTACACAGGTTTATTGGAAAGTCTGCGTATTGTCATTGGGAAAAGAGCATTTAATGGACTTGGCTAATAAACTGCAGTACTGAAACAGGTCATGTGAATACACATAAAACATACCTCTCAGTGTATTTCCACCTTCAGTATGACTAAAAGAGTAAAAATTCTCAGAGATCCCCCCATAATACTTCCAGGGGTTATCAAACAAAAATTATAAGCAATGAAACCAAAGCAGAAGTCTTTTCGAGATTTGTTTTAAATGTGTAATACTCAATATACATTAAGAATAATTTCACCAGCCAGCTTAAAGTATTGTACTGTATTTTCTTCCTGCAGAAATAATATTTTGAAATTTTGCTGCTGTAGAACAGCTGAGTACATCTGTATTTTGACTGTTGAGAAGCCAGTATAAAAATCAAGTGGCTTAGAATGCAACAATCTCTTTTATTCAGGGCTCATTTGACGAGCATCAATTGTTTGGATGTTCTGAGGAAAACTGAGACAAAACCAAACAACAGGTTTTTTTCTTCAGTGTCTCTAGCTATATGACTATAATTTCATTGTCCTCATTTTTACCCACCTTGAACAAAATATAGTTCCAGCTGGCCTTTTCAGCACTTGCTTCACATTTCTTTCTTGTGGTCAGATGGACTGATACTCTCCTTGACAAAGGGGGCCTACTTCTAAAGCCAGATGATCACATGAAGGCTAACTGTATCTCAAGAATCCTTTAAGCCTTCCTCTAACCAGCTGTAATTCTCTTTCTTTCCTAACATAACACAGAACTCATCTTCTCCATTTGCATTGAAATAGGGATGAAATCATTCTTTTCTACCTTCTCCTTGCTACATTAATCTGATGCGACTAACAAATTGTAAAGAATGAAAACTGGTAGTTATGTCAGATTAATGTCACTGAAACTATTGCAAACCAATCAAAACTATTCAGTATCTAAACCCATTTTATAACTATTAGGATAATCAGTCTAATAAAAGGTTGATCATCTTCACTTTTGTTCAGATTAAATGTCAAAATATTTTTGTTATTAAGTTGAATAAATCAGTGTCATCATCTTCCAAATGAGGTGTGTTTGCAGTAGAAATGGCTAGCTCTACACAATTCAAGCATAACCCTAAAAATCCAGAATACGGATTTGTGAGCACAAAGCTCAGTTCTCTCTCATTCATTTTGCAGCACTGTTACAATTCTGTTGACTTGAACTGAACCTCTTTGATGTAACTGAAAGGAATCCCAAGCTCTGTGAAAATCTGTTCTAAAAATGGTATTGAAATCTTACAGAGCAACTAAAAGTCAGTTGTCAGGTTTTTTCAGGAAGATGTTACTGAGTGATATATTGCCTGAATGCTTTGATGATGTTCCTAAAACAGAACCTGAGCAGCCTTAGTTGCAACTCTAAGACGAAAAATCAAATTTCCCTAGAACTTCTTCCTGCTAAATTGTTAAATAATGCCGAACCCCAGAGGAGGCTGTTTGTACTTGGGCTTTGTACATGCATACATTGTCTATTCTGGAGAAAAAAAAAAAACAACAACATGTTCACACTGAAACTATTCATGAAACAGTAAATAATCAGACAGATTTTACTGACCTTTAGGTGGTCATATTGATAGTTGTCATGTGGCACCTACCCAGCTCAAGAGTGCACAGTTTGGGACAGGCTTGTTTGGTTGGGTTTTTTTTCCTCTCCTCCCCTATACACTATAGTAAAACATTTATCATGGAGCCCAAGCCTGTTTATGTTCCTACAGCTGGGACTTCAACAAAAGGCAAACTCAGATGTCTGCAGTCTCTAATTCAAAGAAGGAAAATGGTATTTAACTAAACTGTTTTTAAACATAGCTCTGTTTTCTGCTTGAATGAAAACAAGGGTGAAACAAGTGCACTTCCACAGATGCACCAGAATGAAGCTTTAAGAAACAAGGGTAGTATCATCTGGCTATTTTAAAACTCTTACTGAGTATACTAGAGAAGCCTTGAGCTATGGAAAAATAAGAATTTTGGAAAGTAAAGTCAATCTTTCTCCATAATATTTTTTAATGAACACCGTTCTAGATGTAAAGAGCTAAGACCTTAAAATTATGAAAGCACCATAATTAAAATCACCCAAGACCATTGAGAAGAAGCTCAAAACCAACAAACCTTGTACCATCATGACAAAATACTAGTTGACAGACAAGAGGTGTACTTTGAAGAAAACATAACCTCTTTCTCACTGTGAAGGGAGGAGTAATATAGAATTTTCCCTTCCCTTCTCTCATTCAAAGAAGAGTGAACTGAGTCCTCCTTTTCCTTTTTCATTTTGTTTTCAGACAGAGCAAGAGAAAAGAATGAAACAGATGCCTGATACCTTTACAATTAGGGGAACACAAATACAAGCAAGCCACAAAAGAATCCCTCTCCTCATATTTTACTCTATGCATGAAGCAGAAGAGAAAAGACGGTGGTGGCAGGACATGACCTTCTTCCATTATTGCTCACACAGCTTTATACACACACCAAAACAGGCACTACCTAGATATCCTGAAGCAAAGCTTTACATCATTCACCTCTGCTGTTTTCAGAAATATATGCCAACTCAGGCCTAATAGGATAAAGAAACAAATAGTCTCACAGATGTTGCATACATATTGTGGATAGGAGAATATACTCTATTGGATCAAATACAACTATCTTGTTCAATTTAGGACAGTCTTTCCATCTTGTTCTATACATAGGAAGATTCCCTGCGAAAAAAAACCAACCAGCTTAGAACAGTACAAGGTTAAAAGAATCCCAGATTGGTAATCACTTCTGAGGCAACAAGCAGGAAACTCACTCTGACATTATTTCTGGTAATACAAAATTTATAACCCAAGGCTGCTGTAAGTTAGAGACAAGGAAAGATTATAGTCTACAATAGTCACCCAGTAAGGTACCACTTTCAACACCTGTGAGGTATAGCCCTGCAACTGCAGGGGAGGACCACAAAATTCTCACCACTTCAGTAATTCTGCAATCATGTTCTGCTACTATAAACAGCTATATAATTACAGGTGATACTTTAATATAACATAGCATGAGGGAAAAAGTACATCACTTCCATCACCATTGCTTTTTCACGTAACATATACAAGGCAACTTCAGGCAACAGCTTCCTACTTAAGCAGGATCTGAAACACAGTACAAAACAGATTCTGACATGGAAATGCATTAAGTGGAGAAAATGCATACTCTGCAAGTCATGGATGGATGCACAGACATACAGATGGAAAACTAATGAGTGTTTTTATTGGCCCCCTGTCATTTTTCAACTAGCAATTAATAAAAGCAACATCAGAAAGGTTAAAAATTATGATGGTCCTTGGTGCTGTAAAGGTCTTCAAGGGATTCTTAAGAAAAATCTTTGTTCCTTGTCTGGTGTGTTTCTTTTCTGGCATTTTTCACTTAAGAGCTGTCCAAAAAGTTTGTCAGGTAAGTTTATCATCTTCTGCATTTATTAACCTGAAAAACCAGTCTTGTACTTAGAAGTAGAATATCACTTGGAAACCTGAAGGAAGTGATTCAATATGCAAACAACACAAGCCCAGACCTGAGAAGACACATTTTGCTTTACATAAATTTCAGAAAAGTCCTCTATATCATGTGACCCAGTTCCCCAGATGCAAATAGTCATTCCTGCCAATGTACTAAATAAGCTTCTTCACAGACACATATATCACTGAGAAAGATGCTGCACAAAAAGCTGCCTGCATGACCAAAAGGGCCTTCTACAGGCATCTTCAGGCTAAAGTAACTGTACATATCCAATAAAAAGCAAAGCTTTTGAAGTACTATGTATACATAAGAAACAAACCTGAGAAAAGTCAGAAGAAGCGAGAGGATTTATCTATTCATACTTCCTCAGTTTCTTTCTACTCACTTTATAGAATGTTCCAGATTGGGAAAAAACCTTATGATGACCAATCTAAAAATAAGTGTGCATACTATTACAGGAACTAGAGCAGAAAGCAGCAATTCTTGAGATGGGTAAACTTAATCTGATTTGATACTAATGTCATCTGGGCTGCTGCCAATATTGATAGCTCTGTCATTAGCTCAGCTCTTGTGGCACTAGCAATGACATTTGGAGAGCATGACCAGTCTGTTACAATGCCCTGCCAGCTGTTTGTGCATATCGCAGCTACCCAAGGCACATCTAGTAGTCACCCTCTCTTATTCTCTCATCAGTTAGTATTTACAGAAGTAAAAAGAGAAGTTTGCACCCTCCATCATCATTAACATATATTTTATTTGCTGTTTACTTCAGACTAAATTGGTCTGAGGGATATTTCTCAGCAATATACATTTGCCTCTTTCAACAGTCTTTCTTACAGAAAGTTATCAGAAAAGAGATGTAGTTGAAAACATTAGAGGTGCTTATTCAGACACCAGAAGAAGCCTTTCCAACCTCTCAGACTCCTTCAGGTTCATCTTTTGCTACTGTTAATTTAAAAGCTGGGAAAGAGTGGGTGTTTTAAACAGTGAGGAAGCCAGGTGCATCAAAAACCTGTCTGCAGAGACTATTTTGGCTGCTACTCAGAAGCTGCTACCATAATTGAATTCTTTTAGCTTCAGCTAGGATTCAACATTTTGAAAGAAAGCCTGAAACAGTGGAGAGAAACAAGAAGTGCTAGAATCCCAAAACTCAGATTCAAAGTACAGAAAAACAATGTCTCCAATAAAATAAAAAAAGTTTCACAGCCAATTTCAATAAAGCAGGGTTTTAACAAATCTAAAATTCTTGCCCTACTTAATACTCGAACCATTAGGATGCGATAGATCAGAGAACAGAATTAACTTCTGGATATATATTACTTGAGGTTCTGACTTATAATTTCCATTTAAATTTCTGATTTTTTCCTGAATCAAATTTCTTATGATTTCTGGTTGGGATCTGCTTGGTAGAATACCATGGTATAAAGCTCTGGAGGGAAGAGGGGTCCAAGAAAGCTGATTAATATTAAAAGATCATCTCCTTCAAGCTCAGGAGTGATGCATCCTAAGAAAGAGCAAGACAGGTAGGAACACCAGGAGGCAGCAGAACTGACATCTTGGACTACCAAAGGGCTGACTTTGTTTTGTTTGGGCACCTGCTTGACAGAATCCCTGGGGAGATGATCCTGAAGGGTATAGGGGTCCAGGAAATCTGGACACCCTTTAAGAAGGAAGTCTGAATGGCACAGGAGCAGGCTGTTCCCAGGTGCTGTAAGAGAAGCCAGGGCCAGAGAAGACCACCCTGGCTGAACAGGGAGCTTTGGCTGCAATTTAAGAAGAAAAGGAGGGTTTACAGCCTTTGGAAAAGGGGCTAGCCACACACAGTGATTACAAAGATGCTGTAAGGCTATGCAGGGTGGAAATCAGGTCTAAAGCCCAGCTAGAAATTAATCTGGCTTCAGCAATCAAGGAAAACAATAAATGTTTCTATGTCAACAGCAAAAGACAGACCAGGGAGAGCCTCCATCCCCTTCCAGATGCAGGACGAAACATGGTAATGAGTGATGAGGAAAAGGCTAAGGTGCTTAATGCGTTCTTTGTCTCAGTCTTTAATAAAAAGACTAGTTGTACTGAGGAAATCCAGACAGACTGGAAATCAGCCAATGATACACCCATTTATAAGAAGGATCATAAGGATGATCCAAGAAAATAGAGGCCTGTCAGTTTGACTTCGGTGCTCAGGAAGCTGATGGAGCAGCTCATCCTGAGTATCATCACACAACACAGGCAGGATAACCAGATGCTCAGGCCCAGTCAGCATGGGTTTATGAAAGGCAGGTCCTGCCTGACAAACCTGATCTCCTTCTACAACAGGGCAACCTGCTTATTGGATGACGGAGAGACTGTGGATGTTGTCTACCTTGACTTTAGTAAGGCTTTTGACACCATTTCCCACAGCATTCTCCTGGTGAAACAGGCTGGTCGTGCCTGGGTTGGGCACACGCTTTGCTGGGTAAAAAACTGTCTGGATGGCCGGGCCCAAAGAGTTGTGGTGAACAGAGTTAAATCCAGCTGGTGGCCGGTCATGAGTGGTGTCCCCCAGGGCTCAGTTTTGGGGCCACTCCTGTTTCACATCTTTATTGATGATCTAGACAAGGGGTTCGAGTGCACCCTCAGTCAGTTTGCAGATGACACCCAGTTGGGTGGGAGTGTTGATCTGCTCGAGGGTAGGGAGGCTCTGCAGAGAGACCTGGACAGGCTGGAGCCATGGGCTGAGCCCAACTGGAGGAGTTTCAATGAGGCCAAATGCCGGGGGCTGCCCTTGGGCCACAACAACCCCCAGCAGCGCTACAGGCTTGGAGAGGAGTGGCTGGAGAGCTGCCAGTCAGAGAGGGACCTGGGGGTGTTGATTGACAGCCTGCTGAACAGGAGCCAGCAGTGTGCCCAGGGGGCCAAGAAGGCCAATGGCATCCTGGCTTGTGTCAGCAATAGCGTGGCCAGCAGGGACAGGGAAGGGATCTGACCCCTGTACTCAGCACTGGTGAGGCCGCCCCTCGATTCCTGTGTTCAGTTTTGGGCCCCTCACTACAAAAAGGACATTGAATGACTCGAGCATGTCCAGAGAAGGGCAACGGAGCTGGTGCAGGGTCTGGAGCACAGGTCGTATGGGGAGCGGCTGAGGGAACTGGGGGTGTTTAGTCTGGAGAAGAGGAGGCTGAGAGGAGACCTCATCGCCCTCTACAGCTACCAGAAAGGAGGTTGCAGAGAGATGGGGATGAGTCTCTTTAACCAAGTAACAAGCAATAAGAGGTAATGGCCTCAAGTTGCACCAGGGAAGGTTTAGGTTGGATATTAGGAAGCATTTATTTACAGAATGGGTTATTAGGGGGTGGAATGGGCTGCCCAGGCAGGTGGTGGAGTCCCCATCCCTGGAGGTGTTTAAGTGTTGCATTGAGATAACACTTAGGGATATGGTGTAGTTTAGAATGGTCAGTGTTATGTTAATGGTTGGACTGGATGATCTTCAAGGTCTTTTCAACCTCCATGATTCTGTGATTCTATTAAGATTCTAAAAAAATATTCATTTGCCACTGTTTTTAACTCCTATTTTAGTGCTATTCAAGCTTTTGAAAAAAGTATTTTAAACTGGCTTCATAAATGCAAGCACATCCAGTTGGATAAATACAAGTAAAGGTGAAGAATCATTACAAGCCTTCATTTCCACTCCTGCTGATGGCAAAATGTCATCAAAAGGTTCCCAGCAACACCTCTGAAAATAAGTACTATTCACAGGACTAATTCTTGAATGCAAAAGTAGAAAATTTGGAATCATGTCCAGCCTAAGCAGGAGAAAATCATTGCCCTTTCTGCATCTAGCTGGAAAATACCAAGCTTTCTTGCTGTGCTTAAAACACCGAAAGGTGCTGGCATCACACATGCATCTTTGAGAATTGAAATGTCATGTTCACTCTGGGAGAGAAAAGAATCCTCAGGTGCTCATTACTACTTAAAAGTGTTCCCACAGAAACCAAACCCCAGGCTTTCTCTACATGATCAGCTTTTAAAGGTTAATTAACGATAGCAAGTGATAAAAATTTATAACCTACTGCTTATAATTTTTTAATGGTGTGATTTCCAATCTTTTATTATTGGGCTTATGCTTGAAATCAAAGTCCCATCTGCTCACATCTCAGAAAACCCTAGGGAAAAAGAAATATATTTAATATTCTAAACCTTTTGCCCCATGCTGAAGATACATAACTCATTCATTTTCAATCCCCATGCCCCCAAGACACAGATTCTAAGAAACTTTGAAATAAATATCTTCGAAAGCGTTCTATCATAAGCGTGCTACAACACTCCAGAATAAAAAAAATCTGGAAATAGTAATTCAAAGAACATCTATTACTAGCCTGCTTTTGTAACTCGAGGTAGATTTTCTGCAGAATTTTTATTCTAAGACCCTTCTAACTCACCTTTCTGCCATAAAGTGAAGATAATCTAAAGCATTAATTTATTTTTTTTTTAGTTACTGAGAACTCAGAACTTGGGGACTTGCATTTACATTATTTTCAAGGCAAGTATATTTTCTCAGTAGTTCTTCACTTGAAATTTCTTAGTGAAATTTTCTGACATTTTACAAACTCCACAGTGTGGTTCTCCTATTATCTTGTATTCTGAAATATATGTAAATATTCTCTCACCACAGACATTCTGTCCTCCACACACAGAAGCAGTAGCTATGCAAACATCAGAAAAATTTTCCAGCTAACCAAGCTCAAAGAAGATGTTCAACCTTGATGGAAAATAATTGCATGTCTGTATCTCTGCAACTTCTCTATTACTCAGCTGTGCTAAAGAGAAATTTGCCAAGGAAAGGAAGAAAACCATGAGAAGATAAGGAGAAACAATGAATACAGGAAGAGCCACAGCCTTCCTCAGTCTTCCCTATTATGTCTGTATCATGACTTAAATGAGGTTGTGATGATATAAGAAAGACTGTGAAACATCAGGCAGGATGCCTGAGCGTGAATACTTTCCAGTTTTCAGAGCTCAAAACAACTTGCAGATAAGCGTGATTGTGAAGGTAGTATTTATCAGTAGCTGATCACTCATGGGAAGTCAAATTTAGTTTCCTTGCACAGTTTTGAAGAATTAAATGACTAATAGTTTTTAATGCAATCTACTTAGAAGTTTAATGCTGGACCTTAAAGACAAAATACACTGCTGATATAGAAAAATTCACAACTATCTGGGATTTTAAGAATTCAGACTGTTCATTCAATTCAGGACAAGATCAAGTTCCTAACCAGATCAAGTTCCAGCAACTACTTCCTGTAGATTGACTGTCAGTTTACCATACCCACATTGATCCTACAGAACACTAGGCATTTACTTTCCACATTTCATTGTTACCTACAGAAAAAGACAAACGCTGAGCTGCCCATCCAGCAATTATATACTGCACTGGACTTGCTTGCAGCTGAACTAGACAGTAAGAATTATATAATTCAGTAGAAATTACTAACATGCTGATTGTCAGAAATGAATCATTTGGTTTAGTGATTCACTAAAACATGATATGACATTAAAATGTACAAGAAATTATGACATTAAATTCTTACTCTCACATTTTGAAACTCTTACCACCCGTTACTCTATCTGCATATCTCACTGTCACTACTTCCAAAACAATTTCAGGATGTGGTTTGGGGGCATACAAGTATACACACTCAGTAAGACAGCTGACCTTTAACTTGAAACAGTACCACTAAAACTATAGGCAAGGGTTTGATAAGGCCAATATCACAATACTTTAATACAAAATATTTGGAGGTTTTTTTAAACATTCTTTTTTAATGTATGTAGAAAAGACTAAAAAAGTATCACCTGTTAAGTGTGTTCAATTATAATTAGTGGCCAGTTAATTCCTCAATGCCAAATCAGGTAATATGGTAATACTATTCTGATAGCAGTATAGATAGTGATAGTAACACGATCATTATTTTGTGTCTTAGTATATTTTTTTTTTCCTTTAGCTCTCATTCATACTTATTGAATTTGAAGTCCTTTAAGACAACAAAACAAATTACAATCCTTAATATGAACATATGTTTAGGCTCAAAGAAAGAGGTGGGAGAAAAGATGATAAGGAAGATAATGAAAGAAGAAACCATTGTATCACAAATCACATGCAGAACAGTGGGTTTAATATACCAACATGAAAACATGCATTAAACTAGTGGGCTCAGTACTTGCTCCTCTAGCTTTCAAAACCAAACCTCCGAAATAAGACAGTTAAGGTTTCCAGGACACTATATAATGGATGCACAACTTTGTGATGCAAACCCTTACATAAATGATCGCATTTCATGAACTTTAACCTTGTCAGAACTACACTTTGATTCTTTGGGAAATCTACTTTGAATCAATCTGGAAATAAAATCTGGTTTTAGAATATCTGCACATGCATGTAAGACATTGCAAGTGCACACAACAGAAAAGCATCCAGAATTCTTTAGTCCAGAGAGAATGAGTTTATTCTTCTAGTTCATTGCATCTACTCACGGCTTGAAAAAGTTCATCTACATTGTAATATCTGACTTGCACAATGACCCAAAAAGCATAGCTTGCAAACTAACAGTCAAGCTGAATAAATGGGGTTATGGCCACAATGCAGTTACAAGGCACTTGGTAGTGTTTGAACATTCACCAGAGGAGGGCAATACTGATACAACAGGAAGGTGTGTACCTGTATGGGCTTTTATGTCCAAGCTCTCCACA
Organism: Athene cunicularia; assembly: GCF_003259725.1. Lineage (NCBI taxonomy): Eukaryota > Metazoa > Chordata > Aves > Strigiformes > Strigidae > Athene > Athene cunicularia. The sequence goes on from NW_020799098.1 coordinate 23,809,988, forward strand.
CTTTCAATTGAGTGGATGCATTTTGCATATTGGAGCACTGTCTGTATTATCAAGGTGCGGATCATGAAAAAAGACTGCTTTTTAAGTGAGGATCACTGTTACAGCAAACTTCCAGACTTGTTTTTAGACATTTCATGGCATGGAGGGAATAAGCATTTCTGGAAGTGTTAGTGCTAGTTCAGCAAGTATCAGTTTAAACTGTATGTATCATTACTCAAAGATGTTGGAAACCATCCATGTGGCCAAGTTAACGTGAACATTTTCAAATACACATTGGCAGAACATCCTTGATATCAATCCAAAGAGTAATTAGGATACTGCCATAGGGTTATCAATCAGAAGAAAAGGAATTCAGAATTCTGCATTCTTTTTCTAATTCTACTAGAATTATGAGTAGTCAACTTGTGGTTTTATTCACTCATTTCCAAAACACATACAAAAATAGATTTGAATAAAGATACCCCAACACTTATGGCCGTAAGTCAAATCTTTATTAGTCAATGAAGGGTGGTGTTGAATCTCAGGGAATCCTTCCTTACCAGTTATTATAAATCAGGAGTACTAGTCCTGTTACTGATTTTCAAAGTATTAGTGATTTTAAACTCAGCACTTGTGCAGGAATGTGTATCTTGTTTGCATCATTACAATTCTGTTTATGCTTCCAATAATCATAAGCTAAAAATATTTTTCTTGAACTACTTACTGTAAAATACAATCTAATCTGACAGAAATTACTATTCATAGTTCAGATTCTATATCTCAGTATATACATCACCCTTGATTATCTACGTACATATATACAAAGCTTAAGGTGTTCAAAGATAAAAAATCTATCTCAAACAACAAATACCACCAAATATCTCTTTATCTAGACATGTGAGAGGGCTGTATACACAGTTAAAAAGTCCATCAAATTCAAATTTACCGTTGCAAGGAAATTCTACTGGTAGTAGAACATACCTTCGTCATGCTTATGTCAGATAAAAAGTAACTCTTCCACCACAATGAAACTCTAATGTTCCACCAAAAGTCGGCCAGTTGTTTTATTTACTTAAAATACATAATTTTCTGAAGTGTAGATGCAAACAGCTTAGTATCTGAAAAAGCACAGTAGAGTGGTTTAAGTCTGGAAAACACGAGGAGTTACACACAGTAAAGCTTGTCCTGATGTTCTCTCTACCTTACCTGAATTTTTATCTATTCTTATTGCATGTTTTCTGCTGTTCTTACTACTATAGGTCTAGTTATGCTAACAGTGCTAATAACCAGGGTTGTTCTGGTTTCACTTTCATTAGGAAAAAGACCACTTTTCCCTCTAGATTCAAAGATCATCTCCTAGGATTTATGATGGTTATTGCCTAAGGTTTTTTCTCACCTTTTTTTCCACTCTTCTACCTCTTCAGAATGGCACTGAATCACCCAGAATGACTCTTCTGTATATTACAAAGTTTATGATGCAGAAAGCATCTGCTGGAGTGAATGGTTCGATTTCATAGAGACTTAGGCATACATGACACTGAGAAAATTTCCACTCCATTCAGTTTGTGCACATGATCCGTTATAGCATTTTGATCCCTCCTGGATTTAACTTTTTTCCTAATTCATACCTGTCTTTTCAAGCTTACACATCGGAGCTCTAAATGAATACATACCCATTTTACATATTGTCATGGGGATGGATCCATCAATGAGTGTAAACTGATTAATCCTAGGCTACTGTATAAAATCTGAGGAATATAATTTTACACAGAGACAACACTGACATTACAGGATGTACAAGAAATTCTTCAATATGGAAGAAAAGTATGTTTCTTGTATAAAGCCCCATGAAAGAAATGAAAATAGGAAAGTTGCAAATACCAGGCTGAGTAGTTTGTGGAAGGGAGGGAAAGTTCATCACCATTAAAATGTTTAATTTAATTAGAAAATTAAGTACTAAGTCTCTTGAATCTTATGTTGGGGGGAGGGGTGGTGGTGGTGTCTAGAATACCATTGTTTTCTGTACATTCTTTCTTTTGCAAATGGGTTAAAAGTCAAGAGTCACTAAAAATCCAAATACCATGTTCTGAACTTCATCACAATAGCCAACACACTTCAACACCAAGAAGGAAATATGCAAAAAATGTCATCTGTAGCAAATAGAGGAGACAGATTTCTTCCCTCTTTACCACTCGGCATCTTATCAGCAACCTCCCAAAAGTTTAATCTGAAGAGGCAAAGGTCATATGTTCGTTCATGGGACAATGATTTCTCAAACATAACATTATGCTTTTCTGTCTGACAAGCGGACTGGGAGACATTGTAAATGGTCTTTTAGAGCAAATGCATTGGGTTTTACTTCTCTTGTGTGTATATTAAAAGATCATCAGTTCTGTCTAAATTTATGTTCAGCTACAACATTTTTTCCTCAGTCCTTTCTTGATTCAATGGGAGAAGTAGAAGGAGACATTTTTTAACCTTCTACCTGAAGATATCTTCAAATGTATTTCCTGGAGAGAAAAATATGCAAGAACATGCATGTGCTTCCTCTGTGGAAGAACAGGCATTTCAGAGTGTGAATATAATGAACACAAAACCAGACTTCCATTATTGTAGACAGCAGTTCCTAACATTGACTTCTCATAAATACATCTCCTTTTTCAGGGAACAACAGTACATGTTTTAAATCACTGAAAAGTACATTTATTTCCAAATTTTGGGATTCAGATTATAAGAACAGTAACAGAAATGGCTCTCAACCACAACTTCTTATTTGGAGACTTACATTATTTAATGTTGCTGACTAGCAAATCATTATGATTTTTTTTTTTTAGCTTCATAAATGACATCTCTACATGTTTTCATATTTTTTGATTTTGTTTTTTCTCCCCTCTTTGAAGACACACATGCTCTTAATTGCATGTGGAATTTATAAAGGCATTATGTTAATTCAGCATCTGTCAAAGGGGTTCATTTGACTAAAAGTTCTTCATAATTTTTTTTTTCATAATCACAACTCTTAATGTCTACAGGGAACAATAAAGCAAGTAGTAGCCTTAACACTGGTACAAGGAATTAATATACAGGTTTTATTAAACTTGTTTTCTTACAAATCATATTAGCAGGACAAGTCCCTCATTTAAGAGTATCAGAAGTTCATACACTCTGAATGAAATGAAAGCCCACCTGAAGTTGACTCTGGCAAGGGATGTCATAGGCAACATGAAAGGCTTCTATAAGTGCATAACTACATGAGGGGCCCTGATGACAACAGGACACAGGGAAGCTGAGGTACTGAATGCCACCTTCTCCTCAGTCTCAGAATGCATGACTGGCCTTCAGAAAACCCAGATCCTACAGACCACAGGGAGAGTATGGAGGAAGGAAAAGAGAATGGCAGAATCATATAAGCTGGAGAAGACCTTGAAGATCATCCAGTCCAACCTGAGCATCTGGTTGTCCTGCCTTTGTTGTGTGATGGTACTCAGGACGAGCTGCTCCATCAGCTTCCCGGGCACCAAGGTCAAGCTGACAGGCCTATAATTTCCCAGATCACCCTTCTGACCCTTCTTATAAATGGGCGTCACATTGGCCAATTTCCAATCTGTCAGGACCTCACTGGTCAGCCGAGACTGTTGGTAAATGATGGAAAGCGGCTTGGCAAGCCCCCCAGCCAGCTCCTTCAGCACCCTTGGGTGTATCCCATCTGATCTGATCTGACTGGTGCATGTGTACGTGATGCAGCAGGTCACTGACTCCCTCACTGGCTGTGAGGGACAAGAAACCAGGCCTGTGAGAAACTAAGAAAAACAACCTGGGAAAACAAAAGTTGAGGCTGTTCAAAGAAATGCCTCAAACACTCACAAGACAAAACTATGAGTCACAGGGTGCATTCTGTGGAGGCCGAAGCTGGTAAGGATGCCCAATGAAGCTGAAGGGGGGAGCCCTGTAGAGACAGGAAACTCTCCTCTGCGGCACCTGGGCATATTTCAAGGGCCATGTGTCCGGCGAATGCTTCATTATCCACAAAATGCATATTAAAGTTAAGTCCCCTCAATATGCTAACAAGGCCTGACATGATCATGCTAATTACATCATCCCATGAAACACCTTACCCCTCCCCATACATGGGATACGTAGTTATGTGGGTCAACCTAGGGGACAGACCCAAGGAAAGTGGGTATAAATCAAGGGAGGGAAGAAAGGGCTGCCCTCCTCTCTGCCCCCCTCTCTGCCCCTCCGGCCAGCAGTGAAGCAAAGAAGACAGATGCCAGCGAAAAAGACGGCCGCCTCCTGGAACCCTCACCGGCAGGATCAGCGCAGGAACCCAGACCGGTGATCTGTATTTCCCCATTCCCTCTATCTCCCTCTTTTCCTTTTTCCATTAAGAAATGCAAGGCATATTGTATTGCTTGCCACAACTTGCTATATACTTAGCCAATTATTGTGTGTTCAATTAGTACATTGTGGGTAGTTAATAAATGCTTGGACTTGGAGACTTGTTGTCCACTCCATTGGGGATTTGCGAATCTGAGTCGTCCCCCTCGTCTGAGCGGGACGTGACAGTGGCTGAGAAGGCTGGATTCCCTCAGTACAATTAGTCTTTTTATTAAAGACTGAGGCAAGTAAGGCATTAAGCACCTCAGCCTTTTCTTCATCACTCATTACCATGTTTCCTCCTGTGTCTAGCAGGGGATGGAGGCTCTCCCTGGTCTTTCTTTTGCTGTTGACATACTTATAGAAACATTTATTGTTATCCTTGACTGCTGAAGCCAGATTAATTTCTTGCTGGGCTTTAGACCTCCTGATTTCCACCCTGCATAGCCTCACAGCATCTTTGTAATCACTGTGAGTGTCTAGCCCCTTCCTCCAAAGGCTGTAAACTCTCCTTTTCTCCCTGAGTTGCAGCCAAAGCTCCCTGTTCAGACAGGGTGGTCTTCTCTGGCTCTGGCTTCTCTTACAGCACCTGGGGACAGTCCACTCCTGAGCCATTAAGATTTTCTTCTTACCCTTGGTAGGAGAGTATCAGATTAGAGAATACTTACGCAAATTGGACATCATAAATCCAATGAATGGCCCTGATTGTACACACCCACAAGTGGTAAGGAAGCTGATGTCATTGTAGGACCATTCTCAATAATCCTTGAATGATCATGGTATTTGGGAGAGGTGTCTCAGGACTGCAGGAAAGCAAATGTCACTCCTATCTTCAAGAAGAAGGACCCAAAGAACCTCAGAGTACCTTCAAAGGTGATGGAGCAACTATTCCTGGGAACCATTTCCAGATACATGAAGGGCAAGAAGGTGACTAGAACTCGTCAGCATGGATTCACAAAAGGAAAGTCATGCTTGACCAACTTGATAACCTTCTATGATTACATGACTAGCTTGGTAGATGAGGGTCCTCTGCCCTATCTACTACCAAAAAAACACAGGACATTGTTTACTTTGACTGCAGTAAGGCTTTTGACAGTTTCCCATAATGCTGTCATAGAGAACCTGATGAAGTATAGACTGGATGAGCAGACAGTGATGTGGACTGAAAACTGGCTGAACAGCTAGTCCCAGAGGATGGTAGTCAACTGTATAAAGTCTAGTGGGAGGCCAGTAACTAGCAAAGCAACCCAGGGGTCAATACTGGGTCCAATCCTGTTCAACGTCTTCATCAACGATCTGAATGACAGAGTTGAGTTTCCATCAGCAAGTTTACTGATAACACAAAAGTGGGGGAAGTAGTTAATATATGAGAGCATTGTATTGCCATTAGAGAGACCTCAACAGGCTGGTAAAATGGGCTGGACAGGAACCTCATGAAGTTCAAAAAAGGGAATTGCTGAGTCCTGCACCTGGGGAGGAATAACCCCAGTCCCCCAGTACTCACTGAGGACTGACCAGCTGGAAGGCAACTCGGCATAAAAGGACCTAGGGTCATGGTGGACATCAAGTTGAACATGAGCAGGCAATGTGCCCTTATTGCAAAGAAGGCTAACAGTGTCATTAGGAGGAGTGTTGCCACTGCTAGTAAGCCCAAACCTGGAGTGCTGGGTCCAGTTCTTGGTTTCCCAGTGCAAGAGATGCATGGACATATTGGAATGATTCTTGAAGCAAGACACAAAAATGATGAAGAGACTGGAGCATGAGCAAAGTCTGAGAGCACTGCACTCTTTAGTCTAGAGAAGAGAAGGCACAGGAGTCACCTTATTTATGTATAGATATACCTCAAGAGAGGGTGCAAAGGGGATGAGGCAGGCTCTTTTCAGTGGTGCTCAGTAACAGAACAAGAGGCAATGGACACTAACTGAAACACAGAAGTGTCCAGATGAATATCAGGGAACACTTTCTCACTGTGAGTGTGACCTGTGAGGGCACAGGTTGCCCAGCGAGGTTGTGGAGTCTCCTTGGAGATATTCAAAAGTCATCTGGACATGGTACTGGGCAACCAGCTCCAGGTGACCCTGCCTGAGCAGGGGGGTGGATGAGATGTCCTCCAGAGGTCCCTTCCAACCTCAACTACTCTGTGATTAGAAGTAGAATCAATATTCTACTAAGGGTCTGGAGCACATGTCATACAAGGAACGGCTGAGGGAACTGGGATTGTTTAGCCTGGAGAAGAGGAGGCTGAGGGGAGACCTCATCGCCCTCTACAGCTACCTGAAAGGAGGGTGCAGAGAGCTGGGGATGAGTCTCTTTAACCAACTAGTAAGAAATAGGACAAAAGGTAATGGCCTCAAATTGTACCAGGGAAGGTTTAGACTGGATATTAGGAAGTATTTCTTTACAGAACAGGTTGTTAGGTGTTGGAATGGGCTGCTCAGGGAGGTGGTGGAGTCCCCATCCCTGGAGGTGTTTAAAAGGTTCATTGACATAGCACTTAGGGATATGGTGTAGTTGGGAACTGTCAATGTTAGGTTGATGGTTGGACTAGGTGATCTTCAAGGTCTTTTCCAACCTAGATGATTTGGTGATTCTGTAATATTCAGTTTCTTATCCTCGATTTAAGTCATACAGCAATAATTTTGGAAGTGCAGCAGTATAGGGTTTTTGTCATTTTGATAGGAACAACACATTTATATTAACTAATTCTTTTTAGACTTCATGTTTATGCTTACTAGAAAATTTAGACATTGGCAAATATCTGTCCAAGCACCTGCAAGTACCTGGAAAGTTTAATTAAATGTAAATCAGAACTACTCTTCAAAATTGAAAAGCATGGAATCCTCAGTCCTTCCCATTCAGATCTTCCCTAAGGACACAGATGAACAGATTAATAATGTGATCAGTCATTTGAAAATCTAGACTTAGGCAAAACAGTGAAATGAATGAATTCTAACATCTTCAGCATGGTGTAGCAAAAGTGAATGGAATGAACAAAATCTCTAAAACTTAAATATAGCACTGGCTGTTTGTCCATTTTGATGAATGGGAGATCACAGATGTTCCTATTTATGGCTAGCCAGATATTTTGTCAACAGTGGTGCCATTTCCTTTTTCTGGCATGTTTCATTCATTCTCCCTGCTTTAGGGATACAAGTAAAAATTAGACTGTGAATCTGTAACTGTTTGATAACTTCTTTACACTAGAGGAATTAAACTCGTAAAAATTTTGAAGCACACACAAAAGAGTTCATATAAGGCATCCAATAAAGATACGGTGGATGAGGTTGTTACAGTGCCCACTTGTACAAGACATCTCCACTACCCAAATATTTTCTCTGAGATGGAAAAGAAGGATAAATTACCCGAAAGGAAGAGGGAAAATACTGGATTTCTAAAATGAAGTAAAAAGGAAGCTCTATTGATTTTCAATAGTTCTGCAAATCTCCTAAGGGGAGGTTTGTAAAATTGCAGACTTCATGCAGTTTGTCTAGCTGCAGTTTGCTTTAATGACAATAACTTCTACTACTAATAATGACATCCTGAAAATAGCCATGGGCTCTTTAACAGTTCTTCTTTCAGAACAATAAATACAAATTTGAATATTACTACTTCCAGTACTTTGGGTTAATACAATAATATGCAAAACTAACAAAAGGAAACAGAAGGGTCTGAATCGTCCCTTGGGTTTCATTTTCTCAGCTGGCAAAACATAGATGAGGCAAAAGAGAACAGCAACATACAAACACCTTTGTTTATATCATATGTCTGATAGAAATAGCTGTCAGGTCATATGTGATATCCTCCAGCCTGAATCTCTAGAGAGAAAAAAAAAAAAAAAAAAAAAGTTATTATGGAACCACAACAGTAAATACAGATAAAAATATTGATTTGACTTACACAAATCATATTCGTAAGGGACTATTCTTCCTGGGTTGAACCAAAGCAATAGGTTAGTCCTCTCAAGACTAGAAGAACTGGATTAAGAAGGATTTTGCACCTCAGCTGGTAGCCTCCTGAAGGAAAACAAGGACACAGCTGTCCAAGACCTGCAAGTGAGAACTGCCATGGCAGCAAGGCTGAAATAACTGCTGCCAATAGCCTACTTTCCCAACCAAGAGACACAGAGAGCAGAGCAACACAAAACATAGCATTCACATAAAGACAAAGACTAACCAGCTTGAAAATGAGCCCACAAGGTGCCCTTGTAGCAGGAAAGGCTAACAGTGCCCTGGGCTGCATTAGGAGTCTTGCCAGCTGGTCAAGGGAGGCGATCCTGCCCCTCTGCTCAGCAGTAGTGAGGCCTGAGTACTGGAGTACTGTGTTCAATTCTGGGTTTCCCAGTACAAGAGAGACATGGACATACTGGATAGATTCCTGCAAAGGGCTGTGAAAATGACATAGGGGCTGGAGCATCTCTCAGAGGAGGAAAGTCTGAGAGAACTGCACTGTTTAGCCTAGGGGGGCATCTTATTAATGTATAAATACACCTGAAGGGAAGATGTGTAGAGGATGGAGCAAGGCACTTTTCAGTGGTGCCCTGTGGCAGGACAAGAGGCAATGGACACCAGCTGAAACACGGGTTTTCTCTGAACATCAGGGAACACCTTCTCACTGTGAGGGTGACTGAGCACTAGCACAGGCTGCCCAGTGAGGCTGTGGAGTCTCCACCCTTGGACATATTCAAAAGCCATCTGGTCATGGTTCTGGGCAACCGGCTCTAGGAGGCCCTGCTTGAGCAGGGGCACTGGACAAGATCACCTCCAGAGGTCCCTCCCAACCTTAAACATTCTGTGAACTGTGATTCTGTAACATTCCCACAGTGTAAGTGTAAGAAAGGCTTCAATTGCTTCAGAAACACTGATTTTGGTCAGATTCACAGCAGGCAACAGCGGAAGGCCCAACCTAGGAAAGGGAGAACTGCCACACATCTCCAGCCACAAGGTGTTAGAGCAGACAGTATCATCCAAAGAGAAATGAAGACAGTGAGGCCTGTTTCCAAAGAAATCCACTCAAAGCAGACAAAAGTAATCCAGGGTACAGTTTATACAGTAAGACTCAGAGTGACTAATGACCCGGTACATTAAGATTAGAACGTCAAATTCAGTACTGACTTCTCATTCAGACACCTGAATTAGGCAGCCAAATATTGGCATTAGAAAGAACAAAGCACGGCAAATAGATGCACTTTTGACTGCTGTATATTCTAGGAAATAGTCTTATTTTCAGGAGAAAACCATCCAAACTTATTTGGTTTAAATCTTACTTTCAGAGTATATACAGTACATTTTGTCTCTGAGGCTTGGTTTTTGTTGTGGGTTGTTTGTTTGCTTTGGGGGTTTTCGGG
>NW_020799098.1:23819737-23868364 GCF_003259725.1 Athene cunicularia
GGGGGTTGGGAGGGGGGAGATTCTTAAAGTATGTGGATTGCATCCTTAAAAAATAACTACAGAACTGACTAGAATGTTCAAAAAAAAAAAATACTGCCATTTGCACAAATAGGATTTTTTCCTTAAGCATTTAAGAAAATCTCCCTAATTATATATGTACCTAAGAAACTAGTCCATCTTCAGGAAGCACTTCAGATATCTTGGATGTATCACAAGGCTTTACTTCTCCTTCTAATAGTCTAATTACTCAAGTGGTCACAACTGCAATTGAAAGCCATACATAGAGATTTAGGTTATTTTTAAAATGAAACAGAAAAAAAAATCCATTATTGAAATAAACTTTGTCAATTGTAATGCAACTGAAATGAAAATTATTTCAGTAATTTGGAATTTTTAAACTTCACTAATATAGTCTATTGATACCTTCTACCAATTTAGCACCCTAATTTTACCCCCTGAGATTGTGAGGTCCTTAGAAACTCCTGTTGCTCTCTTCCACCTGCACTCAGTACTAATGATAATTTCACAGCATTTATTAATGCTCCATTTCCCAAAAAACCTAGAGGCAGAAATAACTTCTGGAGGATGTAGGACCTTTCACATTTAGATCCCTTCTTAACTGGTTTTAATTAAAATCATCATCTTCTTAGCTTGATGGACCAAGTACATTTCTTTAGGTGCTCATGAACAAACCTGCCCTCATGTTAATTGATTCTAATTGGAGATGTCTGCAAGGAGATCATGGGAATTTGATCATCATCTTCCCAGAACAACTCACGTTGAAAATCAATACTGTTACACAAGCGGTGCCTGCTCAAGATGCAAGTAATATTTAGCCTTTAGGACTGTCAATTTGAATCCATAACAGGTCAGCAGGAAGTCCTGTGCTTTCTGTACACATGGTCAAAGGTTCAAAACGTACTCAGTTCGTTCACAAAGGAAAGGAGTATTTCTTTTCCTTTACACCTTTCATGGGCATTGAATAAATTTTATGTGCTATGAAAGCATACTTTTGAAACTATAAGCACAATAGTTTCCAGGAAGACACTACACCTGGAGAATGTGGCAATCTGGGCTCTGCACAAAGCATCCTGAAAGAGAAATTAAACAAACAATTAAATGCTATCAATCATACTTGCTTCTAGAATCACATCTCTTAAGGAGGGATAGACAGGGAAGGAGAGGTGGTGGAGTGGTGCTATATGTAAGAGAATGCTATGAGAGCTCAGAAATCAAGTATAGTGATAATGGGATTGAGAGTGTTTGGATTAGGTTAAGGGCCAATAAGGCAGATTTTAGCGTGGGAGTCTGCTATAGACCCCCCAACCAAAGCAGTGAGGTGGATGAAGCTTTCTATAAACAGTTGGGATAAATCTCGTGGTCACTTGCCATTGTTCTTGTGGGGGAATTTAACCTCCCAGATATCTGCTGGGAACACAACACAGCAGAGAGGGAAAATCCAGGAGGTTCCTGGAATGTGTGGAGGATAATTTCCTCACACAGCTGGTGAGCGAGCCGGCCAGGGAAGGTGCCCTCCTGGACCTGCTCCTTGTGAACAGGGAAGAGCTTGTGGGAGAGGTAAAGGTTGGAGGGCGTATAGGATGCAGTGACATGAGGTGATTTTTTGATCCTTGGAGAAACAAAGAGAGGGGTTAGTAAAACTGCCACCTTAGACTTCCACAGGGCTAACTTTGACCCATTCAAGAGACTGATTAACAAAATCCCTTGGGAGGCTGCATTGAAGGATATGGGAGTCCAGGAAGGTTGGACATACTTCAATAGAGAAGTCTTAAAGGCACAGGAGCAGGCTGTTCCCGTGTGCCAAAAACCAAGCAGGAGGGGAAGGAGACTGGCCTGGCTAAACAGGGACTTTAGCTCGATCTCAAGAACCAAAGGAGAATCTGTTGTCTTTGGAAGAGGGAGCAGGTCTCTCATGAAGACTATAAAGATGTAGTGTAGCTATGCAGGGAGAACATCAGGAGAGCCAAAGCACAGCTAGAGCTCAACTTGGCTACAGCTGTTAAGGATAACAAAAAGTGGTTTTATAAATTCGTTATTAGCAAAAGGAGGATTAGGGAAAAGCTCCCTCCTTTACTGCATCCAGAGGGAAACATGGTAACTAAGGATGAGGAAAAGGTTGAGGTGCTCAACGCCTGCTTTGCCTCAGTCTTTAGCAGTGGAACGGGCTGTTCCCTGGACACCCAGGCTCATGAGCTGGGAGATGGGGAGGAGAAGCTGAATGAGTTTGCACTCAAGGGTGCTGAAAGAGTTGGCAGATGTGCTCACCAAGCTGCTTTCCATGATTTATCTGAAGTCATGGCTAACTGGGGAGGTCCCATTGGACTGGAGGGTGGCAAATGTGACACCCATCTACAAGAAAGGCAGAAAGGATGATCCAGGAAAGTATAGACCTGTCAGTCTGACCTCGTGCAAGAGAAGGTCATGGAACAGGTCATCTTGGGTACCATTAAAAGTCATATCATGGACAACCAGGGGATCAGGCCCAGTTATCACGAGTTTACGAAAGGCAGGTCCTGCCTGACAAACCTGATCTCCTTCTACAACAGGGCAACCTGATCATTGGATGAGGGAAAAGCTGTGAATGTGGTCTACCTTGAATTTAGCAGGGGCTTTGACACCATTTTCCACAGCATTCTCCTGGTGAAACTGGCTGCTCATGCCTTGGATGGGCAGAGGCTTTGCTGGGTAAAAAACTGACTGGATGGCCGGGCCCAAAGAGTTGTGGTGAATGGAGTTAAATCCGGTTAGCGGCTGGTCACGAGTGGTGTCCCCCAGGGCTCGGTTTTGGGGCCACTCCTGTTTAACATCTTTATTGATGATCTGGACGAGGGGATGGAGTGCACCCTCAGTCAGTTTGCAGATGACACCCAGTTGGGTGGGAGTGTTGATCTGCTCGAGGGTAGGGAGGCTCTGCAGAGAGACCTGGACAGGCTGGAGCCATGGGCTGAGCCCAACTGGAGGAGTTTCCATAAGGCCAAATGCCGGGGGCTGCCCTTGGGCCACAACAACCCCCAGCAGCGCTACAGGCTTGGGGAGGAGTGGCTGGAGAGCTGCCAGTCAGAGAGGGACCTGGGGGGGTTGATTGACAGCCGGCTGAACAGGAGCCAGCAGTGTGCCCAGGGGGCCAAGAAGGCCAATGGCATCCGGGCTTGTGTCAGCAATAGCGTGGCCAGCAGGGACAGGGAAGGGATCTGACCCCTGTCCTCAGCACTGGTGAGGCCGCACCTCGATTCCTGTGTTCAGTTTTGGGCCCCTCACTACAAAAAGGACATTGAATGACTTGAGCGTGTCCAGAGAAGGGCAACGAAGCTGGTGAAGGCTCTGGAGCACAGGTTGTACGAGGAGCGGCTGAGGGAACTGGGGGTGTTTAGTCTGGAGAAGAGGAGGCTGAGGGGAGGCCTCATCGCCCTCTACAGCTCCCTGAAAGGAGGGTGCAGAGAGCTGGGGATGAGTCTCTTTAACAAAGTAACAAGCAATGGGAGGTAATGGCCTCAAATGGCACCAGGGTAAGTTTAGGTTGGCTATTAGGAGCATTTATTTACAGAAGGGGTTGTTAGGGGGTGGAATGGTCTGCCCAGGGAGGTGGTGGAGTCCCCATCCCTGAAGGTGTTTAAGAGTCGGGTTGACATAGCACTGAGGGATATGGTGTAGTTGGGAACTGTCAATGTTAGGTTAATGATTGGACTAGATGTTCTTCAAGGTCTTTTCCAATCTAGACGATTTGGTGAGTCTGTGATACCATCTTGTTCGATATCCACCTGTTTGACCTGTCAGAATAAAAACACAGCAGTTGTAGTGGATGTGAGTCAGAGAAAATACCACTGACTGACACGAAGGACAGCCTTTGGGTTGCAAGACTTATGTTAATTACCTGGACACTTGGAGCTGTTGATTATCAACCTCAAGCTGTTTAAAAGCAAACCTGACATTTTCACAAAGAAATATTATGCTACTTTTTACCAGGAAATCTGGCTTCATCAGCTCTGCTTGAACTCACTTTAACTCCAGCCAGACTTCTACATTCACCTGCAGTACAGGTGATACCTCGCAAGAAGAAACATTCTGCTAAAAATTAACAAGCTCTCCTGATTTGAAATTTATCATGTATTTATCTGAAAAAATATCTTTTTACCTTCAAGGAGATGTGAAAAAAGCTTAATCTAGAAAACAGATTTGTGCACTAGAGAAACCACAGTAAATACTCCTGAAACCAACATTGAAACAAGGTTTTGTACCTACAGTTTAAAAAGGTAATTACAACATGAATGAGTAATGGCCGGTCACAAATCTTGTTCCCTTGACTAAAGAGCAGTGGATATTTACATAATCAGAATAAGGGAATTCTATACTGTCTCCCTTTCAGCTCTGGTCTCAAGTCAAAACTGAGCAGGCAGATTTGAACTTGCACTCCATTGCGAGACAAATTTCTCCAGGGAAGAGCTCTAGCTACCTGTCATAGGCAACATGTACCTTAACATGTGAATGCAAACAGAGGGGCAGATAAGCGGGGGAGTGTACATTCAAAACACAACTCCTAAACTCTCAAGCAGAAGGCTATTTGCTAGCTGCAACCAGTATGGACTGATTGTGTATTTTGATAACAGTCTAAACAAAAGCAGCACATCCTGAATTCTCCAATTCATAAAAAAAGAGATGAGACATAACCGTGGATTAGAAAGTTGATCACACATTGCACGTCTGCATTTGGACTGTTTAGATGCTGAAAACTAGGGAGCTGAGGTTCTGTAAAGAACTGCTGATGCAAAAAGGAAGGGTTCCCAAAAACAGATTGTATAGAAAACAAGAGGAGAGCTAGGGAAGACAGAAAACGATCCATGCTGGGGGAAAACCTGGAGAAGGATGCATGGAGGCAAATACTAGCAGTGCCCAGGGACCTTGGTCAGTTATGCCAGACTGTAACTGCATAACTGTGAGCAGCCACACAGCAGGAACCACAACTTTTTTCCAGCCTCCCTGGACCAGCAGCAATCTCTTTGCCAGGAAGGGGAGACCTAGGGAATGTAGTATTGCATGCAAGCAAGTGAGATCATAGAAGAGTTGGTCAAGCAAGGTAAAAGCTCTTATCTCATCTGCTCTTAGATAAACTCCAGTATCTGGGTCCACTGTAAATTTACTCTGCCTAACACATGACAATCCATTTTCCAGCCCGAATCTTCCTCATTTTTCCCCTCTCAACCCCAACCCTAGCCTGAGCAGTAAATACCTGGTCCCCAAGATTCTCAGTCAAAGAATTCCAGTACCAATCCTCAATTCACCTAGGAAACTGTTTTCCAGCTCTCCTACAACTGCTGCTTCAGGTTTTCTTTTCAATTAGGTTGGACAAGGAATCCCAACCCTTCCCAACCCCAAAATACCCTCAGGGATGGATTCTTTCTGCAGCCCTTGGCTTGCTTCCAATCTTAACTGTGCTTATAGCTCTGGGTTTACTCTCTCAACCGTGACCAGAAGCTTAGTCATGAGCCACTCCATGGTATCCAAGAACTGAATCGGTAGCAGCTCTGACTTTTTAAACTGGTGGTGTTTTCAGCACAAAATTTTGCATGCACACACAAGAAATTTAAGCAAAAACTACTGTACAAAACAAAACAATATAGATTCTTCATTATTAAGATAATACTAACAGGACAAGACTATTGACTTGTTATACATAGAAAACCAGAAAATTGTCCATTACATTGCAAAGAAATCTGTATTTTCTTCCGTGCACCTCTTTTCACATTCAAACCAAGCTGTTCTATACCTGCTTCTGTGAGCTTGGAGGTAGTCAGCAAAATGCTCACTACTGTAATAGCACATCAGCATATGATGTGTAACAGTATAAAAAAATTATGTGTAATAGTATAGCACATGATATATAATAGTAACTCCATTCATATACACACATCTGTATGTACATATATAGAGCTTTGTTTCAGGTTTTACCAAGTTTTTACATGTTATCACTTGTTATGTATTGTCTCTATTACATTGCCTCTTGTTACAAGGTATTTCCACAGCATTATGCCAATATTAAGACAGAAAAAAGAACTGTCAAAAAAGAACTTCAGGGAAGTTTCAAAATCAACTCCCTCATCAAGAGAAGAGCCATCCCAGAAATTTGTTTTCAGACAAATATCAGACTCTTACAAAAGGTGTTGTATGTATCTGATTTTTTTTTAATATATATATGTATATATATATATATATATATATATATATATATATAAAAGCAAGCCTTACATTATACTGGAAAGGAACTGAGTACTTTGAAGAACAGTATATTTTTACAGATGAGGAATTAGCATGCCTATGAGGCTAAAAATTCTCAAGATGGCTGCATCTGGTAATGAGTTGAAGAAATTACTGAGATCTAATCCCTATTTATTTAATTTTCTATTTCTTCTTTCCATTTCCTGTCATTCCTTTGTGTGAGAGCCACTTTTCTTTCCCACCTAATGTAAAAGCAAAATGCTCTGGTGACCTCATAAGCCTCACAGTTTCCAGCATAAATTAATCTTTCTCAAGGAAAAAAAATAAAAGAAATCCTACTATTCATTTTTATATGTTTTTTATAAACAGATGTAAGACATTTTTCCTGCTTGACAGCTTTTTTAAAGCTTTGTACAGATAGTTCCATTTTCAGTTGTTTCTGCAGTGTTGTAGGGTTTTATGTAGGTAACATATTTTCTAATTTCCCTGCCAGTAAATTGCAGGTATCTTACAATAAAAGAGGAAAGAAAAGTTTGCAAAAGTCAAAATTCAGGTGTCAGTAGCACTGGTCTTTTCACGTTGCAGCAAAAGAAGATACTTCTTTAGTAAGGACAAAATTCCTGATATGACATTCTCAGATTGACTGAGCTTTGTAAATTGATTAGTTTTGTAAAAATAAGCTACAAGAGTTTCTCTGGCCACAAGTCTGATGTGTAATTTGCGTCAACACAGGAAATAAGAATCAACATGTGCTAAACAAGAAATGAATATATTATGAATTTTTTCCATCCAAAAACTTTAAGTCATAGGAAAGATTTGAACTGTAACTATTAATAAGCTTAAAGAAGTTCTGTTACTGAAATGTATGCTGTCAGGTTAGCTGGTACATTTACACATGCAATTTTTCCTCCTTTGTAACATTGTTTTTATCCAGATCAAATGTATGTAATGAATGAGTAATATACCTGCACTAACAAAATTAATACATCTACACATTAGGCTACAGAATGGATACTTCTAATTTAAAAAAATCCAATTATTCAGATGAATATTAGTACCATATCTTAGGCACCATGATAAAATGATCTAGACATCTCTTTACCTTTTAAAATAGATTCTCCCATTTTGTTTTAACTGTTTTTCATCAGCTATCTTTTCCCCTTTTAGTGGAGCCTGTCCAGCAGAGATCAGGATTAGATCATGTATTATATTAATTATTATGTATTCAGAATAATGATTATTTATTTACCATCTATGGCTATTTTCTGTTTTATTTTCAGTAAGTTCTTATTCCAGTTGTAAAGCAAACATCCTAGAGCAGTTAGGAAGAAATATAACTATATTTTAAGAGCACCTGTGAGTGTCTTTAAACAAAATTTATTTCTGTTTTTCTAAAACAGAGTTCAAAGAGATGGAATAGGCTATCATTTCAGCAGGAAATAACTAATATTTTTAGAAAAAAAAAGTTTATATTATGAAAACCTTCTCTCTTTCAATAATTCAAATGAAAATGTATGATGAGATAAGAGCTTAGAAAATACTAAGGCTTAAAGATATAATCCCAGGCAGACTCGACTATAACTTCAAGTCAGTTTCACCAGTTTGCACAGCCAGTCTTTCCTATCCATTTCCAAAGGACATTTTAGCCAAAAAAAAAAAAAAATGCAGTGAATTAAAAATTTTCTATCAAGTACTGTATTTGTTTTTCTTACTAAAACTTAAAATAAATTGTAGTACGCAGAGCAACATACTGAAGCAATCATTTCTCACCACCTCTAAAAACTGATTTAATTTGCTGCCAAAGCATTGCATGTTTCACTTATTTCATTCAACAGTGAAAAACAATTTTCAGTATATTGCACGGCTTTCTGTGTCTCCATAGACGAGGTATTTAATGGAAAAAGGACTAGGTAAAATAAGCATATATAAAGCACTATTATTCCATTCATTCTCTTGGTTATAGCCTGCAACTGTAAATAAAGAACTTTGTCCCAGAAGCACAATGAAGCAGATGTGCTAAAGGTTATTGCAGACTGAAGGCTGAAATTTTTCACTATTTTAAATGAACATCACTTCACTGAAGGCAGAGCCATGCCAGTTTTCAGCAGCCAAAAATATGATCAATGTATTTAGGATCTGAAATTACTCTGTTAAGGTCTGTGTTTACAAGATATGGAAACTACAAGGCAGATAGCTTTTGCTAGTTCCTGACCAGCAAGGAGTAGCCACTGTAAAATTTTGTAGATCATAAATTTTAGTTGAAATATCAATTTACAAACTTCCTTTTCTTAGTAAGAAAGATGGGCTACAAAAATTTAGAATTACTTTGGAGTTTACTCATATTATATTAATGCCTACAGTCCCAAATGTTACATCAGGATATTATCTCCAACTAATGAGTTGCTGGTTAGTAGCAAAGACCTTCAGCTACTAGAGCAACTGCACTGATGGAAAAATGGAAGAGTAACTGATACCATATGTCATCTACCTTGACTTCTGTAAAGCCTTTGATACCATCCCACATTCTTGTCTCTAAATTAGAGATATATAGGTTTGATGGATGAACTGTTTAATGGATAAGGACTTGGCTGGATGGCCACATCCAAAGAGATCAGTGTCCAAACGGAGATCAAAAACAAGCAGTGTCGCTCAGAGGTCTGTATCAGGACCAATACTGTTTATTATGCTCATCAGTGACATGGTGGGATTTGAGTGCATACTCAGCAAGTTTGTGGATGACACCAAGCTGAGTGGTGCAGCTAATACACTTGAGAGAACGGGTGCCATTCAGAGCAACTTTGACAGGCTGGAGAAGTGGGCCAGCATGAACTTCATGAAGTTCAACAAAGCCAAGTGCAAAATCTTGCACATGGGTTTGGGCAGTCCTCAGTATCAGTACAAACTGGGTGATGAATGGACTGAGAGCAGCCCTGTGGAGAAGGGCTTGGGGATACTGGTGGATGAAAAATTGGACATGAGCCAGCAAAGTGCACTTAGACCCCAGAAAGCCAATTGTATCCTGGGCTGCCTAAGAAGAAGTGTGGGCAGAAGGTTAAGGGAGGTGATTCTCCCCCTCTTCTCTGCACTCACAAGACCCCACCTGAAGTATTGCATCCAGCTATGGGGCCCTCAGCACAAGAAAGACATGGATCTGTTAGAGTGGGTCCAGGGGAGGGCCATCAGCCCTTCAATAATTAAAGGGGTTTTATAGGAAAGTTGGAGATTTATTTTTTTTTTTTTACCAGGGCCTTTAGTGATAGGACAAAGAGTAATGGCTTTTAACTAAAAGAGGGTAGATTAGATTAGGTTAGACTAGACATAAGGAAGAAGTTTTTTACTATGAGGATGGTGAGACACTGGAAGAGATTGCCCAGAGAAGCTGTAGATGCCCCCTCCCTGGAAGATGTTCAAGATCAGGCTGGATGAGACTTTGAGCACCCTGATCTAGTGGAAGGTGTTCCTGTCCATGGCAGGGGCACTGGAACTAGATGATCCTTGAAGGTCCCTTCCAACCAAACTATCTTATGATTCTGTGATTTCTTCCTTTAACCGGAAAATCTAAACACTTTATATTACTTAATCATTCATCCTTTAATTATCAATGTCTTTGTACAATTCTTAATGCTTCTTCATACAACTCTTCACATTCTCTTCTGCACTGAATATGCCTCTTCACGTGCAAGTCTATTTTTTTAATATATATTTATATATATATATATATATATATATATATAAACATTCCCATGTGGTCTGCAAACAAACTTTAATTCTATTCATCAGCATTAACATTTATGTTTATTTTTATTCACAACATATTTCCCTTCTTATAGGTCACTGCATGTTACCACAACCCACTCAGCACCTCCAGCAGTGTCTCACAACAGCTGTTCTGCCATGCCTGAGAGAGCTAGTGCTCCAGACAGAAAAAACTTCTGCTTTTACAAGTTTTTCCTTCATTCCAGGATATAACTTCTAAGAAATTTAGATAAATTAAGATTCTACCACTGTCAGGTGCTTGATTTTCTGCCCAGACATTCATGATTCATTATTTCAGAAAAAAATATATAGGTATAAGGAAATTTAAGTACTATTTGGAATTATCTAAAAGGACAAGTCCCCATTTGAACTCTCAGGGGTGCCAAATAGAACTTTTATTCTACAGAATAAAATAATAAAAATTCAGTTGGGTAAGAGTGGTATGCAAAATACTGGGGAAAAAAACATTTAAACTAGGGGCACTTATCACAGCTATCATCCTGAAAGTGGCATTCAGGCTTTAATCCAAGATTATAATGGCTGAGGAAGGGACAAAACATATATATGTATACAGTGTTTTGGCATGAATTAGTAACTATTCAGCAGCGTCAAGTAGAACTGAGTCACACCTTCTGACTTTTAACCACATATTTTTGTACCAGGGTCAAGTCTTAAAGAGAAGAAAGTAAACCATGTAGAATATGTAATAAAAAGTCATGTCTCCTGTTCCTAGTTGTCTACAGCATCCAGATGTTGTATCCCACTACTGGTTTAATAATCTCAGTTTTCTCATTGCCTTTTCAAAACACAATGACAGTGGATCATTAAAAGAGTAGGAAAATTATGTAACTTCCCAAACCTTTGCTTTTCACACAAGCACTTAAACAGAAGTGAAAAACACTATCTCTCTATAGTCCACATTGGTGATTATATAAATAATCGATTGCAGTAAGCAGTAATCATGCAAAAAGCAAGTTTCAAACAGGCATAAGATGAAGGGCTTCCATCACACAGATAGGAAGATAGTTTTCCTCCTGTCTGATATGAGATATTTACAATAAGTACTTTAAATGTCCATGAAGATTCTTCTATTTTTTGAAAAAAATAAAAATTAAAAAAAAAAAATTACACTGTTTTAACTGTCTTCTAAGTGGTTGTGTTGGTTTAAGCCCTGCCGGGACCGGAGACCACGTTGCCATTGCCCCTCCCTCACCCTCAGCCGGTCGGGCTGGCAGTGAGGCACAAGCCTCAGGTTAAAACAAGAAGAAATTTAATACAACAGTGTGATAAACAATCTGAACAACAACAGTAGCAATGACAGCAACAATAAACAGCAATAACAGTGAACAAGACAAAAGATACACAGAGAAATATCGCAATAGATACAGACAGCCCCGTGCTCCCCGCAACCAAAGCCACAAAGGAAAAAGTTCCCACACTCCCGCGCCCAGACCTGATGTCAGCATGGTATGAATAACCTGGCTGGAGATCCCTTCCCCCTCTCTGCTGGGGAAACTTAACCCTATCCTAGCTGAACCAGGACAGTGGTGCACCAAAACCATGGGAGCAAGCACAAAAAGCAAGTACCAAAAAAATTAAGATGCACAAGAAATATTGCAACTAAATACACAAAATCAGAGCCCAAGCAAAGTTCAGGAGCTGTTTTGTGTGTTGGTCACATCAGAGTTAATACAAGTTCTGCAAACTGTGCTATTATGAAATATTAATTCAGACTGAATAACTTACAGATTTTTTTAAACATTCAGGCCAGTGATTTAAAGCCATCCCACCTTGTTATGGGACAGAATACGTTTTACTTTACCATCTCTTTAGTGTTTTTTCTAAAGCATGCCAGTGTTCTCTGTTGAATTCAAAGCTGGTGTGTCTGCCACAGCATGCTCAGATGCCATTTGACAAAGCATCTTGTTGCCAGACTCAGGCATAGCAGATATTTTAGATTTCTCTCTTCCATCAGTAACTCTTACAAATAAGATAGGGTATATATGTATATGAGTGAAGTATGTGTACAAGCCTGTTACTAAGGATGTCCAGTTTTCCTTGGTTTCAGAGGAATATAAAGCACAAGGCACAGATTCATCACAGTCACTCATGTGGTGTCCAAGAATTTAAGAGCCACGAGGACTGTTACGGCGATCATTCATATGTTCACATGGGACACAGTAGCAGGCCTTTCCTGGCCCTCATCTGATAGCAAGTGTCCCCATGATACAGGACCATCAGGGTAGTACCAAATCATTGCACTGCCTTAGCAAACTTTTTGTCCATCTATAAGTTCATTTTAAAAACCCATATACACAAAAGTCCAAATGAAAGTGTCTAATAAGATTTAATGGTTTCCTAATAGTATTTTAAAATGTTTCTTTAATAGAATATTACAGTACGTAATCTTATAACAGGCACCTCTTAAGGTTTGCTAAAAGCCTTTGGTAGGCTTGCTTTTTTCCCAGAAAATGAAGATATATATGTTTTCCGAGTTTACTTGACTGCCTTCAGTTCCTTTCCATTTACACCACATTTAAAATTGCATCAGCTTTACGTTAAGAAATGGAATGAGATAAACATACAGCTTTTTGTATTCAAATTAAATGGCAGAAATGCCTGACTCAAGAAAACAGTTAGAAAGGTAGGCTGTTCTTAACTTTAGAGATCTTTAAAAACAACAGAAAGGGAAAAGAGCATGCAAACCCTCAGTTATGGAATGCAGACAATTAGGTATAACACAAAAAAAGAAACAATAAGAGTTATGGGAATTAAGAACTGCGTCGGTTGCAGTGTTCTTCCATCTTCACATATGATTTTCTTCCAGGAAACCTTCAGTTTTTATTGATATTGAAGCTAGATCTTCTGGGCAAGTTGGAGCCAGATTTGCTTTAAGCAAGTGTAAACACTGATATATCATACAGGGCTGTGTTAAATCTCACTTTTATATCATCCTCTATTCAGGACTGAGGCAAATCACTCAGCAGATATTTCTAATACAAACCCCTCTCCTGATAAATCACATCCTTCAAGTGTGGAAAGGGACAGTCCGGATATCAATGGCACTCATTTTCTTGCCCCTTGCTTGAACTGATCACCTTAGAAAGAAGAATCCACAGTTAAATACCAGCAAGTCTGAGGTAGGGCCAGTGACAGGCTGTACATATCCCCATGTGCCTGGTCATAAGCACCACAAGAAGCCAAGACAACTCAGCTCTGGTGTAGATGCTGTAGGAAGAACTAGACCTCTAAATAGGACTTCTGTGCAACTCCAGTGGATCAAAGATGTCTACATACCTCTCCGTGGAAAAAAGTACTAACCTTGAAAAATTAAATTACCTACAGATTTTAGAATACAACAAAGTACATTTTTCAGGTCTTCAGTGTTTCAACAGCTATAGGAGTTTAGCTTTCAATTATTCTAATTAGATTGCATTTAAAGCACATTACTTATTTTAATACCACCAAGAGAGATTCATCTCTCCTGTATGTGAGGATGAAGGATTCGCAATACCACATACAACAAAAGGCAAAGAAAGAACAGCCTGAACTGAGATATTAAGAGGTAGGTGACAGTGGCTGCTGGGCTGCAAAATATTTGAGACTCAGCTTTAGCTGTATTCTGCCCTAAGAACTTGCAAGTCTGTTGTTCTCACCTATCGTGTTCTCATTTGACAGTCTCCCATCTGCTTTACCCCTCAGATTTTTGATGTTCTCACACTTATTAGTTCATCTGCTCTCTCCTTTGTCAGCTAGCACATATCTCAAATGAGTGATGGCTAGCTAAAGCTTTGTATGAACAAAATAGACCTCTTGGTTCCTCTCACACCAGCCCCTTCCACATTTTTTCATTCCTTTTGTCAAACCCTCTGTTTTTCCCATTATTTACTCTTGCAGCACAACAAAGCCTTGCGCTTTTGCTCATACCGCATTCACTGAGCTTTCACCAGCATAATGGATAGCTAACATTTTTCTTTGTCCCATAGCTTTTAGCACTAACCCATACTCTAAACGTTACAACTTCATCTCAGTACTCATAACATTGCTTTGTGGTAACTCTAATAAACATCCGTCCTATTGCTCTCTTTGTTAAAATAGCATTCTTCCTTCAAACCTCTACAGTGCTTTCCACCACATTACCTCATCAGATTACGTCTGGACATAAAGGCTTAACATCCTAAATTATTTCTTGGACCTTGCCTCCTGTCACAATAACTTAGAATTGCCTATCTGTCTCCTTCTCCTGCTACTTTTTCACACTTCCTCCATGCTGCCCACTCTGCAAAGAAAAAGCCTTCTCACTCCAATATGCCATCCCCCTCCCACACACACGTATTCTCATTCAAATTCCTCCTGAGACCTATTTTTGGTGAATCAAATAAAAGTCACATTTCTTCAACCCCAATATTTAGCTGAGAGGGTGCTGAAGATCTAAAGGAAAAATTTAGCTACAAATATGCTGCTATTTCCATTCTGCCAGAGTTTCTCCTTGTATTCAGCTTCTCATAAAATCACTGCTCCATCCTCATGTCCTCTGTGAATGATGCAATTCTCACCACTTCTGTGCAGTCACTACTTTGCCAATACAGAAATCTCTCTAGAAGACATACTTCTGTCATGCTGCTTGTTCTGTCTCAAAACTGATTTGTGAATTAGTTAAATTGTTATAGACCTCACTCCCACTCTTGGTACTGAAAGTTCTCAAAACTAAAAACAATTCCCCACTTCTGTTGGTATCAGGGAGATACAATGTGCATTTCAAGTCAATCATGTCTACATTTTTCCCTCCATTTTTGCACTGTATGCTTATTAAACTTTTTTTTTTTTTAAGAACCAAACCTCTATTACATAATCAATACAAAATAAAACAAGGTAAAAAATCAAATTAGTTTTCCAGCTGCAGAGGTAGATATTTTTTAAAAATCAGACCCATGAATGTTCCAGAAAGATTAACAGAAACAAGCAAATGTTTGTTCAGTAAAGGGTAAATAGTGGGTTTAGATTAAGTATCTATATGCTTAATTTTATATAGGAATAAAATACTTCATTTGACAATAAGCTGATCAATGAAAAGTAAGATACAGAACTGGACTACAAGGTATAAACTATTATGTTTTTTCAGTCTTCCAATGTGAAAGCTGCTTACGTTTACAAAGAGCAAGTGAAAGAAGTCCTTTCTCATTTGCATTGTAAATGCACACAGCCTACTCCCCAGCCAACACTAAGAGCAAACCTGATATAGCAATTCAGAACAGATTCCCTTGCTGCAGCAAATTCAGTGCCTGCTGTCACTGCAGCACTTCAGAGAAGTGAGTTTGAAGTGTTACTCAAGTGACAACTTAGAATCAATTTTAAAATAGGAAGTCTTATTATATATTACAATTAAAATCCATTAGTTAAGTCCATTATTTGTGGAAGATCTCCCTGTGACCTCTCTATGAATTTCTTAATTAAAACTAGTAATAAACTACTTTCCTGTTTAATGTCAGCAAGAATAATTAGTGTGAACTACCTCAGGCCTCCCACACACTCTCTAGAGAGATACAGAAGGGGCTGCCCGATAAGCACATGCTAATTGCCATTGGAACTTAATACAGACCAAAGAGTGTATTCCAAAGAAAGGAGTTCATGATTTTTTTTAATCACTTGGTGACTTCAGAAAAGTTATTTTGTCTATATTTCTCTTTGATCGTGACTCAAAATAAAGGCTATTAGTTCAGTACTCCTGACTTTTAGCTCAGAACAGCTGCTGAGACCTTATTTAAAGGAACTGCTCTCATGCATCACAAAATTTTCAAATGAAAACACATGTAACAACAGGACTGAAAATGAACAGCATTGCACATCACCTTTCCTTATAGAAATAGCTTCCAAATGTTCTCTTTCACTTTTAAAACTGTAATGTGAACAGTCTCACAATGCACCTAAAAAAATTATTTATTCTCATCACTGGTATCTCACAGCAGCTATTAAGCTGATACTACCTGTGAGCAAAGTCAATACAAAGCAAAGAATTTTGGTTTTCTGCAGCCATTGGACCACTTTTAATAGGTCTTCATGAAGAACACATGGATTCAAGACACACATCTAACCTCTTTTTCACAGAAAAATGCAGAAGTAACAGTTATTCTAAATCATAACTGATACAAGATGGGATATGGCTTTATTTCATAGCTATATAGTCCATTTAGGTACATCCAAGATTTTGAGTAAGATATACCATTTCTCACGGAGATATGCAAAACAATTTCTAGGTTGGTCTTTTATCATCAAAATGAAGGTGTCTGCCATATGTAAACTGCCCATCTCATGACCCCTCAGTAGTGTGGTGAGGTTACAAGATGTCTGCAAAAAAGAAATGCCAGGAAAACAGTCAGAATGATTCATTTACCTGTTGACCCTCTTCCTGACCAGGTCTGAGACACCTCTGAAAATCATGGGAAATAGCCATAATGTTAGTGAGATTTCCTAGTGGAATAAATTATCTGCAGAGGGAGACAGTACAGCTCCATGACTAGGATCACCATATTCAAATAAATAAGAGAGAAGGAACCTCAACAATTCATTAAAAAATTGCACAGTCCTGCTTACATCAATTTACAGTGAACAGACATTTATTATGGGTTCGTTTTGTTGGGTTTTTTTTTAATTAAACAAGTGCAAGCAGCTGGTTGTTATTTATTTTAAAGACTCAGCATACAGTTTTCCCTGAGGTGACTGACTCTTAACAGGACCTGAAAGCAGCAGTCAGTGCAGTCAAAATAACCTGATGATTATCTCCCTCCCAGCATGCAATAATGTTAAATTAAAAACATTGTAATTATGAACCTACAACACTGGAAAAATAAATCTGTTACTGGTATCAAAGCCAAACAACTTAAAACCCAAACAAGAGAGGTTCTACGCAGTTACTTTAACTTGGTGCTGTTGGAGAAGAGACCGAGGAAGGCAGAGCTTCAGCCCCTGTTTCACCATTATTCCTTGGAGTTTATGGCTATATGCAGGGTGACAGGTTTGGACAGAGAAAGCAGCATTAACTAGGTAGAACAGTGATTATCAGTGTCTTTTGGGTCAGGGCTAGGATTTATGACCTTTTCCATGGGCTAAGAAACGACTGTGTGCTGCTTGGGCCACGTGGGATTATTTGATTGCCCTTGGGTCTGGTGCAGGGAGCTGAGAGCATACCCATGAACTGTTAATGGACACCTCTCTAGCCAGGGTAATTAGATCTTGAGCTGCAACAGAGACAGCAGAAATCTATATCACATGCCTACAGTCACATCCTGTAACTGTCAGATAAGGAGAAAAGGCAAAAACCAAGAAGTTGTCAGACAACTACTGCCACAGATCACATCACACAAACAAATGCTGCCTAACATCACAACAGATCTCTTGTATTATCCCTACAATGTAAACTCAGACGGCTTTAATCTGTTAAAGCAATGTATTGGACTCAAATTCAGAAAGAAAGTGTCTTCCCTTCAGCTCCATTATGTGTATATGAATTATAACCAGAACTTCATAAACCTTTTTATTGGCCTTTTACCATTGCAGCAAGAGCACCTGGCATCAAAATTACCTATACAGCTTCTCTATTACCTTTGTGCACCGCTTTGAAAAGGTTTACAGAGTACTAATGATACAGTTTTTTCTACTGGGGAACTTCTCAGCTACAATTTCACAGCTATCCCCACGCTAGCAATTCACTTTACGTTGCATGAGTTTGGTAAAGAGTGTATGCAAGACTTGCTCCCTAGCTGATGTAAACCCACAGGAGGTTCACATCCTATGAAGGAAGTGTACACATGGCAGAATGTGCACCAACTTCACAGGGAACAGTAAGTGCCTCTAGCCTGCTAGCATATTTTGATAGCTAGATTACATTGATCTCTTGAACTAATGTACTTCTATACATGTCCTTATGAAGTCTGCAACCTGCATTCATGTCGTTCTTTCTGTCTCTCCCTTCCATGTTCTGTATTCAGTACTTGGTCTCTTAGTCTTTTCAACAGCAATTTTCACTTTCATCAATATTAGCATATTCCAATGAACATAAAAAAGCCCTCATTTTCACAACCCAGTCATCTCACTGCAGAAATTGGAAAAAGCAATACAATTACTGATACACTGATTATAGCATATGTCAGCCTGACCTTTATGTCAGATGCTTCTCAGTATCCTTATTAATTGCCATTTATTCATGGTCATAGCTATGAATGTTCCAAGAATTAATTTTTTATATTTTACTGTTCTGCTCCTGTAAGCTACTCTTCCTTTTTCCTTTTCAACCTGTGGTAGCTCCATCAGAAAATTTTAAGTTCAGAAGAAACTCATTTTTTTTCTTTCATTTGCAGTACTTCCCCTCCCATTCTTTGCCTTATTTTTATGCTCTATTTGTGGGTTTTCAGACACAAAAGACTTTTGGTTTTGGAATGCAAAACAGCAGTTACAGAATCCTCATATTACATCTCAGGTCATGCTTCATACCAGTGTTAGCATGAAGTCTCAAGTACACGGGGACAGGCTGGGAAGAACCCAGTCATACGTGCTAATGCACAGTAAAGTCCAAGTGCTACTAGCCCAAGAGGTTCATACTTTAGTGTTGCAAGTTCCAGCGCTGATGCTAACAGCAGACTTGTTCAAAAATTTTACGCAGAATAGGTTCATGCATTTTGCATGCTTATTTACTCATATTTTAAATATGGCATTGTTTAAAGAGACAGTCTATTACGGCAAAAACTTTTAATGTCACTGTCCAAAATCAGAGAAACACATGCAAGGCAAAACTGGTGATTCAGGTAACTCCTGAGGATGTCTGAGCTCTCAGCAACATATTTGTATGCAGTTTATAGAGTACATGTGAAAAGAGTCTCAATTCAGAGCATCCAGAAGAATCTGTCAGAAAAGTCAATATAAAATCTTTTATACAACAGAACAAAGCACGGTGTTCTTTATATTTGTTACAAAGCAATAAACATATTTTAATAAATGAAACTAAAAGCAAGAAATATAACAGAAATAATATCTGCTTGTAAACAAAATAAATCTCAAAGTTAGTTTGGCTTAAGAAAATTGTGTAAGAGGAACACATTACTGAACATAACCCAGTCAAACTATTCAACCTATTAAAAAAATATAGGTATGTTTATAACATGAATTGAAAATTCAAGTAAATAACAAAAGAACAGAAAGAAAATTACAGGAGCTGAAGTCACATAAGTCCTAAAGGTTCTAATTTATGATAACATTTGGCTTATGATATCTAATTTATGATAACATTTACAGTATCTGTTCTGTAAAATGAGGTTATTCAAAGCACAAACTGGAAGAGCATTAGAGAGTTCGCAGTATTGAAATACAGTACATATTCATTACACTTACAGTTCCATAATAGTTCAAACATCCTATACTTCCTTCTTGGTATCTCTTAGAGTCTGAGAAGCAACAGAACCTTGTATTTCCAAAGAAAGCTAAAAACCTATATTTCCCCATTTTGAATGTTACAGTCAATTTTCCAAGTGTTTAGAGGTGATAATAAGCAAAATCTCTACTCTGAGCTCCACTTCTAATGCAACATCACAGTCCTACAGCATTCAGCAGATGAACCTCACTGCTGGTGAAAAATAGTTAAGTACATTCTAAAATTAAGTTTGCTGAGGCCCTTATCAAATATTAAGAAATACTTGTAGATTCCGCCATACATAAGACTTTAAGATTGTCCTATCTTCTGTAAACATAAATATTTAGTTGTGTCCAGGTTAAGTTAGTGGATACTAAACATTCTCCCCCCCCATGATAAACATAGCAGTAGAACCAACATACAGCTTTAGTTGCAAAATCAGTTTGGTCATATTCAAGTATGGTTATTCCAAAACCTAAGATGCTTAGACCCTACCTAGAGTAATGTTTTCAGCTCTGGAACCCCCAGGAAGAGGGCCATGAAGATGATCAGGGGTCTGGACCACCTCCCCTTTGACAACAGGCTGAAAGAGTTGGGGTTGTTCAGCCTAGAGAAGGCTCCAGGGAGACCTTATAGCAGCTTTCCAGTACTTAAAGGGGGCTACAGGAAAGCTGGGGAGGGACTCTTTATCAGGGAGTGTAGTGATAGGACAAGGGGTAATGGTTTTAAACTAAAAGAGGGCAGATATATGTTAGATAGAAGGAAGAAATTCTTTACTGTGAGGGTGGTGAGACACTGGCACAAGTCGCCCAGAGAAGCTGTGGCTGCCCCCTCCCTGGCAGTGTTCAAGGCCAGGTTGGACGGGGCTCTGAGCAACCTGGTCTGGTGGAAGGTGTCCCTGCCCATGGCAGGGGGAGTGGAACTGGATGATCTTTAAGGTCCCTCCAACCCAAAGCATTCTATGATCCTATGATTTCTGGCCCATAAAGAAATAAATGACTGCATACTAAGAACTGGCTACAGCTTGTCAAATTCTTCTTTTAAGTTAGACACTCCTGAAAATAATCCTTCCAAGAGCAGCACATGTGACACATTACACTCTGAAATCAGATCAGGTATTGCTTTCTTTACAAGTTAGTTTCATTTAATCTTTTATTATGTTTTTATAAATGTTGATATATTTAAGTATTCTACAGCTTTCAAATAACAGAAGTTAAAAGTGCTTTGCAGGTGGTGTCAGTTATTCTAACTCATGTTTGCTCTCTGCAAAATAGATGCTGGTTATTCCTCAGCAGTTTGTAATGATGAACCCCTTTAAAGACATAAGATCCTAAGTACGTAACAGCTACATAATCATTTCCTGACATCAAATGGTGAGGTTATTATGCAGGAGTTGAGGTTGTTTATACCAAAGCATTTTAGCAGCTGGGGGGGGGGGGGAATAAAAATCAGTTATACTAGAATTTTCTCCACAGTTGAGAAAAGCTGCATACATACGATCCCCAGAAGAACTGGGATTGGAAACAGGTTCCCAAGTACACAGCTGGGAGAAGTGGGTGAGCACCCACAGTCCAGAAATCCAGCAGTTGGTACGCCATGCACCCCAAACTGCAGCTGCACATTAGACAACAGTTGAGGGAAATGCAGATGCTGAAAATATCTCATTGGTTCAGTCTCAGACTTCTTGCACCACTTTTCCTGGAATCTTACAATAGCTTGGTTTGCTTAGAGTTATACGAAGAAAAAAAACTGCCCAGACTAAAACTTTCTGTAGTATAACAGAGTCACAATTAGCAAGGCAGAACTTGTTAGGGCACTGCCAGTAGATTCAAAGATATCTAACGATTTTAATGAGATGTGCTGTTGTAGTTTAAAATACTAGTGACTTCTCACACTGAGGAGAATAGCCCATGTATGCAGAGAAAAGCAGCGCGAGCCAATCATAACAAAGAAATCTCAAATTTAAATATGGAATTTCAGGGTGATCTGTTGACCTGCCTTTTTCAAATAAGCCTTTGAGCAGCTGTCATCACTAAATAGTGTTAAAACAAGCAAGTATTTTAAGAATGCTCACTTTGCTCCCTTAAATGATGAAACAAGCCATCTGTGTTATACTGGTCCTTAACTGATATTCTATCCACATAAAATGTACTAAAAATCTTGACAGTTCAGTCCTCTGACCAAAGGCCTCCCTAATGTATCCCTCTAAGCTATTCTCCAGAGAGAGGTCGACAAAAGTAAAGCAAGCAACCCCATTTAACTGGGATTCCTGCTTCTGGTTTTGTTTTCCCTTTTTTCTTCTAGGATAATACAAAGGTTAAAGAGGAATTATGTAGATGTTTGGAATCACAACATTATCTAATGCCTGGAAAGATCCTCCTGACAGTAAGTAGAAAATAGCATCTTCAAAAGAACCCCTCAATTCTTCTACAAGAATTTGTTATTTTAGAGCATGAATTTCATTC
Organism: Athene cunicularia; assembly: GCF_003259725.1. NCBI lineage: Eukaryota > Metazoa > Chordata > Aves > Strigiformes > Strigidae > Athene > Athene cunicularia. The sequence goes on from NW_020799098.1 coordinate 23,841,590, forward strand.
CTCTTCTAGATACATAGATTTGATAACTTGGTTACAATGCACAAAAATTGCCTCGTTTAGTGACAGTGATGGAAAAGCACAATCTTATCTTTAGCTGTTTCCAGATCTGCATAAGTGTCTTAATTAGCATTGGAGCATTCAAACACAGCACCCTGTGGCTCTTCTGTGCCTCTCTCAGCAACATATTTATTGCTTTTTCCTCAAGGCTGTCATTGTATATTTTACTAGAACGGGCACACAATTATAAGGTCACAAGGTTTTCCAATACATGAACAGATTTAATCTGCATTTTCTAATCTCTGAAAGCCAAAATAGAATAAGAATATTTTATCATTACCTTCTGCTCATGCTGAGAATAGCTGTCAGCAACTGGTAACTCCAAGAAGTTACCTGGGTTTGTTTGAGTTAATCTAAAACTCAGGAATACTTAACATGTTTGTTGGGGTTTTTTACTTTCAAAATAAAAGATTTCACCATTGTCCAATATTGGATGATAAATCCTTTAAAAATTAACACATTAAGAAAAGTCACAGAAATATTATCTCAAAGTTCTGTGAGAAACTGTTTTGGAAGTTGAATGAATTTAAGAGACTAGGAGTAACGTTGCTACTGAATTTCTCCACGCACCAGATTTCACTTCCAAGTCCTTTCTAATCTTTTTGTCTGAACTGCAACAATACCTGTGCATAGCCAGCATTTTGAGCCAGTTTCTTTCATATTGCCCATATTGTCATAGGAAACAGTTTGAGAACACACCAGTCCCCCCATTTGCTTTTGCTGCACAATATTGCTAAGGCAGCCAGTTAGCTCCAAATTAAAACTAGATTTAAGGTTAGCATGTAGACAATACAAGCTTGATTCAAGAGGTTAACAGTGACCTCAAGCTAAGAGTACAAGGCAAGTTCAGCTTTTGAATCTGTTCACCTCACATCTGTCTTCAGCTTCATTTTCTGAGCATGATGGTCCTGCTCTCCTGCGCAGCTGGCTCAGCAGAGCCACAGCCCCACAACAGACCACACTTCTCTTCCAGATTTGCATCTCTTCTGTCCCCTCTGGGAAGGCTAACAACTACATACAGTCGCTAAAACTTCCTAAAGCAAAGTGGCACCCAGTATCTAAACAGTGTTCCTTAGAACAAGAACAAAAGTCATCACAGATGGATTAAATCCATCACATGATGGATTAAAATTTAAGGCAATAAACAGTATGTACACATCTACTTCTCCTCAAGACTTACGCTCAAAGAGCAACTTCTTTGGATTCACTTCAGAACCTCTTTTCAGTCTTTCCTCTTGGACCATTAGAGGTTCCTATTTTCTTCTAAGAAGTATTCTGGTTGGTTTGGGGTTCTAGATTTTTTTGTTGCTTTGTTTTGTTTGTTTTCCTTTGCTTGGAACAGTTTAACAATCTGTCAGAAAGACATGGTGTCACTTTAGGACAGAAACACACAGGCTGAATATATGCCAAAATTCTGATCCCCACTGTGTTAGTTGATAGGTTTACACACACTCCGAGTCCCATGGTCAATGAGGTGAATTAATATGAATTGTCCCTTCTGTCACTCCTAAGAAAAATCTGAGAGAAGTTAAGGGCTCATCCTCTGACTTTAGAGAGGGTCCCAGTTCTCCAAAATCTGACCTTGGATGAGTTAGATCCCACACTACAGAGTTACTGTAACTCAGTAAACTTGGTAAATCCACCTCATTATGATAGAAACAGCAAGCTGGAACCTGTCCTTCCTATAGTCTCCCCAACACAACTGAACAAGTAAAGAGTATAGTACTGGAAGAATAAGTGGGAGAAGGGAAGTGTGACAGTCATTGCCTCCTGTCAGCCCCAGTAAACTTCAGAAAGTAGCATAAGGCAGAAGACCTCTATCCTTCTGTTGCATCTTGGCTGCCACTTGCTTATAGCCCTTCCACAGAGCTATCTGTACTCTGGATTTTGGCATTTATACTTTGTAATTCCAAGCACACAATATTTTGACAATATTCAGCCACTCTTTAGGCCACCAAAAGACAAAAGATCCTTTGGGAATTGCTCATGACTCACTGCAACTGAAGTCTTGTGATATGCATTTGGTTCCAATACACAGACGGATAACTTTCAAGGTGACCAAAATCTTTACAGTAATAGTGGTAATCAACAAAAATTACACAAAGATACATTTCTTCCCTTTCTTTTTAATATCACTAATTGCAAATCAGCACAAAGCCAAAAAACCTATTTTGTATTACTTACTTCTGGAACGTTAACAGAAAACATTTAGATGGATTAAATGTTCAAACGTAAAATTAATTTACTGTAACTGACTTAGGTATGCACTTCAGGAAGCTTCAGTAATACATTAACTCATTTCTCATTTTGAAGTGAATGTTTTTTGCTTATGAAATTATAATTATATAATTATAATCCTGATGATACAGAACCTAATCTTAGGGGGTTCAATTTGAGCATCTCCAAATTTGAGTACAATCAAATCTCTAGACCATAAAAAGGAACAACTAATTCAGTTTATATTCAGTCTTGGGTTTTGAAACTCTTCCCTCACTTTCTACTACTTCAACAAAATAAAGTTCTAAAGCAACCTGCATCTAACAACAGTCTTCGTCTGATTTCAGCTTGCTTTTTTTTTAAATCACCCACTCAAGCAAGCCTAAAAACATTTCTTAAGGGGCAGAAAAAGTATGTCTTTTTATAGAGGAAAGAGTTACAAACAAACACGAATCTGTTTTTTTACAGATATTTAACTTAAAGACATGGGCCAGAATCAAATACTCTAAATCAATGTAAAAAATTCATTAGGTTATGGTTTTCTATCAAGTGAGCACATGAAGTAATGAATTAATTCTACCCAGTGCTACTCCCATTGTTATTGTGCTAAAGACTGCACTTCAACACATATCTAACAAAAAAACCCACAGACTTTTAAGCCTTTGAATTAAAACCCATACAAATTTATTTGTATGCATACATCTATATAGAGCTCTTCCATGAAGTTTTCAGGGTATAGTAGTCTTACAGTAAACATATTGTCATTTATTCACCTGAAATATTTACTTGCATTTTGAGAAGCGAAAGTTCTGCTCATTAATAATCTTTAACTGTCAAGACACATAGATTTGGATTGTAAAGTCAAAAGATAACTGTACAGCCACCCACAGTATATTACACTCCTCCAGCTTCCTGTTGGACAAAGCCTATCCCAGTAGTCTCAGGCTCACATGGGTTCAACCACAACTGCCAGACTCCAGACAGGAACATTCAGGATGTTAAAAGCAAAGTATTCTGTGAGTCTCAGACTTTGATAAAGACAAGCCTTGAATGTACAGATGCAAAAGATTTTGCAAATAAAATAAAGCTTAACTAGCTTTGCTCTTTGGTTACCGATAAAACCAAATGAATCAAAATATCCACGCTCACGTGATGCATGAAAGACTTTACAGAGTCTACTTCACTACTAAAACCAACAGAAATTGGTTTTAGAGTTGACATTTTCCTACACATGACTCAAGTTGAAGGCTCTTTTCCTTGAAAAAGATAAATACTCATTTTGTGTCTTACATTAAACCCAAAATCAAATGAAGTTCGTAAGATAATATTGAATCAATTATAATTGTAAGGGCATGTTATTGTCTGTAAATTTCTAAGCTATGACCAGGAGGAGTAGATGTGTATTTCACTTTAACACGAGATTATCCAAAGTTAATTTTCAGTCTTAACATTGCATTAAGGAGTTTTGCACAAATATAGAACATCTATGTTAACCCAATCTAGCTCAAGTAAAGCCAGCAGAGTTTTAGCTACAGGAATCCATTTACAAGTTCAAAATTAAATCTTATTACAGTAATTTATTTGCAGCCATCAGAAATGCCTGTTTTTAAAATATTGTTACCAACATCATTTCCAGAAATCTACAAACAATAACGTAATATCTTGAAGGTAATAAACTTATTTTTAATAAACAAATTCTAGTGAAATTGTGAAAAATTTTAAATGCATATACATCTGGGGATGGCCCAGTGACCTTCGTAAGACCCACTTGCACATAAAACTGATCCACTTATCGTATTTAGTGCAAGTACAAGCAAAGATTTACTAATTTACTATTGTATCTCATCATATAAAATAATTTATCATTTCTGAAAAAAAAAAAAAAAAAAGAAGATTTGGTCACCAATGAAAAGAACCTCCCTGGCCCATACACTCACACCACCTTTCTCAAAGAACACAGAACAGCAGTCTGCTCTGAAAAAATCACAAGAGTGCCTTTATTCACAGCAGGAAAATATATACACATTTGCCACGTTTCCTCTTATTTAAAGTGACACCAAAGCAGTTCTTAAAGCTGTTTATCTCCTGGGTGTGCCAGTTTTGGCTGGGATAGCGTTAATTTTCTTCACAGTAGCCAGTATGGGGCTATGTTTTGGATTTGTGCTGGAAACAGTGTTGATAATTCAGGGATGTTTTAGTTACTGCTGAGCAGTGCTTACACAGAGTCAAGGCCTTTTCTGCTTCTCACCCCACCAGCGAGTAGGCTGGGCGTGCACAAGAAGCTGGGAGGGGACACAGCCAGGACAGCTGACCCCAACTGACCAAAGGGATATTCCATACCATATGATGTCATGCTCTGCACAAAGCTGCAGGAAGAAGAAGGGAGGTGAGGGGAACATTTGTAGTGACAGCATTTGTCTTCCCAACTAACTATTATGCATGATGGAACCCTGCTTTCCTGGAGATAGCTGAGCACCTGCCTGCTGATGGGAAGTAGTGAATGAGTTCCTTGTGTTGCTTTGCTTGTGCATGAAGTTTTTTCTTTGTCTACTAAATCATCTTTATCTCAACCCACAAGTTTTCTCACCTTTACCCTCCCAGTTCTTTCCCCCATCTCACTGGAGAAGGAATGAGTGGGCAGCTGTGTGGTGCTTAGCTGCGAACTACAACAGTCCCTTTTGGCATCCAATGACACTGGGATAAGAGAGACTCATAATTATGCATTCTTTTGTTGGATCAGGTTTACATTGAAAGATCCAGGAAAATTGCTAGAAAAATGTGTAGCTTCATAGTTGATAAGGAAAATAAATATATTTTAAATATTATTCAGAAGAAAGAAGAGTTTAGGGCATATCTGCAGAACAAGAAACCAAAATTAGCACAAGACTCCTCTGAATAAGTACTCCTTCTGCTTCTCAACAGGATTATTTGTCCCAAATGTTATGCTGCTGCAATGCATCTGTGACTGATAAGCTAAGCACCCTCATTCAAAGCTATACAGGGGTGGTACATCATGTTAAGTAGATATAGCCTAAGTGTTAGCATCTGGAAAAAAAAGATAACATATTACAGGTATTTGTAAAAAGACAGAAGAGCAGCTTCATCCACCATGTCTCTTCTACTAAACCAACATGAGTGTCTTGAACCAGGCATAGGCTGGAACCTGTTTCTTTTCAGGAAATTTGCAAGGACAAAGCATCACTATAGCCTCTGTTCCTAGCAATAGACATGGTAATTAGCAGGAGGGTTTTATAGCAAATATGAAGTTGTAGGATAACAACTAATGATTTTCCTAGCCATAAAACATGGTAGAAATACTGTAAAGATTTCTCAGAGACAAACCTTTCAAAATCAGAACAGTGGCCAAACTCCAGGAGCTTTAAGATACCATATATAGCATTCCCTAAGCATCAAGAGAACAAGGAGTTCATTAAAACATAATATTTGGCATTCTAAAAGTAGAATCAAATCTACAGTTATTATGATACTGTCAACAAACCATTTATTTGAGGTGTCATTGTGACTGACAGTCACACTACATTACATTTCCTTACAGACTCCTTTGGTCAAGCTTGTGCAACAACTTACCTAACATCTCTCTCACAATCTGTAAATTAGCTTGAAACCATTCTGTAAATTAGCTTGAAACCAGTAAACCGAGATTGATAATACAGGATCCAAAAATTAAGAAATTTAGCAGTTCTTAACTGGTGTGAGCCTCATGTGACAGAGAAAAGCTCACTTTTTTATTACTGTAACTTCAAAGAAGAGCAAATTTAATACACACCTTCTGACACCATAGTATTTGCTAAATAGAAAATACATTTTCCATCTGGGGTAAGAGACTGTTCCATAACTGTATATTCACACTTAGTGTGAGTATCTGAAACAAGCAGTTGGAAGCATCTTTCAATTATAGTTTACATCTTCACAAGCCTGGCTAAGAAAACCAAATATATTTTACAAGAAAACAGTTCACTTGATGAAACTCCCATAAATCACCTTGATCAGTTGTCAACTTCTGAAGACTGGACATTATACACAGCTTCTTGATTAACATTACTGCAGCACTGGAACAGGTTACCCAGAAACATCATGGAATTGCCAGCCCTGAAGGCTCTCAAGGTTTGTCTAGACAAAACCACAACTGAGCTGACCAGACATTGACAAGCATCTTGCACTGAGCACGAGCTTGGACTAGATGACTTACCCAGGACCCTTCTAAAAAAAAAAAATCTCCCGTGATTCCACAAATTCAGACAAAACAAGAATTTGATGCAAACCCCTTACGATTAATAGAGTATATCTTATTGGAATGTTTAATATAGATTTTTATAATTTCTGGTTTGATAAAAATCATAAGTACAACATTTCCTCCCCCATTATTTTCTGAGCTTCCTGAGAGCACACAAACCATTATCTTTGATGTTGCAAGCAACTGTTTTCTCCTAGCAGTAACCATCAAGCTCTAAGACATTGTTCACTACATTATTTATGGTGCGAATCTCAGTAGTTTCAAGTGCACTAATCATAACATACATCTCTTAGGGGGAAAATTAGTCAAGAGCATGCTGTTTTTCCTGGAGGACCCTGTCTAGCACTTTTGTATGGGCAGCTAACTTTCAAATGTCACTGACTGGCAATGAGCTTAGAAGTATCTTTCCAACACACGGTCTTCAAAAACTCTTTAGCCACTTTGAAACAGAGGTCATTAATTCCTTTCAAACCACAGCTTTGATTGCTCTAACCTCCACAATTAACACATTATGCTGTAGAAAACATTTTAAACGCAGAAACAGATTCTGGAATATACATGCACTCAGTTCCTTAACATGAAGAAATCCTGAATCTCAATGACTGCAGTGAAGTACCAGCAGATCTCAAAACATTTAATGTTTTTGAATCTCTAAATTAGTCTTTACTTGGCCTACGTTTAAGACTTGATCCTACTGAAAACAGGATTCATTCAATACAGAAATCTTTGGATCAATGCCATCATTAATGAAGGGAGTATAAATGAAACAGAAGTCAACAATTCTGGGTTAAGAAGAAATCTGCTCCCTGCTTTCTTTCTCAAGTCCACTTCTACTGCTACAGAGGAGCTCCAACATGGAAAGCACCTTACATGCCAACATGAACATCTAGAATATCAGAGCTATAGAAGAAATAAGTGGGGAAATTATAACTGCCAGAAACTTGAAAGCCTCTCTCCACAAGTGTTCTTAAGGCTAGATTACCCTTGCTGCCACTGGCAAAGTTAAAATTTTCAGGAATTCAAACCTTACTAATAGTATGAAGAAGAGTGACATGAAGGTAAAAGTCTTGGGGAGTGAGCATGATACTGCAGTATCACTTGTGTACTCATCTCCTCTTCTGAGAAAGCCTGCTGATGTGAAGTCAAAAGTATACAAGTATGCAACATGCTCAGAGAGGCCAGATTAGCACTTGTAGTTTAATGTTTTCCCTTAGGTCTTCTAGTTCCCATTAGTTTAGATATCTTAGGTGACAAGAAGAGCCTTCCAGTCCCAGCTTGCAATCCTGGAAAGAGGAATTAACACGTCAGCACTCAAAGAATGCAAATTTACACCAGGCTGGAATGAATTCCAGCATTCAAGGTTAGTTACTCAAATACCTCAACTGTTACCCTCTCACTCTTTGACCAAGGGTCTCTTTCTTTAGTAAGAATTGCAAGACTATCAGAGAAGAAAGTCCTAAAGCATTTAAACATTTATAGATTCAATACAACCTCACACTCAAAAAATCAGCTAGCATAGTGAAAAGCAATGACTACAGACTAGGTCTTACGGAAATGACAGCTACTTGGCGTGTATAGAGAAGTACTTGCTATTGCTGCAAATTGAAAGGAATTTGAAGCTCAGTTCATCAACCCAGATACTCTCACAGTTAAGACCTATATATGCTTACCTTTGAACTGGACTTGCATTGGTTTTGATCAACTTGAAGGATTTCCCTCAAGTTCAGGTGATTTATTGTTTAGCAATCTAAATAAAGTTGATAAATACAGCACCATTACTCACTGCCTGATTTTAAATTATTGACATTTGCTACTTTCCTGCCTGGCTCATGAGGAATCCTAGAGTGCACCCATGCAAGAAAATGTCACCTTTTCCCTTGCAGTAAACACTGTCTCTTTCCCTCATTAATAGATCATCTACTCTGCTGAGGTATCTCCCTGCTTTACAATGCAACCACTACTAGCACCTTGTTCTTCAATGCTTCAAAAGCTTCAATGCTTTCAAAAAAATTACTTTGAATAAATCTACTCTTCAAGGGTTACTCAACCAACCTATACATGTTGTGGGGTTTGAGTTTTGTTGGGTTTTTCCCCCAACTCACTGTAAAGATAAAATTGTGCAGAGAGCAGGAAACATGCAAATCAAACAGTCTGTTGGTTTAAGTAAACCTGAAATTGTGGATTAAGTTATTTCTCAGTTAATTCTCAGTTCTTTAATAAAAATTGCTCACCATATTCCTTCTGAGACAGTTTTAATTCAATATTAATCAGAATCTGAGCACCCATAAAAGATGTTTCAGGACTATAGCGTATGTCTTGAGGTGAAAACACTAAATTTCATCCCACAGCCATAAAGTAGCTTCTCTGATAAAGCTTTGTGACCTGTTTTACAGTTCCTTCTCTGTCTGGAAAAGAATTTGTGAAAGGACATGCATGTCACTTTCTCAGTATCAAGGCAGTAATAAACTGACAGTTAAATTTCTAAATTGATGTATTTTACTGTTTGCATATTTGCATTAACCCCTTTGAAAAAATTACCAGTGCAGAAAAATGTAGTTCTCAGAGCCTGATTCTGACTTCCTTGAAAAACAGTATTAAGAATGAATACTATCTTTAAAGGCAACAATTGCAGTGTTAGAAAAAGGCCCAAGAAGAGGTCAGAAACAAGTATAAAGATAATTCAGGCTGTAAAAATGCTATTAGATATACACACATATATATATATACCCACATATACATGAAATTCAACAGCTAGAAAATCTGTGATAAGAAAATGCCAGATGTGTCAATACATAATATCTTACAGTTACAATACTCGATGAAATTCTGCTTAAAATATGATTTTGTGTGATACATACCCAGAAAAAGGTAACTGAAAGAGCAACAAGATTTTTTAAAAATAATTTAAGGTTATCAGCTTTTGAGATTCAGCATGCAGTCCACAGCTGTAATCCAGTCACAATTTAAAGGCTCAGATACACATTAGATTCTCAGATACAGGTGTCTCCCATTAGTCAATACTGGTCTTCCATCTGTACCTCATGATGAGTCTGCAGTATTTGTTTTGATATCAGTGTCACTACAATTATCTACATCTTTGTCACCTCACAGCAAGTCTATTGCAATGTAGTCAATGGCAGGTTACAATTCAAGTATTTTAAATGTTCCATTGATGCCTTCTTTGATATTTCAGCTAAGCTGATGTCATATCTCTAGCATTTCAAAGTAATGTCTTTTTACTTTCAGAATAGATCACTTGTAAGGTCTTTAAGAGGACCCACAGCCTGCATGGCTTACAACAGTCTATTAGGGAGGTTTTATTCATAAAGTCATAAACACTTGGACCGTCTTCCAATTTGTTTCAGTATTTTTATCCTCTTTAAGCATAGCAAGTCAAGAATTACACTATCAAACCATAAAGTTCCCTGCAATATTCATTCAATAGATAGAAAAAGCTTACGAACATACATGACAAGAAAGAAATTCAGAAGCAACAGAAGATAGCTATAGGTCCAAAGAGTGAACCTTAGGCCTCCCCTTCCCCGGTTCAGCATTATGGATTTGCTATCTTTAATCCCAATCTTATAGCAATAATCCTAACCCTTCTGAAGGTCCTCTAATTTTACTGCCCCTACAGCAAAGGGAGGCAGGCAGAAGGAAAAGACAGCAAGGAATATAGTTACCATTTCCTATGCACACACCATCCGAGCACCTGCACACCAAATAGGAGATAGAGCTGGACAGTAGCTGCTACCTCACAATCTGACCTCTCACACCCATCTTGGTTTTTTTGCCAGAATGTAGAGTGAAATAACTTCCACAGAATGTCAGGGATTTTTATACCTTTTTTTTTAAAAAAAAAAAAAAAAAGGCATCTCCAAAGATCAAAAATCTATGGGACACAAAATTTAAGACTTCTTCACCATGGCATGCCCCTTCTACTTCTATCCCCAGCTCGAGCCATTCCAGGGAAGGAACTGTGCACAGAAGGTAAAAGCATCTCAGCTATGCAAATTTTTGTGGATTTTTTGTTGTTGTTGGGGGTTTTAACAAAAATTAGTAAAGTGAAAAGCCAAAAATTTCTACAGATACTGAAGACAGCAAGTCAGGAGAAAGGGCAGATTGTATCACACACACTGTTTTACTCGTGCATTTATGAAGACTTAAGGCAGTATATATCAGAAAGACAACTAAAACCAGTCGTTTCCTTCTGCTTAAACTGTCTCTTACAATAATACTCCTTCACCAGCCTAGAAGTTGAACCTATAAGCAATTCACACTCCTGACTCAAGCAGAGCAGCAACATATTTTCTACAATAAAAAACCTAATAGGAAGAGGCAAGACTACTACTTTTGTATTAACAGATTTTTAGAATCAATAAAAACTGAATTACCCATTGGCGTCTGAAGTGCTAAGGCTTGGACAACCAGCCCAAGCCAGAGTTGACCTATAGATGAATCCTGTATATTTTATAACTGATAAGCATTGTGCTAGTAGGTATTGTACTGAGTTATAACAAACCACTTATGCTGATGTAAAAAGTGCTAAAGCATTGAAATACTGAAGCCTGAACAACAGGCCCCAAGCCAAAGCCGCTAACTTAGTCTGTAATCATGAACAAAGTATGTAAACTCGCTAGTGAAAGAGGCAGCTTAGACAAAATAGAATCAGTGGTGAGGAGAGAATGTATCCAGCTTCCCTTGTTTAGCCTTGTTCAGGGCTGAGAACCCAAGTATCTGCCCTTGTTAGAAACTGCCTTGGTTCTCCCCCCTGAGCCCTGACCAGGCTGTGGGTGGAATCCAACAGGAGAATGACACCAGAAATTTCCGCTCAGAGCAAAGGTGCCAGCTCTTCTGGCCTGTCCATCTCTGGTCTATAAGGCCGGGCCCGTTTGCAGCGACGTTGGCAGCCTCACCTCTGGGTGGACGCCCCGCGTAGGATTTCCCCCTTGCCGGGACAGGCTCTGCAAACCCTCGCTGTAACCGGGGCTGCCCAGCCACTGCGGGGCTGGGGATGGGAACGTGTACAAGTGGGGATGGAGCTGTCTTCATCACTGCTCTCTCTCTCATAGTAATGATTTGATGCATTACCCTGTATTTTCCTGTTTGTCGCTTTAGGTGCACTATTCTGTCTTTTCTCACTGCATATTTTCTGTATTACACTGTTACATTGGTTATCACCAGTAAAATACACCTGCTCTTTTCACTCTGGTGTCTGAGTTTAACTGGTATCCTTAATCAGCAAAAACAGCCTCTTATTTGACTTCCACACAGCTAAGGTTTGTACCATCACCCACCCTCATGTCAAGCTGCATTTCCTTTGAGACAACCCAGCCATGGCATCATTAGGTTAAAAAACCTTGACACTGGGATTTTGCTCACATATTTCTGTTGTAGTTGTTGTCTGATACTAATGGGGAGTTTTCAATCACATCACCACTTGTTAATCACAGGTGCATGAAAACCTGCATTCAAATGGGAATTTGCTTTTTACATGTTCTGCAAACTCAGCTTGCTTGTGAACACCAATTACACTTATGTAAAAAATATTCCCATTTTGAGATCCCAGGAATACCACAAATAGGACATACAATGACCACTATTTGATAATTTCCTTGACTATACCTTTCATAATATTGATCCTTCTTCTGCTGTCATTTGCTCCAGGGCTTTTACACCACACTCTAGTTGACCTACTGAATATTCCAATCATTTTTTTTTTAAAGCCTCCAAGTCTGCTGTCATTGAATTAACTGGATTTTTTTTTTACTACTGAAATTACTCAAAGCAAATGCAGCTAGGCCATCTGGAAGCACCTTTGGAGAATTCTGTTGCTTTTCCATCCAGACACACACTTGTATGATCTTCTAGCTCTTGTGAAGACCACAAACTCCCAAGAATGCAGTGTATCCAGTGGCAAGGAAGCTTCTTCAGAAAATGCCATTTACACAAATATCAATAGCAGCTGCAGTTATACTAATGATAAAAAGTTACAAGAGCTAACCATATCTAAAATTAGGTCATGAGCTCATCACAGCCAAGTCAGAAAGAAGTTCTTGGAAAAATATTGCACACTGCCATGGGTACAGTAGAGAACTAATGCCTCGTTCTAAAGTAGCTAGTCATTGCTATTTAATTTTATTAGTCCTCGCTATGAATCAGAACATAGCCATGTTATGTATTATACAGACACAGAATTAAATAAATTCACCACAGCAGGAACCCTAGAGTGAAGGGAGATTCTAGCTAAATGCTTGGCAGTATTTGTGGGGGTATTGTACTACCTGGCAGTAGCTGAGGGTATCTCATTCAGTTTTGACTACAGAAACTCCAGAACTGTCATAATAAAACTTGCTTTAGATTTACTCACATGCAGTGTAAATCCCTTTACATGAACACATGTACTACTGCTGCCTGTGCAGATGGACTGCAAAATTACCAAATGAAGACAATGGTGGCAAATACCCTCTTCTAAATGACTGTAAGAAGCAAAAAAATGAAGAACCAGGCTCATGAGCTCTAGTCATACATTCCTTACTCAGTAGTACTACAGAATTATAGTTCTTCCTTTCTTTTGTAGGGATAAATCTTCAGCCAGCTCTCTTCATAATTGAGTTTTGAAGATTCTCACATCAGCAGATAACATGATCTGTGAAAAATGGTTTCTTAGGTTAAAGTTGTCAACAAATCCTGTAAGACAATAATAAATTCCTTGATCCAGTTTAAGGGATGAAATGAGCATAGATATGTGTAGTGTGAATGTAGTTCTTCACAGCTCTATGAGAAGAAGGATTAATTTTACAGGAAAACAGGGAAAACAGTCCCAACACTCTTTAAATGCCTTTCCTGTGGATTGATTCAGTAGCCACTAAAGTTAGTCCAGAAATGGCTTCATCCTTTCAAATAAGAGTTGTTTTAAATTGTTAATTCCTATCTTTTTAAAAACTACCAAAAAGATCAGGAAAAGATTAAGTCACTTAGAAACAATTTTACAAGCAGAATTCAAGTGTTGACTCATACAACCTAAAGATTGAACTTGCATGTTATTCAAATGCTATTATAATTTTTAAAGGTACCAGGAGAAGAAATATTGCATTTTTCCACACCTCTTGTTTAATGTCTACAAGGTTATTTTTTATTGTAAAATGAAAGACCTATATGGAAGTGTTACTGTAACTTTTGTTGTATGTTGGCAGTGACAAGACACTAGCCTGACAACTGATTCTTCATCTGCTATAAGCATATTACAAGTTCAGTTCTGATATTAATTGGTTCTCGGATATTTTTTTTTTATTATCCTTTGCTCTTAACCTACAACTCTTTTCAGCCAATCTATTGGGTTTTGCTTTTTATTTTATAAAATAACTTTCTATGCTGGACTACAGTGATGCAGCGACTGCCAGCTGGATGAATACAAGTCAAAAATACACATTTCACTGTAAATAAGAGTGTAAGTACTTCTCACTAGTTTAATTATAATATACTGGAAGTGATAAGGGATTGCTTTTCATGAAGAGGAACTGAAACGCTAATTAGCACTTTTTTTAACAACTGTTTCAGTTTATACAAGTGTTTACTGCCAATAAAAATGGGATTAATATAGCTCTCCTTTTGTGCAGTTGCATTTAATTTGCCACTCTATTGTCTTTATACAGGGCCTGTTTCTTCTTGGAAAGCTGGTATGGTGGTGATGCATCAATAATTCTTCTAGCTTCTTAACTCTTGAACAAAAATAAGTTAGTGAAATGATGAGTCATGAAACAGAGCTTAAATACTTGTGTTGGGTTTGTGTGTGTGGCAGTGAGTGTTGGCAGCAGGGGAGGGGGCTACAGTAGTGGTCCCTTTTAAGCAGCTTCTGGAAGAAACCCCAGCTCCAAGTAGGCCCTGCCTCTGGCCAAGGCTGAGCCAATTAGCAACAGTGGTTGCACCCCTGTGACCACATATTTGAAAAGGAGAACCTGGTAGAAGGATTTGGAGTCAAGAGGAAGAGCTGTGAGGGAGACACCTACTCAAACACTGAGGTCAGTGAAAGAAAGGAGGGAGGGGGGAGCTTTGCCAGAGCAGAGCCTCCCCCCTGCAGCCCGTGGCGAGAGGGCAGGCTGTGCCCCTGCAGCCCATGGAGGTCACCAGTGGAGCAGATGCAGTCACCCTGCAGCCCATGGAGGTCACCAGCGGAGCAGATGCAGTCACCCTGCAGCCCATGGAGGTCACCAGTGGAGCAGATGCAGTCACCCTGCAGCCCATGGAGGTCACCAGCGAGCAGATGCAGTCACCCTGCAGCCCATGGAGGACCCCACGCCGGAGCAAGTGGCTGCCTCCAAAGAAGGCTCGGACTGAGGGAAGCCCCCGCTGGTGCAGTTCAGTGCTGGAAGGGCTACAGCACATGGGAGAAACCCACAACAGAGCAGCTTTGGGTGAGTTTCAGCTCATGGTGGAGACCCATGCTGGAGCAACTCATGAAGAGCTGCATCCCAAAGGAAGGACTCATGTCAGAGAAAGTTCATGAAGGAGTCTCCTGTGAGAGGGACCCGCACTGGAGCAGGGGAAGAATGCCAGGAATCCTCTTCCTGAGGAGGAAGGAGCAGTGGGACTGAACATAACCCCCATTCCCTGCCCCCTGCACTGGAGCAAGGGGGAGGAAGTAGAGAAATCAGGAGCAAAGCTGAGCCTGAAAAGAAGGGAAGGGTGGTGGGAAGGTGTTTCTAAGATGTAGTTATACTTCTCACTGTCCTACTCTGTCTGTTAGCTGATGGCAGTTCAATTAAATTGATGTTCTTTTTCTTCCTATTACAAGTCTGTCTTTTCTCCATGACCATCACGGGGGAGTTATCGCTCCCTATCTTTATCTTGATTCCTGAGCCTTTTGTTGTATTTTCGCCTTCCCATTCCTGAGGTGGAAGGGGTGAGTGAGCAGCTTCATGGTACTGTTTCCCTCTGGGCTCAAACCACAACAATACTTTTATTCATACTAATCTCCAGAGTTAAGATTTCAAGTTTGATATGCTTTCTTGTCTGATTTATTGATTTTTATATCATTACTTAAATAAGCATGACTTTTTTGATATCAAGCACATTCATTTTCAGAGAATCTGAATTTATTTCCACGCGTATGAAGTTCTTTGTATGATTACATACATAGCCTGCTTCCTTACATCTCTTTCATGGACAGACTTACCCACAAACAATTCCACATGAACGGTTTCTGGATTAATATTGTGTTCAAAATAGGATATCCCTGCCCAAATATGGTCCTTTCCAAACTATATAAAGCACCAGATTCTAATTTTTTTTTGTTTCCTTCCTCCTCCTCAGCTCTGTAGGTCACCATATATTAACCTTGCGTTTGATATGCACATAAGCCATGTGCAACAAACATCACTTTTCAGACAGATGCAGGACAAACAATACAGGTATACCCTAAATTAATAATCTTCAATCAGTATGGTAGATAGCTTTGAACTAGCTATTAGCAACACAGAGCTCAGCATGGCTTCCAAAGCCTGCTCAGACAGTACAATTTAGCTTACTAAAGTTGTGTTGTGACAGAACTTGGCTGTTATTGGTCTCCAACCTCCTGTGTGCTGAATGATGCATCCCCATTGAGGTTCAGCCAGGCCTGTGAGGCCAGGTACTTACAAACTAATCCATGAGAGGTCAGAGAGAACTACTACTTTAGGTCCAGTTTAGATTAACAAAATAAATTTACAAGGCTCAAAGACTTCTCAAATCCTACCTACAGAGATGTCCCTTGATTCCTTTGAAGGCCCTGGTAGGATTGTGCACACAAGACCCATTCTGTCAAGTCTGTTCTTGTTTCCAATTTATTTCTCTCATAAAGGTGTCAGGTCACAACTGACAAACCATACATGCTTTGGTACTCACCTGTCTTCATTCTTAATCCTAAAAGTGAAACAAATACAGTAACCTTTCAGCTCAAAAGCCATCTCATTTAAGCTCATAGGTTTCCCTACAGATGAGAGTATCCTCTATTAATCTTCTAGTGGCTTCAGGACACTGAAGAAAACAATCTGCCTGCATACCTCTCAGACAACAGCATCAGCTGCTGAGATTCGGACTCCCTGGCACAGACATAAGCAGCTTTACGTGCATGGCTTTAAGACTCAGGATCTGCATTATCCCTCTATAGCTAGTGAACTATCACGTACAACATGAAGCTGGTTATTTTATTCATAATAAATCCTTGACTAAAATCAGCATATGTCCCAAGAGTAAGAAAAACTAAAACAGTATGCTTAAAAATTTTACTCTCAACATCTGTTGCAGGTGCTTAGAAGGTAGAAGAGGTAAGCTTTAGAGCCTCATCCAATTCCAATTTGACAAAGGAGAGCCGTCTCAAAAACTTAAGTCCCTTCAGGTTTTAGGAAAGTCAGCAGAAAGGTAAAAATCAAATTTTCTGCTCACTCTTCTCCCCAGATACCAGGCTGGCAGACAACTTGAGACTTGGGCTTTGGTAGTTCCACTTCTCAGAGAAGGACTTCCATAGATTACCTCTTTACAAGAGCATTGAAAGACTGTTTAATTATGTTGGAAGGCAGTTCAGCTAGGACCATCAGGATAGAACACACCCCAATAAACCTGTATAAAGAATTCACAATACCATTTTCCCTTACCAATGACAGAAAACACATCTCTCGTAATACAAACTCTGGATTTGCAGCACAGGACACAGCATACTGTCACAGCAAGGGCAAAAGCATTTATGTTTGAATGCATTAGCAAAATCTCGGGAAACAGAGCACAGAATTTGCATGGAAGCTCAAAAGAACACACAAGGATGAGGACCACCTGAAATGCATATGACCTTCTTGCAAACTTCTTTCAACAGTTTACCATCAAAATCTAAATAGAAATTGGACATAAACTACAGATTATAGCTGTTTGAGTCCACTCTATGCAACATGTTAATTTCACTCTTAATTTAAATCTCAAAGTGTTCACATTTGCAATAAACGTCGATTTATGCTGCTATCTTACCAGCTAAAATTCTAAGAACACGTGCAAAACTATTTGATATCAGTAAATTTCTACCATGGAATTTAGCACACCTCCAGGCACATAAAGTCAAGATTTTAATTACCAAAAAGTGCGAGTACACCTGCTTTACTCCAACTAGCACAAAATCATCCATTTGAAGACAAGGAGTAACTTCACCCTTAGCTAATTCACTCTTTAGCAAACAAGGTAGTATATTGGAACCAGCATGATTATACCTATCAGCACTATGGTTATTCCAGAGTTATTTGCACATTTCTATCAAGACTAATACAGCCCTTAAATTTTCATGACTAGATGCTTATGATGAGGGCCTCTTTTCTCCCTAGCTACACCACATTTCAGAGGCTACCATCTGGCTCCATAAAAGCAGAAGAAATAAATAAAGCAAATTTTCATAGCTTCAGCCCATAGCAAGAACAAAAGTCAAACCTGCTTATTCTACTCTTGAAGCTATTTTTAAAACTACTTATCCCAACATGCACCTTACTTATTTATATGATACCCAACAGACATTATGCTAAAATGAGATTTTACTCCGTATTAGGTGATTGCATCTTGTGCAAAATGCTTGCTAGCTAGCAAACTATGTTTGCTACTCTGTTCAGAATACCTGACTCCATAACTGACATCAGGAGCATTTGTTGGACATGAATATGTATATGTGAAAATCTGTGTTCAAAACAAGACAGACTATGATGAAAGGTCAAGTTTGGTCAGCTGGAAAAGTGCCTTAAGATTCCTCTTAAAATCAAGTTTCAGTTTTCTTCAAAGGTCAATGTCACAGTGACCTTTTTCAATTTTCTTCATTAGTAGGCCTCAGGAATGCTTTGAAATATTATTGTTCTAATCATCTGGGGAAAACCTTAAAACTGATAAAAATGTATCACTGCATGACCAGCACAATGCAGCCTCCATAGCATATCAGATCCTGTGATTAAAGAGACTTCAATATATCATACATCTTTGCATCAAAATTTAGAAACAGTTTCAGTCTGTTAAAAAAAAAAAACAAAAAACAAAAAACACCAAACCCCACTCTATCAATGTGCTCACAATCTAATGAATATTTCCCCAACTATAACATAAATTTTTTTTTCACATAGCATTCCAAGTAACCTGATTTTTTTACTTGGGTTAAGCCAGTTATTTTTGTACTGCTAATGCATACCAGTCAATGGTCATTAGAACACTCAGATGAGAGAAATCAAGATGATACTTGTTTGTGACTTTTTCCCCAGAGGCTTCCTCAAGCATCCTGGAAACTTGACATATCCTGTCTGTTCAAGTCTAATATGACTACTGCATCAACAACTCGCATCACAGATAAGATCCATAATTATTAACTAAAGGTACTAAATAAAGTATTTCCTAAGAAAACTGAAATATCTAGGTATGGAAGTCTTTTTAGTTTTACTCGAATTTTTGTCAGTTTAGGAAGAACTATGTAAACCAACTGCAGGAAGCTCATTTATCTTTCATGCCACAGGTAACTACAGAGTTCGGTTTAGATCTCGGGATTCCTGTCCAATTAAAGTTGAGTCTTCAAACTGTTTTTATTTCAGTTAATCCACACTGCATTAAAAATACTCTGAATTCACTGATTCCCTTGAATACTTTTCAGTAAAGATGGGAAGAGGTGGAAAGACACACTGAGCAGTCATGAAGCAACTAAATCCTTCCCCAGAAACAGATTACATAAAAGGTGGGTCTAACATTTTCCCCTTGCACAATCCTATTTAGGAAGGGATCTAGACAGGCAGTGTTCCTATCCAGTCACATATATCAGAAGTACAATAAGTCACAGGAGTAGCTACAGCAAGATACAAGTCAGAGCGCTTTCACTTCACTTACCTCAATAGATAAATCTAAATAAAATAGCTACGTATGTTTGTCTACCCCAACCAAAAAACCTGGCAAAGACACTTTTATGACAGGTGTCTCCAGACACACCTAACATTTTCTACTTTGTTCTGAAATATAAAATTATACAAGTAATATTTTACTGAAAAAATTATTGGGGGGAGGGGATGGGGGGGCAAAGACATCAGATATACTATTATCTTTTTGTATTAATTATTTTCCAAAAGAGTATAGTTTCCCTGAAAATTCATAAAGTTCTTTACCCTTAATATCTGTGCACATCACAATTACATACCTTAACATAAAACACTAAAAGTCATGAACACCATATTCCCTGAAGTACTAAGTATTAAACCCCTTGTTTAAAAAGGGCATTCATACTATTTATACCCTAAGAAGCTTTCAAAGTGACATTTGAGTGCTTTGCAACTTCAGGAAAAAGATGCACAAGGGCCGAGATAAGTATTTTTTTAGAAGTAATTTAGCAAAACACAATTTAATGCAAGACAACTTTAGCATAATTTAACCCTTATAGGCAGGATGACATCTAAACAGCAACACCTCTCCACCTCTCACTGGGAAATTGTTTCTTCCATCTTCCACTCAAGTATATCCAGAGCATTTGGGGACAGCACCTCTTTGCATCAGCACCTGACTAATTTCAGTGCACTTCATAACACTAAACATCCCATTACAGCAAGAGCATGTCAGACACCTAAAAGCCAGTACAGCAAGAAAGCCAAGTACTCCTCAACTCCAACATCTGTAGCCACACAAAGCTATTTTGCAGGTGGAGGAGAGGCATGGGAAAGGGATGGGCATTCATGGGCAACATAAGCAACTAAGGGTTGGTGTGCTGGAGCTGCAAGTTCTGCCTACGCCACAGGGTTTCTATTACACTTGCATAGACAGCTTTCAGGCTTTGCTAAGCCCCAAACTCTCCTTCCACAAAGGAGCAGTTTAAAGAGATTTCTCTGTACAGATTTTGGACAACTGTTTCATCCAAGCTCACAATTACCTCAGAGAGAACTATCTTCTCCAAAAATAGAGGCCATTCTTCAAGAAGTTGCTGCAATTCCCTGTTGCAAAACTTAAATTACTAGCTCTGCTCACTCATCCTGAGCCCACATGTAAGCTTCAGTCAGATGTATGACTGAGCAAACAGGACAAGAACAGCAGTCACACTAGAAAGGAGTTTACCATACCTGCGTCAGGGGAAAACTAGACTTCAATACAGAGTGATACATGCCAAACTGAGAGAACAGCTAGAGAAGTACACAACATTTTCATTTCTACAGTCAGGTGGGGATAATTAGATGGTCAGCAAAACTGAGTGGTCATTGACTAGCTTAAAACCCAAGCAAGTCTTCCTCTCCCCTCACCTTCTCCTCCTGCTGAAGAGTCCATTTTCTCTCCTGCCACATGCAAAGAGGCTGTGAGTGTACCACAGAGCCAAATTCACTTACACACAAACCCTTCCTGCAGGAAGGAATAATAACATCCATGCAGAGGAGGAGAAGGAGATTGTTCCATACCCCAGAATTTACAGATATTCCCAATCATTAAAGAGTATTATGTGCAGTAGCAAAAATGCTAATATTTTTAGGCATGTTCAAATATAACTACAGTATTAGGGCTCCAGCTGTTGTAAGAAAAAAAGCACCAAAACACAGATATTTCTCAGACTGAATCGCACAGTTTTGCATAGTCTTCTCTTTCTGAATCAGACAATACCTCTAGCACTACTACTTGACAAAGGTATCAGATATGAAGTTATATGACCCTTTTTACTAAAAATAACTGCTTTATAAAACCTACAACACAGGAAAGCACTTCCTCAGCCTTTGCATATTCCCTTTTTAGGACAGCCTCACAATTATGCCTGTAGAAGATGGGCATTATGGCGTGAGATCATCTCAGGATTTTACCCAGGACCCCCTTTATAAGCCTCCCCTCTGTCCCCCTTCCTCTTCTATTTCCATGGCTCCTCACAAACCGGTGGATAACACATACTTTATCACTGATTAGCTACACATTCTTTTCTCATGTAGCTGCACACTTAATTACATTCCTCCCCAATTTCTCTTAATGGTGTTCCCTCTCAATTTATATGGAGGAGCAGAAACATTCATGAGGTACTTCTCCTACATCCAGGACTAAAAACTCAGGATATGCTGAAGTGTACTACAACACCACAAATACACCCCACCTTCCAAATCCCCCTATCCTTCTAATTACTTTTTCTCACCCTACCTTCTAGAGTTTTTCCTCAATAAGAAACACACAATTCCTTCCTAGGAACCTTTGTCTGCCTCTTTTTCTTCCCTAGTTCCTGGGAAAATGAACTCCTACTTCCCCTTTTCTCCTTCAATGTCCAGGTAACAAGCAGACAGAAACCTATGTACTACCTTTCCCTTCAAAAAAAAAAAAGACAGCAAACCCACACCCAATTACTTCTATTACTGCAGGAGAGTCAAAGAGCAGAAAATAATCCCCAAAAGCCATACAAATACTAACATGGCTTTCTTCGCATTTCTAGGTGCAGGTGCCACATGGCCTGCCAGCTTTGTCAGGGCCAGATGGGGAACACCTGCTCCATGGGGCAGCAGAGAGGGCTGACTTTATTTTTTTCTTTATATGCAGTAAGCCCATAGCAGCTTCATTTGGCTTTTATAACTTAAAAAGAGATGGAATATCAGTAACTTCACTAATTCTGATGAAACCCTGCCAGCTTTCCACTGGTATTTCACTTAGAGAAAGTTAATGGCATTGCTTTTTAAAAAATGCTTGTATTGAGTAACTATCTTTTATGAAGTAGCAGCTTGGGGGGGTGGGGTGTAGCTGTTCTTAAATGGTCTAAGAAAACTGTTCTGTGCAATCTGGAACACATTTTCTTTAATCAAATAGTATCTCACATTCTTTTTGGGGAAAAAAAAATGTCCTAATTATCTCTTCTGGACCTAATAAAAACAGGACAGTTATTCTGTGACATTTCCATGAGCCAGGAATTGCTGAATTACTTATTTTACTTTTACAGATCCTGAAAAGTCAAAGACTCGCTTATAGTTTATGAAAATTGAGATACCAGAAAGGAATTGACTGAATAAGTCTTAACTACCAAAACATGATGTGCTAGCATGAGGACAAATTAATCCGAACCAAGACTAATCTTCTAAAACAGATGACCTGAGGAAAGTTTAACTCTGTTGGACCTGTACATTATAGTGTCAGCTGTGTTATGAATGTGTAGTCTCTCTCTCTACCCAAAGCAAAGCACTTAAAGGGTCACTTTTCATTTTGTGCTCCTCTCAAAATAAATTTAAAAAAAAAAAAAACAAAAACCAAACAGCAAGAGAATAACAGGTTTATGTCTAAAAAAAGGTATAATGCTGTTGTTTATGGTTTTTTAGTTCTCCTTGATTTGCAGATACAAAATCTTTATGCAGCCTGGTCTAACTGGCAGCCCTGGCTTGCTTCCTCTTACCCAAAGGAAAAAGGAAGCAGCTTGTTCAGTGAACTCAGCCCAAACTAGGCTGCCTCCTGGTTTTACACCAGACGCGGTTTGCCACAGGGCCCAACGCTGATGGGAAGCCTTTGCCTATTACCACTAGTCACCAGCATTGCCCCATCCACAAAAACCCACTCTTTGTGTCAGACAACAGCTGTTCCCCCACTCCCAGCACTGAGAACAAAACACAGCCCACGAGGGATCCTAAAATCCAAATCTGTCCCATGCAGCTGATAAAATTGGACCACCCTAGAGTTAGGAAATGAACACATTCCTTATCTAAGTGCCAGATCTCTTTTCATTAGATAACGTGTTTGGGATTGTTGGGAAATGTTGCTTCTTCACTTTCTTGCAAGAGTTACCATATGGGCATAGAAGTTATCTTACTGCCAGCAGCTGAAGTGTGGGTGCCAGTGTGTGAATACCAAATAATAAAGGAATCCCCAGGAGACATCTGATTCAATTTCCTCTGTAGTACAAGACAAACATGAAAATTCATTGTCTTGATTAGCTTTAGTGCAGGGAAACATCTTTCACAGCTGATTGTAAATCTTCTGAATGATCTCATTTAGCTTTTAACCTTCCTCTCTTTTTCATCCCTGCACAGACTATTCCAGTCCAGACATTCATTTATTTAAATAGCCTAAGACATGCATATATTGTCTCCAGTCAGAACAAGAAACCTCCAAAGTGCACAAATAAGACTAAGAACATTATAAACATCCTTCAGAGTTTCTTGGTACAAATATACACTGCAGATCTTATTCCTAGAAATAAGAAAACTACGAGGAACATCCCCATCACAGATAAAATACATCTACTTTCTTCAAAATGGCTAGTGTTAAAACCAGAGAATGGGGGAATAGTTTAAAAACTGGAGACTGCAGCCTGTGTTTTAAATCACCTTTCTAAGGACCTCTACAATGACATGAAAGCCGGTAACATGTGAAAGCACGTATCCAGTGTAGGTCACAGAAACAGAGGATGAGTGTTGTGATCTAATGAGACACTGGCAGCATGCTCCCAGCTGCACTGTTCTTATAGTCACTGCATCTGGTTTATCTGTGCCAACTCCTCTGACCTTCCATTGTTTCATCTGTGATTTTTCTGTTACAGTTACCGAAGGAATTCTTCAAATGTCAAGAACTGTTATGACCAAGAAATAAATCACTCTAACATGTTTTTCCAGAATTTTATTAATGCAAATGATGATGGAAATTACTGATCTGCTTTCAAAAGGCATATGGGAGATTAAATCACAAACAGAGCATCATATCTCAATCTGGTTACTATCAGTATTCATCCTCATAGGTCAGAAAATCTAAAATCAAAACCATTACATGCTTCACTGGACAAAATATAGGGAATCAAAATCTCACAAATATAGTCCTACTCAGATACTCTTTGGCTTTTATCATGTTTTAGAAACTTCAGTTAGCCTTAAATTTTACAGAATCTTCATGAAATAATCATTGTCTTCTCAAAGGTGCAAAATGTCAAAAAAATTGGGATTTGCTTTTTCTCCACCATCTCTTCCTAAATTAGATAAGAGGCAACAAAGATCAGCAGAAAATACTGTGGTTTTCAATCACACACGTGTCCACAAGACCTTTGAAGAATGATGAAAATTAATGCCTACCTTCAAATAGAATTTAAAGACACAAAGATTCAAGACATTTTACTTTAATTCTTCAAATTCAGATCTAATCTAAACTAGCTACCTAGTTTTCTTCCACAGTCTTCAGAGATGGGTGTATTTAACCAACTTACATATCTTTAAGCCTCTCAGGATGCAATGTAGAGCCTGTGGAGATATTTTCTCTCATCATGAATGATGACAGCCCAAATGATTGGTTAAAGTTAGAAACTAACCTATACAAATCCTCTGTAAACCCTTTATATTTTCCATACTACCTACCCAAGAGAAGAAATAATTAACGAACAAACAATTATCACCAATATATGGTTAGTGTGTCATCAAAGAGGGGCATATTTGGACAGTTTTGATAGATGTCTGGCATACAGACACCATCCTGACACATCCATTACAATGGCAAAGAGTGGCCATCACACTTCCTCCTCCAGAGAAGAAGAAATCATAATACAATGTGTTTTCTGATAACTTTAATTGCATTCAAAATAATGAATATATAACAACACAAGAGGACATAAATTAATTTTAAATAAAGTTTTGTATGCATATTCTTACAAATGCATCAAGTACCTATCACTGCCTAGAACTTCCAGTGAGAATCAAACATTTCTCCCCAAAACCAAGGGAGAATAGAAAAAAAACCTTCCAACTGTGATTTCAGCAGGGACTAGAAATGGCAGCAAAAGTGAAGTAGTGCCCAGTCTTCTTCAAAACTAAATTTTCTACACATTTTGTCTTTTTCCAGTTATTTTATTATCGAATAAATAATACAGAATACCAACAGTGTTGACACAGCCTGAGGATACATCTCCAGATATCCAACAGCCACTGTACATCCATGCCAATGCCAGAGACACATCTGGTCAAGCCACATCAGAGGACAAGTCTGCAGGGAATTGAGTGAAGGCTGCCACCTCTTGGTGAATTAAATAGCACAAAAATGGGCTTTGCTGGAAAATGACACACCATATGTATTGAGTTCACATTATGTCACACCAGTGTATGTTTTAATGTATGCTGATGTCATAAAAAAACCCAAAAAACAAACAAAAAAAACCCTAAAATTATACAGTCTTCCACAGCAGCTAAGATTACAGAATTTCCAAAAGAAATGAGCTTCATGAGTTTCCATTCAGAAAGATACCTAGACTGTCAAACAGTAACACCAGCTGAGGTGAAGTCTCACAGTCTAAACAGATGATACACAGTGAATAAAATTAAAACACCTCCCATAAATTTTGTATACGTAGCATGTCAAATAGAGCAGATAAAGGGAGTATTTCCAACTTAAGCAATCTCTAATGTAAAGTCATTAGTAAATTCCCCTTCATTTTGCTCTATTACTAGCCTTTAATAGATGACAAGTTAAAATTACTTTTATATAGCATGCTTAGCACATCCTGGTACATGTTAATACTTTTTTCCCCCAACTGAAATGTAAGATTGCTTTGTAAAAAGTTGCCAACTTCTATTTATTTTCTTCTGGTTCAACACCACAATTTGAGTGTTCCAGCTTTTTCTCTTCCTTGGCAATAACTCTGGAGCTTTCATAAAAAAGTTTTGTAATATTGATAAAATCCCCAGAAGCAATAGCAGTGCTGCAAGAGTTGCTGCTGTTGCTTTTCTATCAAAGACCTTTATAATTAATTAAATCTAATGATGACTCTGCAAGGTCTCAATGCATTTGAAGTAACATTTGTCTTGTATTTTACATATATTACCTTGATTCAGCTTGTCCTCACACCTTACATAGGACAGCAATTTGACGGTGATAAATCCACGTATTTTTTCTTCAGGTGAAATACTATGAGATAAATACAAAGTCAGTGCATTCAATTGACATTTAACTTTGTTTCTGTTACATTTCTGCTTGCTGAAGAACTGACACATTTATTTCTCTGACCAGTACTAAATGATCCAATTAAAATGAGAAGACCAAGTTAAAATGAAACTACTATTTTAGAGTGAAATAAGCGCACAATGCATTTATTAGCATGTAAATACAATTACCATGATGATGCTACTTTTAATGACACCCCATATTTTATCTTAAGAAGCCTGAGACATAAGTACCTTTCTCTGACTGGACAAAACCTATACCAAGAAACATCGAGGAGGCCAGTTTGCCCATCTGCACTACTTACCCTGGTTTTGGGGTGTTGGGACAGGGGGGAGGAACAAGGCTTGTTCCAGTTGGGGGGGGGGGGG
>NW_020799098.1:23868414-23886349 GCF_003259725.1 Athene cunicularia
AGAAAGAGATGAAGTACTTTTAAGACTTTGAAACAGCTTTCACTGAAATGCATGAGGGCCTCCCAGTAGAAGGCCCCACAGGTTCTCTTCAGAAAAGCCATGGTTAAGTGGACACCGTTGTCTTTAATTCCCTTTCAGGTAACCCTAAAGACCCAGTCCTGCAGAGGTCAGTACAGCTGGGGATTTGGGTCAAGACAGATATGGTGGGTGGATAAATGCTCAGAAAGGTGTTTGTACTACACAGCACTATATTTGTTGTCCTGCTGGGATCAGCACTGCTAAAAGTTTCTGAAACAAAATTTTTTAAATTACCCCTTATATCTGTTAAAGCCAGCTGTAGTAATGAAAAACTTACACCAGGAATCTGCAATGTTGACAGGTCTTTTTATAGGCCTTCAGAATGTGCTAAAGGAAGTTTTATCAAAATAATTGCTTCGAAAAAGGCACATTTTGACATTGTTCATTGGCTTCGAGCTCATAGTTCGCTATGCCACATTAGGCAGTATATCCCACTTCAGTTTAGACTAAGTGCCACCAAATATTTATGGAATAAAGAAAAACGTTTTAGTATCAAAGAAGTATTTAAGCCTTTAATGGGATGGATAACCAGCTCTGTCTCAGAAGAGGTGTACAGACAGATATAAATATTGTTGTTAAACTGACATTCAAGAATTACTCACACTATAGGCATGTCCTGCAGAATAGGAAATGAATTAATCTGCTCATAGTGCAAATAATTTTACTTTTTACTACAGGCCTTATTTAAGCAGCACAGTAAGTTCTGGAGCTAATTTTTCACAGAAGGTCTGCAGTGTTATTTAGCTTAACAATATCTAACTTGCCAATGAATTTTTTTTTAACCTTACCTTCTGCAGAATTTTCTGTCTTCTAAACAAAATCCTCACTCAAAATTGCATCTAGAGTACAGAATCACAAAAGAAACTTGAGTGTCAACATGAAGAGTTTGATTTTATAACAGCAAAGACATTCCTAGAAGAATGAAACATTCTTGTAGCCTCTTAAATTCTGCTTTCTGGACATTTGAGTATTAATTATTTCTTCAGACTGAATATCTCCCTAGCAGGCATTTTCATATTATTTACAGATGACTTGGTCTGGCCTACTACACGCAGAGCTTACTCCAGGGTAAGTTCAAGAAACACACTTTCATTAGTCTAGGCATTATATGCTCTTCCCCAGAACTGGCCTCTGAGCGTTAGGTATATTGCAACTCCATATTCATATACACCTACCAGAGCACACAGCATTACCACGAACTAGACTTGGAGTCATCCAAGCACACAATGAAGAATATGATGCATAGTATAAAAACGAAGTCAAGATCAAGCCGGATTGTTTCTCACCTAGCATTTTTCCTCCATCATATTTGTGACTTCTCCGGGCAGTAAAGAAACATTTTCCATCCCATTCTATAACTTCTTAAAGGGCTGACATACTTCTCATAAAATGCTTAAATACTTTTTTTCTCCCAGAGGCAGGCTACAAATACTCTGTAAGTATCTGTTCTAAACAGATTGATATATTAGGGACAATCTGAAAGAGTGGCAACCAGGCCATGCATGTAGTTTTAGTCCAATAACCTTCTTAAAAAACTTGCTCCAATGCATGGACCTCTTCCATCTGGAACCAGCTGATTTGAGTTTGGGAGGAACAGATTGCTTCTGAGGGGTCATCAGGTTGCTAGGTGGAAATGAGGCTGTTCGGGGATTTGGCAGGAGGAACTACTTTTATCTTTGGAGCAAAATTAGTTTTCAGTGTGGAGATATGAGAAGTAAATGTATCACTCATATCTGAACAGGTGTTTAAAATCTTATCCTTCCAGCAATGTAGTAAAGTAGCTATGCTATTATGTCAGGCTATGCTCCCACAGCAGAATCACATCTACAGACGGTAACTCTGAAACATCGCTATCTCTATTTTAAAATAATCTAGCACAGAATCAGAGCAGGAGCTATAGATGTTGTCACCAACAATTTGTGGTGTCTAGGTGGGTGAGGCAAAGATAATCCATATGGCAGCGATAACACAATATGGGACTTAAGCTTAATTCCTTAGAAAACCTACAGCTATCTACTATAAAAGTATTTTTAAAAACCTGATTTTAAGTTCCTCAAGGAAACATGTTTAAGTTATTGCCCACATCATTTATAATTAATTCAATAGAGAATCATCCTTGTTCAAAAGCACTATTCTGAATACTTGAACATTCTGAATATTTTTGTTGGACATTTCAAGGTTACTTTTCTCATAAAATTTGTGTTTAATTCTGACTAAACAAAGGCATCTAAATCAGTCCAAAGTCATAGTAGAGTGGCTTTCTATATATATGCAAAATATATAACTTGAATAGGTAGTAACAGTACCTCCTCAAATATCAAGATAATTACATGACATACAACCACTTCTCTGGCCCTTTTAGCCACTGCTCAGTAATTTTTAATATCAGCTTGTCTTGTGCTTCTACTGGCTATGAGCTGCCTGGACTAACAATAGCAGAGAGGATATTAATTTAGCACTGAAGATGCATGCTGTAGTTTGACCCAAATATATCCAATTGCTGTAGGATTGCTTGGTGAAATCTTATGGCTCATGTTACTCAGGAATTAAACTCACTGGAAGTATTCTGATGAATGCTTGTCAGAAAATGTCAATGCGTGGAACACAAACTGTTTAATTAAAAATATCTCAGGCTTGACAAGCTTTTGCCAAATGCTGACTGAATTTTCTAGGGCATGGAACCTAGTGGACTCAAGAGCCCTCAGTGGTCCAGGTGTGCCTGTCTCCAGGACCTTCCCAAAGTCAGGAGCACTGCTCTCTCACACTCCACACCTTCAGGGACAATCTTTCAATGAATATCCCAGGACTCTAGCTCTGCAGTGGATCTGGGAATCTAAAATCCCTTCTATCCAAAACTACAAACCCTGGCATTTTAGACTGCAGCTCAGTGAATTCAGCCTTCTTTTTACTGGCCAACATGAATTAGACAAGGATTTCAGGTTCACAGAATAGCTCTAAGGTATAGCAAGCATGTTTGATTTTGAAAACATATGAATGTTTAAAAAAAAATAATTTTAAAACCTCAAAACCAAAATGGTTCCAGCCAGTTCCTAACTGAAAAAAATCCTAAGATCATATAATTACAGAGGGTAAAGACCCAGCCTTCACCAGTGACTTTGCTTAACAACTAATCCACACCTGCATACCCATTTATGAGCAGGTGATCTTCAGAAAAGCCTACAGTTATGTCTATTTGTCTGATTCTAGAGATGAAAGTTTGAAAAACAGATGCTTCCACTGAACAGAGAAAAAGATTGTCCATCTCTTCTGAGAAATGTTGAAGATATTCTTGCTAGCAGATGGAATAAGACAGCCTTTACACTTTACAGCATGGATGTGGAATGGAAACATTGACAGTTCCCCCATGATTTCATTGACCTTTCTGTCAGCAAGTGAACTCTTTAGATGGAGATACTCTTCAGTGAATAAAAGCTGATTAAACTCCTTTGCAAGCCAACAGAAAAATTAAAGTAGAAGGCACTGCAGCACCTTTCCTACCAAAAAAAAAAAAAAAAAAAAAAAAAAAAAAAAGCACAAGAGAATAGAAAGAGTTAAGGATATCAATGCACTGGAAATATTTCTTCTGTCAGCTTCATGTGAGGAAGTCAAACTGAAATTACTATGATGATCCAGCTGTGCATTGACCTGTTTAAAATGTGGGTTTAAAATATTAGTCTGGGATTTAAAAATGGTAGTATCTACCTATAACACAGGCTTTCTCATCAGCTTAAGCAAGTTGATTGGTATATTATTTTGGTTTAACCCCAGCCAGCAACTAAGCACCACACAGCCACTTGCTCATGCCCCTCCCTGGTTGGGATGGGGGAGAGAATTGGAAGAGTAAAACTCAGAAAACTCATGCGCTGAAATAAAGACAGTTTAATAGGTAAAGAAAAAGCTGTACACACAAGCAAAGCAAAACAAAGAATTCAATCACTACTTCCATTGGCAGTCAGGTGCTCAGCCGTCTCCAGGAAAGCAGGGCTCTATCTCGCATAATAGTTACTTGGGAAGGCAAACGCCATGACTCTGAACTTCCCCCACTTCATTCTTCTTCCCCCAGCTTTATACGCTGAGCATAATGTCATATACTATGGAATATCCCTTTGGTCAGTTGGGGTCCCACCTGTGTCCCCCCCCAGCTTCTTGTGCACCCCCAGCCTACTCACTGGTGGGGTGAGAAGCAGAAAAGGCCTTGACTCTGTGTAAGCACTGCTCAGCTGTAACTAAAACATCCCTGAATTATCAACACTGTTTCCAGCACAAATCCAAAACTTAGCCCCATACTGGCTACTGTGAAGAAAATTAACTCTATTACAGCCAAAGCCAGCACATACATCAATTTCTCATGTGCCAAAATGAGAGCAGACTTCCAGCAGTCACAGGAGCTCAGGAAAATATCCATTGAAAACTGCAGAGCGCCCAGGAGATATAAGATATCAGCTTCTAAGTTTTTTGTAAATATGGTAGGGTTTTAATGAAAGCTATCCTCACAAAGTGCAATATCTAAGCATCCTTACAGCCATTTCTTGTAGTTTTTGTCATTTCTATGTTTAGAAATAATTTATCAAACTCAAAGATATTAAAATAATGAAACGAAAAATCAGGATTAGAGGAGAAACATGACAGATGTAGCAATCAAAACAGGTCACACCCTTTTTTTATTTTTTCCCCAGTCTCAGTCAGAATCACTGAAAATTTGCAATGTGTTATTTGATGTATAAAAATGAAAGCTCTATTCTGTAATTTAGCTCTGTTAGGAATAGCATTAGAACTGCTGTCAACAGCTTAAATAGACAAACTGTCCACATAAAAATTGCTGCTCAAAAGAAATAATTATATTCCACTTCCTCTAAAAGATCACAGTAAACATGAGTTTTGCTTCAGAAAACCCAATGCAACAAAAGTCTCCAGCTCACCATTCATCAGGACTCGATGTGTCCCCTCTTTAATTCCCAGATGATCTCTCAGATTAAGCCCTCAGACTCCAGTCCCTTCTTCATCCCCCAAACTACTTTTTTTGGCAGGAGCCCGGCTCTTGCTTCACGTCCTCCTGTAATGCCTCTCTGGGCCCCTTCCCTTAGGCACCACTCTGGTACCTGACTGCAGCCGCCTTTTGCTGCAAAGTTGTTAAGCGGGGGAGGAAAAATCACCTCAGAGTTACCAGATGGGAAATAGTGGTGGGATCAGGACACAACCTCTCTGCAGTTTTCTTCACTGACTGTCACTGTGAGAAGGTAGCTGCTACATCCTGAGTCTCTTCAGGCGAAATGCCTCCAGGAAATGCTATTATAGGTGTTTTACATTTAAATAAGCAATAGCATATATCACTGACTTTCATTCATACATAAGAGTTGTCTGTATTTTAGCTAAATGCCTCTGAGTCTGGATCGAGGAACTCTTCCTGCTCCTGTGCATTCAACCATCTTTTTCCTGCCACAGCCACATCCTCTTTCCTCCTTCACAACCTTCTCTTGCTTGACTTTGCTTGCTACTGTACTTCTACTTTTTCTCTTTTTTGGTACCTTTCCTTCTGACTGACATCTAAAAAATCACTAGTATTTTCTGCTCTCAAATAAAGTCCCTTCACTCCAGTTTCTCTCTTCAGCCTTTTTTCCTGGTGTGATTATAATTGAGTGTGACTCCTCTGGGAAGAGAATCCAAAATGCATTTATGGATCTCCTTCATTTAAAAACTCCTTGAAAAGGGCATTAACCTCTACTACCATCTTTTATGTTGTTTTGATATCTTTCTGGAATATCTCAAGAAGACAAAAAACTTTGGAGACACAAAACTGGTTGTGGAGAGCCACGTCACATCACACAAAGTCACAAACTTCTTCACTGAAGAAAGCAAAATGAATAGGAAATAGTTAAAATTCTGCCAATGCAGAAATCAGTTGTGCAATAACAATATCCTCTCCACTGTGATATTAAGTACAAGCTTATGTTTGGCAGATCTCATATATTTATAGATTTTTTAAAAAGCTTTCAGCAGTTACTGGATGAAAAAGTGTTAAAAATTAATTCCAGTTCTTACTCTCCACACAGCATGTGCATCAGGATCATAATTAAATGGTTCAAGAGTGAGAATCTCAACATGAAAAGGTGTTAGCTCATTGCCACCTGCAAGTGACAGACACAATGAAAAATGTTAGAGGAAAAAGATTTTTTTATGGGGCCTCCCTTGATTTATGGTAAAGTATATGCATCTAGCAAACGTCTGAAATCGTTGCAGTATTTAAGAGAGTCATCCCCATGACCAGGGTATTATGCAGTCACCTACCTGGCTAACACAGCTGCACTGTCTATCTAATTTACATAGGCTCTACGTATTCCCTCAAAAGCAGTAAGCCAAAAGAAGACTGTGAGCCACAGCATCGTCTTCTTAGAAAAGTTATAACAGAAGTGAGAACCAGTTAATGCAAGCAGCATCCTAGAACTTGCACCAAGACTTTATCAAGAGGACAGGATAGTAGCAGACATAAATTCTTCACAAAATCCTGCCACAGTTGAGGATCTCAAATTTACTTTGCTGAATTATTTTCTTTATACATACTACCAGAGCTTTTTCCCAGAATGCCACAGCTGACAGAAAACTCAGCTGTCACACCACAGGGAAAGGCATCAAGTCTGTCATCGCACAGGGTATGGCTACTACTGTCATCACCTCCCAGGTCTGGATGACTTTGTCCAGGATGCCATGCTGTCAAGGGCTGGATGTAGTTACTGTTTCCACCTTCTCATTTTACATCACTGGTTAAATAAACACATTTAACACTTGTCTTATTGTCATTGCTTGTGCAGAAAGGACTAATTAGGGTCCAGAAAAGTTCTTCTGTAGAAGATAGGATATCCTGTGATGTGGCACTTGTTAAATTACAACTAGAAATTAAAGGAAACTAAACTATGCAAAGTGTCAGA
Organism: Athene cunicularia; assembly: GCF_003259725.1. Classification (NCBI taxonomy): domain Eukaryota; kingdom Metazoa; phylum Chordata; class Aves; order Strigiformes; family Strigidae; genus Athene; species Athene cunicularia. The sequence continues at coordinate 23,875,416 of NW_020799098.1, forward strand.
CGAGACAGTAATACACAGTTTGTTCAGAAAATGATGGAAAGGATCCTCTTATTCTCCTAATAAGAATGTGAAATAATATTCTCCACATGTCCATGACACAGAGCTCCAAGAGAGGACAGTTCAGCAAACAGATTAAAGCTTGCTCCTTGAAAAGTGTTTGTTTATTTTGGATACCTCTGTTTTTCATCACCCAGACTGGGAACACTGGAGCTACTTTTCTGTTCAACATTTGTCACTTTGATTTGCTCAGCCCTAAAAATTACTGACCTTCTTGCAAGTATACAGGTGATCACCAGGATGTCCATGGAGGACAGTCATTCTGTGAAAGCAAGTGCCCAGTGTGATGTCATTCATTCTGCTGTAGGGTGTTCAGGATTTTTTTCTGGAATGCTGCCCAGTTATTTCTGATGAGCTGATTATGTTGCAAGCCTGCTAATGTGTTGTAATGCAATTAAAAATGCAGGGGGTTTCCATCAATTTCTATCAATCTAGAAACACTGAGTCCTGTTGTTTCTTTTTGCCCCAAGGGCAGTGCATCATGAGCCCACAGATTGCACTACTCAAATGGTAAATTTTCCCTTTTATTCAGGCTAATAGCCAGGCAATGAAGACTTTCTTATCCAGAAGAACTAATGGCTGCCTCTGTCACCTTTTCCCTTCTATTATTTAGACTTCTCCCATACTTAGGCTGGCTTCCTGCTGGCAGCACTGTGGACTGTGTGTATTGATCATTAACTGTCATTGTACTTTAGAAGAACAAAAGTGAAAAGATTGCTCAAGACCAAAAATAGACCTTTCATTTTTTTCCTGATGAATAAATGACAGCTATGTGCTACCTGGATTTACAGTGTCTTCAAACATGCTTTCCCTTTTTTCCAAGGAGTAATTAACATTCTAGACAAGCAGAGCAAATTGGCTGTTCCCACTGTCCATATTCCAGGGTTCCCTTTTTCCCGTCATATCAAGATTTGGTGGAGTTTGTTAAACCTTACAAGTCCTCCTCTGCCACCACCTCCAGGCAAGTATCAGGGGAACAGGATTATGTTCTTCATGTTATACTGGAGGCTTAGCCTGTTAGATCAATGGGAAGCTATCTCTTCCAGTAGTCAACCTGACCTGCTTCACTATTTGCCAGGAATCCTCGCAGTACATACTCTTCGGCTGCCTCTGCTGTCCTTGCCCTGACAGATATCTTGTAAACCACAGGCAAGATCCTTCTCTGTAAGTCCTCCTTCTCACTGAGGAGTCCACAAGGAGGTTCGAGGTCCAGAGTATCTTCCCACAAATGCTTGGACTTGCCACAACTTGTTTTCCTAGCAGGTCCTTGTCCTCCTCAGTTGTGTGCTCCTCCTCTGGAAACCACAGGCACAGCTGAATGCATGGTGGTACCAGGACAGACACCACAGGACAAGCGTGCTTCCCAAGCCTTGGGTTTTAAAGACACATAAAGCTCACACCAACTCAGAAAACTCTCCAGCTTCCACTTCAATATATACTCTCAATTTTGCTTCTTAGAGACTGAAAAGTCACTATAAGCAGAAAATCACATCCAACTGCTTCTATTCACTGCACGCTGTTTGGCACTTAGAATAAACTATTGCCACATGCCTGACCCAGTCACTCCAATAAATAATTCATGGTATGTCTCCGATGCTTTTCTGCAGGGTCCAAGAAAAGAGGATTTCAGAGAAAAGAATATATCCTACGAAGAAATGGCCATTTGAGTGAGCATAATGAAAATCCTTCTCAAGTTGCAGTACATCCTGCCAAAGACAGAAATCAGCCCCAGCTGATGGAAGTGAGGCAGATGTGAGGACTCAAAAGAGCTGAATCTATATGGCTGAAGCACATTGAAGTCAATGAAGAGTCTTGTCAGTTTGGACCAAAGGAACTTACCTACTCTCCCTTGTCTCATTAGGAATTAAATATACAGACTATGCTGTATATTTATATGCTTTCTCTGCATTTTATTCTATTATGGACACCATGTTACAGAATGTAACAACTAAAAGTTTTGTGAAAAAACTTTCCAGAATAAAAAATTGCCATTTATAAGGCTGAACATTTAAATTATTCACTACAATATATTAATATATTTTTATTATCATCATGTTATAATAATATGTATGTTATTACATGCTATGAAATGTTATTAAATATTTGCCATAATATTTATATTACTATCTTATAAGAAATGACCTGATAAATGTCAGGCATTCACAGTTTTAAATGTATTAGCAACAACTGGAACACTAATCAGTTTGGATCAGCCCTGTATGTGTACACAAGTGTGTGTATACAAGTGAATGTATGTGCTGGTGTATCGTGAAGTCCTCCTCACCTAGTATGTTTATCACAGCTGTAAGCAGACAATGCACATGACTGGACTGATTCGAAGCATCTTAAGTTTCATTACAAGTGATTTTATTTTTTAAGAGCAGTGGAACGGGGGAAGCTAAAATTAAAGTCAAAGGTGCTGACTATAAAGGAGACAATACATTGGTCACATTTTCCATCAAAACCTGATTATCTAGCAGCAGAGAGAAAGTGGAGCAGCAGATTAAACTATTTCCTGCCATCCTTATTTCTAATCTTTCAATTGCACAGGAATTCCAATGATGCAATTTAAATAATCAGTAATAATGTACAAGAATGCTATTTCTTTTCTGACTACTGAAAAAATACAAATCCTGAGGTCTGTCTTTCCACAGATGAGGGATATTTTCTGTTCCCTGTTTTCTGGAAACTATCAACAGAAAAGGACTCTAGTTTGTGCTAACTTTTAGCTAGGTCTACATCAGCAAGTAGTGTGGACCACTCTGTAGAGTAAAACTGTTGATGCAGGAGTTTTGACACTAACAGCACACATGTGTTAGGTTTTGATATTTTACTTCAAATTATCTCCATTCTGGCCCCATGGGATGGATGACACAGCTTGTCTTTCAGTTTATTATCACCTGAAAAGAATCCAGTTCATGCACTCCACATCACTGCATGATGCCAGCCAAAACCCCATAAGTGGGGATACCCAGGAGAGACATCTCAAAACAACTGGGAGACACCTGCTCGAGCAGGTCCAGAGGAGGCCACAAAGATAATCAGGGGGCTGGGGCACCTCTCCTATGAGGACAGGGTGAGAGAGTTGGGGTTGTTCAGCCTGGAGAAGAGAAGGCTCCAGGGAGACCTTATAGCAGCCTTCCAGTACTTAAAGGGGACTACAGGAAAGATGGGGAGGGACATTTTATCAGGGAGTGTAGTGATAGGATGAGGGGTAACGGTTTTAAACTGAAAGAGGGTGGATTTAGATTAGATATAAGGAAGCAATTTTTTGCTGTGAGAGTGCTGAGACACTGGCACAGGTTGCCCAGAGAATCTGTGGCTGCCCCCTCCCTGGCAGTGTTCAAGGCCAGGTTGGACGGGGCTTTGAGCAACCTGGTCTAGTGGAAGGTGTCCCTGCAGGGAACTTGGTACTAGATGATCTAGGTCACTTCCAACCTAAACCATTCTATGATTCTAGGAAAAGTGCACTTCAAGCCAAACTGAATTTGGATGCACTTACCTGTAACTTAGTGGTGCCCACCCTTCCACTGCTGTCACTTCAAAACCAACTGCACCACAGAAGAAAAGGCAACTCTGTTCTTCAGCATCCACTAACACCATCCATTAACTTGTTAACTATAACAGGTATGATTATTTGCGAGGGAAAGCAGGACAGATGGGACCAAAAAATATTAATGTAAATATCCATTAAGGCATAAATTAAATTATAGCATGATAGCAAATTAATTCACATTCAAAAAACTACATTTAATTAAACCTAATCCTGTTTACCTGGGACACATATAAAATTAAAGTTTTACAACTGAGAAGAAAAAATATCTCCATTGACCATCTTAGTGCCTCCTGAAAACACAGCAAGACTCTGAAATGTAATAGCTGTAAGGTACCACCTATTTTTAAACTGCTGCAAAATGTCACAAAAGCCCTTGAGAGTACAGAAGTAAAGAGCTTTATGCATTTCACTGTGATATCTAATTAAGTCTGTGAGTAATAATTTTGTGAGATTAAAGTTTATGATACTTTACCATTGTCAGACATTTTCAGTGCTGTTTTCTCTGAATAGTCATGGTATCATTGCACTCTGAAGGCACAGCCAGTTATTTGCTCAACAGAGTATTTGGCAGCGAGCTTTTATCTTCACAACAGCTCAGCTGCCCATCTCCTCCGGAGAGCAGCAAGCAACTTCTGTGATGCCCTTGATATGAAGAATGAAACTTTAATTCATTTCTAAATACAGGCCACCCCTATGTCAAGAAGCCTTTGTGCTGCTGGCTTCCCAAAATACCACCAAACTGTGACCAGATTACTTGCCAGGCAGCACTGCAGAGATGGACAGACCAGCAACGACAGCAATACGGGCACCTGGTTTGAGCTTGCAACGTTCCACACATGCAGTTTGTGTCTTCAAAGAGAAACGTTCCTTCTGAAGAAGATTAGTTTCAGTGTTATACCTGAAAATAAAACTAGAAAAAGGAACACAATACAAACACACTGTCCCAAGAAGCAGTATCTAGTCATGAAAAATTCAGTACTCGCATAAAAGACACGGTTCCTCAAGGGAACCATGAAGTGGAAATCACTGAGGAGGTGCCATGGTAACTTGTAATGCCTATCTGCTCTCACTGATTCAATACCACAGGACAAATTTAGCACAGAATGTGGATCAAAATGCTATTTTCCAGGTGAAAGATAAATGACATCTTATGCACTTGTGTTAAAAGAGTACCAAAAGCAATCCTCTCAGGAGTAGATTTAAGTCCACTGTTCTGGCCAAACTTTGATTTGGTAAATTATTTACATTTTTAAAATTAAATTATTTTTTTTACAGATCACAACCAGTGAAATCTGTAAGGACATTCAGTAATACCCAGAGGGTCTCACACTTATATTTTCCTTATGATCTCTAATGCTTCCAGATCCTGTGAGGTGTGGAGATACTACAGCTTGTATCGTTGCTCCCTTACAGCTTACGAATGAGGAAATTATGTATATAAACTTACAGCTAAAACTATTCAGGAGTTATATCCTTAAATTTCTCAGTAGATCTAGTCCTAATTGATCTGCTTAGACATTGCACAGGAAAATTTGAAAGGCCTGGGAGTTAAACCCAAGTCTCCTGACACCCTGACCATGCCTCATTCAGTAGACAATTCTCTCAGTGAGTTGAAGAGAATATATAACATATATTTGGACCAAAGAAAACCTAAGAGGAAATCCATTTTATTTAGTTACATATTATTACACATCATAACACATTTTTCAACACCCAGTAACAAACTGAAGCCTGCATACTTTGTACAACACTAGAAAGCCAAAAAAATACTGTAGGCATGAGAATTTGTGGGATAAATGTGCTCAATGACTGCTTGAAGCAGATCAGGCCACCCATAACAGTGGGTACCAAAAATAGCCAACAGCCCTAGTCCACCTGGCCTGTAGAGAATCATCTTCCTGACTCAAATTTAGGAATTTGTTTAACTGGGTATGTACAAGCAAGATACAACCTGGTGGGAAGCAGAGGGCTTCCTCCCAGCTCTAGCTGCGATCTGTCTCCTACTGAAACCATCAGGAGTATTCATGTCCTCAGAAGAAAGCATTTTTCCTCAGCTTGCATGCTTTTATGTGCTCTCATGAACAAATGAATTTTGGAGGGGGAGTGATAAAATGCTCTCAGTTGCTTTCATCCTTTTCTGTTTAACAGAAAAAGATTAAGAACTGAACTTGAGTTTCAATCACTTCAATTGAGACTCTAGAATTTGTGGTTCGGTTCCCCAAACATGCCTGAACTGTCACTTAGCATCTCCAAGCCTCAATTCTGTTAATAGAAGAGGGCCACAAAAAAGCCAATAAAGCAAGTTCCCACACTTCTAGTGGGAGAACAGTTCTATTTCTGAACAAGAGGGAATTTACTGTTTTTTTTTGTGGGTAGCTGGTCACCTTAAAGCAAAGCTTTTACTTAGAGAGTTGTTTTTATAAAAGATTTAAAGCTGTCCAACTGTTTTCGGTTGGCATCCAGACACAAGAGAAAACCATCTCTTGGAAGCCCAGACACCAACTCTCTTACGCAGGAAAATTAAAAAAGGAGCAATTGCACCCATCAGGCAGCTCAGCCAACAGGAAACATCAAACCACACATTCAGCACACTTACCTGCTCACAGAATACCTGGCAAAGAGAGAGGCAGAGGCTGATGCCTGGAGTAAACAGCTGGTGAGTGTCGAGGGTTGTGTCTCTGCCTGGTGCCTGCTGCTGCTCTCGTCTAGCCCAAACATGCAGATTTTCTTCACAAGAAACAGTGCACAGAAACAGTACATGATCTCACCCTGACAGAGACCTTCAATATGACTGTGTAGCTGGGAGCTCTGAAACATTTTCAGATCTGCTGGTTTATACATACCTACACTGATGAAAGGCCAGACTATGATGCCATTCTTTACAATAAGCAATGCATAACTCATAAAAGAGATTTACTGAATTATTTAAATGGTTTACCAAATATGATTAACTGCCAAGAATAGATCTAAACTATTCTTGCTTCTGTGTAAAAACAAAACAAAACAAACAAAACCCCAACTATTTTACAGAAGCAATAGGAATGACCCAAATGACAGATTTTATTTGGGGATAATGAGTACTTCAAATTAAAATTCACCCTTGGATGATGATGGTTGTCTTCATGATTCTTCAGCAAATGTTTTTACACTCAGGCTGCCTAAGAGCCTTTATAACACTTCAGAGCACAGCACTATATAACAGCGGCACAGCAATGGTTGCAAAACATGTCTGGGATGGCATTTGGTAATACGGTACTCCATGCTCCATCAATTTACAGAAATCAGGATTAGCAACAGTAGACTAGAGGCAGAAATCCACTGCCATCATTTCTGTGGCAGAACAACCAGATTCATGCAAAGAAACTTCCTTTTGCTCTCAGTACTTGTCTCCAAGATTATGTACTTTGTTCTGGACTTGAAGCAGGTGGAGAGTTTCCCTTTCGCCCAGCATATGTACAGCATCATTTCAGGAGCCAGATGAAAAATGATGGCATATACTAAATAAGACTTAAAAAGTGACAGCTGCTTTTTCAGAACCCCTGCAGGTAAAACAAAGCTTAGCAAATTTGGGGGTTTTTTTCTTTCTGAGCACTAAGAAGACAAATTAATGTTGTTATTATAATCCCACTCCCCTGGGTCTTCATACATCTAAAATAAACTTGCCATGTCAATAAATCCCATAAAATCACATTAACAACGGAGTGCAAATGGCTTCATTTTCTATTAGCACAAACACATCAGAGAGTAGCAATTTTATTTTCCAAGTTACGTGCACAAATAAATAAATATACACACAGGCACACATATATAATCAGATTGTTAAGCTTTATTCATCAGCAACCTTGCAGCATGAATATTTTGACTTGTCTATTTAAAATTCACTTGCCACATGTGCAGCAGGTATAGTTCACTTAGAAGAAGAAAACACTCATAAAATCCTGCACAGCAGATGGCCCCCTCTTAACTCTGCTGCAGACATGGACATACCAGGCTCAGCCTCTCCCTAATTGCTGTTTTGAATACGATTCCAAGATTACTTGCCATCACAATTATGCAAAAGCAACAGCACAGAAACTTGGACAGACTTACAGAGAAACATCTCAGCCTTCTGTCCCTCCTCCTCCTTTACTTTCTGGTTTGTATTTGGATTGCATTTCCTCAGAGGGAGTGCAATGTGTATCTTCTTTGCTGGTGTAAGCAACTTCTAGACCCAGAAGCCTTTGGGTCCATCTCAAATGTTCTCACCATATGGAACTTTAACATGCTTGTCACCACTACCAGTACATGATTTTAAAGACTCATTTTTACTGTCCTAGAAGAAGCGTCTGTCAGGGAGCAGCAAGGGCCATCCATCACCTGCCAGGATGGGAGGCAGCAGACAGGCATAAGGGAAAAGGAGGACTGAAGTCAGAGAGGGAACTGGGGAGAAGGGGAGCTCAAAATAGCTATGCAGCATCATGATCCCTGGAAAGCACAGGGACATAAGAGCAAAAAGTGGGTTGTTGGCCAAAGAGATCAGGACAAGGCGCATGAAAAGAAACAGGCACTGAGATTGCACAAAAAGAGGGTAAGGGAGACTAGGACCAGTAGCTAAAAGAGGGAAAAAGGTGGTGACCAATGGAAAGAGACAGACACATTGGACAAGAGTCTAGGGAAAGGATGAAAGGACTGGGTGAGACAAGCTAAATGGAATATTAAAGACATGGAGAGTGAAGTAGGATAAAATCCCTAGGGAAGCAGACTAAGCATGTAAGAAGACTAATGGTGGGCTGAGGAGGGAAATTGTGGCTTACTGAATAAGTTAAAAATACACAGCAAAATATGCATATTTTGCCTGTTTTGTTGAAATGATGGATAACCTTTAAGGATGATAAAAGATCGTAAAACAAAGCAGATTGCTGATTCATTTTTAACTGAGGTTAGGAGGTGCAGGAATGAGGCAAGGAATTACAGGAAAAGGAAAGGGTCATTTCACAACTAAGAAAGTGAATGTTGCTCCATAGGGGGAGGGAATTATGTTCCATCCTGGCTTTCACCAAGACTTCTAGGATGCTAATTATGCCATTTAGATTTTTTTCAGGGGTGGTCATTAATTCTAGGTTCTTCATTTTCTGGACACCTGACTTGGAAGTCTGAAGGTTAAAACACAGAACCACTGAACACTCTCAGCTATAGCCGAAGATGATAAGAGAGGGCATCCAAAATTAACAGATACTTCAGGTGTTCATTTTCCTGTGTTTCAGTGGAACAAGTATGCTTCAATAATGAAACTTTCTCTGGCTTGGGTGTTATTCAGATTTTGGAAGTGTTAACACACTTAGTAACTCGGGAAATTACATGGAAAAGCTCAGGAGGAGAAGAGTGTTTCTGCCTTCTAACAGGGTCTGAGCGGTGACCTGTGAGTATGCCATGGAATGCACACTGACCAACAGCTGAATACTGTCCATTAAGTGAACATCCCTCTTTTCTGCACCGAGTTATGTGAAGGGATGGTAAAACAGAGTACTGGGTCAGTTAGTTAAAGACTGGTACAACATATATGTGCAACAGGGTAAAATTTAAAGCTGTATTGGCAAATTGGAATGACTAACTTGGAAGCCTGACTATTGTGTAGCCCCTGTGTGAATTTAGCAAGTGTCTTTTGACTGTGTGTATGTGTGTATGCACCTATCCTTGGGTACATCTACATACATGTGCAAGAGAATACTAATTCTGTATGAAGAAACAGGTTTCTTTTAAGCTTCCAGTAGAAACTAAGACAAAAATAATTTCCATGCCTTCATCATGCTATTTTAGCTGCAAAGAACCTTTCAATGAAGTGTGACATGAGATAAAGATGTGGTATAGCCACTTACCGTATTTTAAGAGAAATGGCTATGTTTGCCTTGCTAGGTTTCAAATAAAACAGAAAATTTCTAAAGAAGCTCAAAAAAAGAAAAAAGAAAAACAAAACAAAACCCATGCAGACCTCTTCCATTTCCAGACCATTGTCATTCCAGGGGTTAAGGCAGATTCCTGCTGGTGCACTGTGTTTAGGATAAAGTAGAATTCCTTGTGCCAGTGCCAGCTGGCAAGTAAGGCTGGGACTTGGGAGGTGAGAATGAAGCACCGCTGTGCTTACAAAGGTACAAACCTAGCTTGGAGGTATTATCTTACCTGTTTTCCTAGAAATATAAATTAATCTGTGTATTGTAAAAGTCCATAATTACATTGCTTGGCAGCTCCTGAAAACCAGGATTGTTCTTATGCCTCTATATTTGGAAATCTTATTCCAGGTTGGAGTGCCCCCTTAGCACTTGTGAGAGTGATGTTGTTTGAAGACTTAACACGTATTCCACTACTGTATATTCAAGAGCAAAAAAGCAACATGGAAAAAGAAAAGTTTTTTTATTATTAAATTGTGCAGAGAACATGGAGAAGCTAGCAGGCTCAAACCACGGGGAAAAATGTATTCCTGGACTAAAAACCACAGAAACTCAAATTTGTCCTTGTTTTATGAAACCAAAGTTTAGCATCCTGTTTTGGATGTAGTAGTGCAGGTTTTTCAGAGAAAGTGTAAGAACACTCTGGTGGGCCAATGTGGGATAATCTGCCTCCCATAAATTTCCTCTTGATGTGATGCAGTGATTACCTACAATTCCAAAGTGTAATAATATGTAATGTGCTTTCCAAATCCTTATTATGGGACTGTCTTTTTTTGTAATCTATATACATTTCCCATTTTGCTATTAAGCATCTTGATGTGTGATGAAGGCTGACCTACCAATGCCTTTGGATGACACAATAAACCTAACTGTGAACCTAATGCAAACCAATACAGTATCATGTCTCAGACCTTGCAAGTCAGCTCACAAAACTCTGTTGCTCCAAGCAGCTCCTCTGAAGAGCAGTAAAGCAAAATGACTATCACTCCAGACAGGTTCTGTGTTACAGCTTGTAACCATGTTGTCAGTGAGACTGAAGGCTACCATTGAGTCTATCTGTTGGCAAAGCCTGATACAGCAACCTATTCACAGCATGGAAGAGTTTTATCCCTAAAGCCCAGAGGTGTCAAAGCACATGCTGTGAGGGAGAAAAAAAAAGTAAGGAAACAAACATTTTTAGCACTCAAAACTAGGTGGAAAATGGAAATCTACATCACATAGAGTTAACTGAGCCCTGAAAGGTCCTTATAGGAACTCAGTACTGTGTAAGATTTGCTAAGACATCTCATTTCTTGCAATCAGTTTCTTGACATAAATATAAACTCAGTAAGTCTCAGCAGCCTGTCATTCCTAATTTGCAAGGATAATAATAACAGGGGGGGGGGGGGGGGGTTTAG
>NW_020799098.1:23886399-23890446 GCF_003259725.1 Athene cunicularia
GGGGGGGGTTTAGTGAAGCATGCATTCTGTGAGCTCTCTAGTCTCAGCACATCTGCCCCTGCTCTTCTGCCAATCCAACCACCCCAGCAGAAGTAATACAGCACTGTCAAGAAAAAGGAGCAGAGAAGGAGCACAGTTTCTCCCCTCAGTTTCAGCAGCAGCAAACTGAAGCAGAGACAACAAATAGATGGGATGTTCAAACAACAGGACCATGGCCATAGTTCTCATGGTAAGGAGCTTGCTCAGTCTAGCACCTCACCCCAAGTCCTCATTAAACAGGCAGAAACAGGCACAGAGTCACAGGGTCTCTTTCCTGCTTAAAATCGGATTTTATTGCCTCCTTTCGTCTGTCGCTCTAGGCAACTGCCTGCTTCGCCTGCTCCTAAAACTGGGCCAGCTTGCTAGGAAGCTGCAAAAAACCACTCAGCTTTAAGTTAGTATTGAATCAGAAGATGCAATTCCACACAGGAGTCTTTTAGCTTCTATGTGAAAGGGTAGATGCTGGTCACTTTGATTTTTGACCTATCTTAAAACTTTGCCTTCCCAACTCCTGCAAATAGCTACTGTTTTGGAAAGAAAACAATAGGAAGGCTGAGCATGCAGCCCCTGGCAGAACCAGGCTCTAAACATCTGAGGAGAACGGATGGGTATTTTAAGTACCTAGGTCATACCTCAGTAGATGTATTTTAGTTCAGGGCAAAACACTTGAAATATATTAAAAAAACCCCTCAGTTATTACGACCCTGTCACATACTTGGTATAGGATTTCCAAAAGTGCTAACTACAGGTATGCCTTTACTTCAACAGAATCACTGAGCATGTCTCCACTGATTGCAGTAAGACTGAAATTAAGCCACTACCAAGCACTTCTGCGCATCCCACTACATGTATTAAAGTGCATGCCACCAAGAACATAAATTCAGCTTGCAGACAGAATAAATTTGTTTCTCATAGTTTGTATCACAACACTACCTACAGCATATCATTTACGTTACTTCCCAAGCTCTTCAGACTATTAAAGCTGATCTGTAATACTCATTTTTACACAAAACTCAACTCAGAATTGCATGTCTCAGGAAGCTGTTTGTCAACTGCAAACCCTTATTCAAGCTGGGTTTAAGCCAAACAACTTGGTGCGCTTTTTACTGATCTCCATGGATTTGGATCAGAACTACTGAGCTATACTTCATAGCTTCAGTGTCTTACCATTTCCTGGGGGACTTCTCAAGAAGTAAAGCACTACTCTGTCTGAATTATGGCAGGATCATACCATCGGGAATAACTTGGGTTTAACTCATGTGTTTTATCAAACGATGCATTCTGTAGGTTCATTTAAATATATCTGAACTTGGAGCATAGGAGGCCAGAATGATAACCAAGAAATACTCAGATAAAAGGGAAAAAATGTATACTGAACGCATATGAATAAAGATTCCCTGCCACTTCACTGATCTGCATTTTTTCAGGATCAAGCTACTAGCCATATTTATATGAAGCCATTTGCAGAATTACAAATCAGTTTTTAATTCCTGTTCAGCGCAAGGATACTTCTTGCATTAACTTTAATGACAGACACTAAAGATCTGCTCCAAGCACAGTAAAGTCAGTGTGAAAGTTTAGGGATCATGCCCTCAGGCAGCGCTCTGCAATCTTTTCAACAGGATGAGAATCTCTGTTTAGTCGGCTTCCGAGTAACTAGTTTGGGACTTAAATACAGACACTGATTTTAAAATATCACTCCTATATTAGCATATTTTCCTAAGTGAAAAATTTACAAAATCTGTATTCAGTATGAAACAGGATAATTTTGATGTAATGAACACAGCGGTATCCTCTTTATGATTTGTATTTGGGTTTACATAACATTCTTTGATATTCTTTTTCTTCTTGTTGAATAAACCAATTTTTTTTTAATTTAAGAAAAGCTACCAACTAATCTCCAAACTGAGTGAACCAAGAATGCTTTCACACTGGTAAAGTCTCAAGTAAATCAACAGTTTCTCTGTAATCATTTCATTATCCTCTCCATTTCAGCCTCATTGTACTTCATTCCCAGATTTTTATGTTCACGGGCGCTGAATCTGAGGATGTAGAGCCCCAAACGCAGACAGGTTGAAGCCGGACAGCTGAAAAGATTACCACTCTGAGGCATCTGTCCAGTTCCAGCTTTTGCAGAGGTGGCAGCTACAGTGACAGGAAGCTGAGTCATGCATAAAAGCAATCCAGTTTACAGATCAAAATAGTAATATAGATCAGCACAGGTTCTGAACTGCATAGTGGGAGCCTGCAAGCTGCACAGACTACCTGCTTCATATGCAACGCAACTATGCCTGCTGCAAGAGCGGTAACACCCTGGCAACAAACAGACGGGGTGAACAGTTGGTAATGATAGGCCTGGTCCCATTTCATTCAGCTTGCGTTCGTGAGACAATATATTCAGTTAAAAGCTGATACTGTTGTCAGTGCTGTCAAAGACAAAAAATCCAAAACTATGCAAACTCGAAATTTTCAACTTAGCGAAGATGACTGCCAAAAAGTCTTAAAAAAACATTGCATTACGGCCGGCATGGTAAAGGGATAGATCAGTGAGACTCATCTTCCAAAGAAGCTGTCGGAGAAATGTATTGATGATAACACTAAGGCAGCAGCATTATGAAGTGAGTCTCTGCACCCTTACCAGGAGCTGCTTCCACAAGCGAATTAGACCTAAGAACTGCCTAGTACTTTATGCTGGAGAAGCAAAGGAGATAGCCCAGCTGAGGGTTACTCCCAGTAAAGTACGTAAGACGTAATCCAGCCGAAACTATAAATCATTTCCTTTGTGCATTCATTAACTGTCTGCAGCCTCAAGGAGCTGCTTTTCAGCTCTGTATTAGAGAAATTACCTGTTCATGACACAAGCCAGAAAAAGGCACGTCTACGCACATTTGCTATACAGATGGTAAGTGAAGTGCAGATAAGACCAATGGTTTTGTAAGTAATGACATATATAAAGCCTCATTTCCTAGAGCATCTCATGACTGTCAGATTTTTTAACCAAATTATACCACAGCTTCAATAGAACTCACAGAGAAGAGAAATATGCATGTCCACCACGAAAGGCTTCAAGTGAGATTTGTAACCTACTGGACACCACTGAATCCTACAGGAATACCCATTTTGATTGACAGAGGGACTTTCCAATTCCTAGGCATTCAGTTCCCGACACAGCGGCACAAACTCTCTGTCCAATGTTGGCATTTCAATATTAACAGTTGAAATGTACACTGCATATTTTTCCTGTTTGCAGAGAAGTGCACATCCCCCTGCGCAGCTACGTTCACAGAACTTACAGGAATGTTACCTCTTTGAGAATTAGTATCTTAAAATTTCCCCGTTTCTTTGGTTTAAATTGGCCCAAAACTTATGGGGTGCAGAACTAATAAAGCAACAGCAAGCAAACAGCAACAAAATTACTCCCTTATACTCACAAGCAAATACACACAGGATGCAGTTTTGAATATGCCTTATTCCTTTAAGAAATCAGCATTTTTTAAAAAGCTGCTCAGCAATACTTAACGCATCTGGCTGTCACCTTCGTTTCTGAAACAGAGCTGAGCAGTTTGCTTTTGCCTACCTGAGTAGTGTTGCCTACCTGAAAGCCAGCTCAGTCTCCCCTGATGCTGCCCCTGCCTGCCAGTGCGGGCCCTGGTCCGTCTGGGACCGAGCAGGCCGGGGGAAGCAGGCGAGTACCGAAAGGGTGGCGGGAGGAAGACCTCAGCTCTTAAATGCTCCATGAATCGACAGTAAGGTTGGTTTATATATATTATATATAGTGTATTATATATTTAATAGGTGCAAATACACAAACCAGCTTTGTATCAGATATAGCCCACGAAATAGCCGATACAGATATTATGCGGGTTGCCAGCCACATTAAAGACTTTTATCTCCAGCCTTTTAAGCATGCAGAAACACCTGCGAGCCCCTCTGTCGAAGTCTGCATCTTCCTCCCGAGAAGGTGTTCCCACGGCCAACAGACCCGGCAGGCTAATTGCGGCCCCGTGC
>NW_020799098.1:23890496-24027691 GCF_003259725.1 Athene cunicularia
CCCCCCGGCTGTGCTCTGTACGTGTCAGAACCATGGTGCCAGAGAAATGTAGGGGTCAATGCCACAAGAAAACTTTATCTGCAACTTAAAGTGTACAAACTTAAACGTAGTTTTCTTGAACTGTATCAGTTTTATAAGTGTGGTTGGAGAACTCTGGTGAATTAGTGTTTGGTCTGTTCTTTACAAACATACGTATGACTGAAACATATTATGGCTTTATTATACAAGTAGGTAAATTATTTTAAACAGAAATCCCTAAAAAGAACAGTAAGTGGCGACAGTGAGCACGGGTAACAGGAACAAAATTGCTTCATTTTACAGTCTTGTTTTCTAGAGGGAATTTTGTAGATAAGCAGAAGTATTTTCCCCTAGTAGTCAGCAGTATTGTTGTTGAATTGTTGATATCAATTAATCAATCTTCATTTCACTGAAGATGATTGGATCTTTAGAAACATTGAAGTTGCTTTATTATTTGAATATAAATAAGTCTTTTCTCATATCAGTAGATATAAGCAATCAGACATATTTTAAATATGTATTTTGGCTAAGAGACGTTGAAGATTTTGCTTTAAATAATTTTTTTTGTTTTCTCAAGATATTTTTAGTGCTTCAAAGTGATAAGGAAAGTAAGTTATATTTGCCTGATTGTAATAAGAGCTTTTACTGTTACATGTGGAAACTTGTAGACTTGTAGCAGCAGTTAATGACCGTTTCTCTGCTACCCAGTAGTGCCTTGTGCCTTATAGATGCCTGCCATTAACGTACAGTTCACGTTAAATACAACAGGTATAAACTTCCGTACGGTCCCATTACACGGAGCTGTGACATCAGCCCTATATAGGTTCAAAACATTACAGTGATTCTTGTCACTACTTCAAACAGAAAACTGAGTTGCAAAGTTTGTTATTTCAAGAAATTACGTGGTGATATAAGGCAGTATTACAAGCCCTTGTTGAAACTGATGCCTTAACTGGAGTTAGGAATTTGTCCTGAAAACAAAACCCTGTGAATTGGAACAAAACCCCAATAATTTTGAATTCTCTTGGCTCTTCTGAAAGTGGGTAAATTAGCCCTCTCTTAGTTTGACTTAATGTCTTGTTAATGCTTTGATTAGTTAAGACATTGATAGTTTTTTACTCTCAGCTCCTTTAAGTTTTGATAGTGAAGGTGCCTTTCATGTCTGTAATTTAGCAGAGACAAATGAATGTACTGATGACGGATGTGTATAAAGCCAAATCCTACACACAGGTTGTTCTCTTGAAGACAGGATGGTAATAGCTTTATATAGCATCTGAGTGTGTCCTGACATAGGTAGTGTTAGCCAGTTTTATCTCAAAGTGTAAACAGGGCTGCGTTTAGCACTTCACATGGTAAAGATGCTCCCTTTTCCATCCATTATTTCAGCTAGCTCTCCTCTGTGCAGCACCTTGGCATACTTCTAAATTCCAATACAAGACTGCTTTTACTGGGTCTTGACAGCTAATACCTTTCAGCCATTTTTTAGCCATTGAAAACATTTCTGTTGTAGAAACAGAAACAGTTGTGATGAGATCATGAACAAGCTTTAACAGACCTTTTTAATACTGAAAGGCTATGTTCCTCATCATGTCTGTGACTCCAGTACCCACTTTTTAAAACTATAAAACCAGCTATATATAAAAAACCCTAATACTAGTATTGGCATGATTAACAATTTTAAGTATGAAGTCCTATGTATACGTGTAGGAATGTAAAATTAAGATCTTGCTCTAATAGAAGATACTACTGGTATAACCACCACTTTAATTCCTCCACTGTACAAGCATGGTATAAAACTCATCGGTAAAGCTGGAACCTCACTAGCTTCTCCATAGATTGCCTGAGTGAGATTTCCTTGTTTTACACTGTTGAGTTTGCATTTTCTTATTACACAGTTTTTCAATTCAGTTTATTTCCACTGACATGCATCATCCAGAGCATTGTATTAAAACGTTTAATTCTAATAAAGTGCAAATGTTTGATGCCCAATTTACATATGTTTTTATGATACAGAAGACAAAACTCCCACCTGCAGTTAGTTTTGCTGACTAGAAAAGGGTTAGTCCTATAAATAATGATTGCAGAAATGGGCCTTACAAATGTTTTTGTATGGACCTATTGTTGAAGGCTGCTTTGCAGGAATTACATGTATTTTTGATCATGTTGAAGTACATGAGAAAGAAAAAAAATGTGCATTTGTAGTTTAGTGCTACTGAGCATGAGGGTGGATAACTCATAACAGATGAAGAATTACAATTGCTTTAATTACAAAGTTATTGCCGTATGATATAAGAGAAAGGTGTTACTTTGCATTCTTAGCATGTTCCAGGTTTATTATGTTCTTTTTACCTGAAGTGTTGTTTCTTTTGGGAAAAACACAATTGAGAAAATGTTAATGTGGAAGAATACTCAAAAGCCAGCATAATGCTTAGTTAATGATGGTCCATTTTGGACAGCCCCAAAATACCATATGGTGTCCCAACTTGGATACATTGCATGAAGATCTTTTTATAAAGACAATTTTATATAATCTGGGTAGAATTTATTCCTGAGCTAAAGGAAAACACAGATGTTCAAGTGTATGAAATTGCAAGGGAGGTGTTGCGGAGATGTGGAGACAAATAACTCCAGGACTTTTTTTATGCTAAGTGTTAGTTCTGGTTACCTAACTTTGTACCTATTTATGGTTTTACGTGACGCACATCACTGTAGTGTTTCAGAGCTACAAACCAAGCTACACTTGGGGAAAAAAAGTTCAATAGTTTTAGAGATTAAGTTGAGTAACTCAGAATTTGGGAGAGCATCATGGTTCAAATACCTGGTTTTGATATGGGCCTTGATTTGAAATATGTTTTATTTCAGGAGGTCCAGAGGTCAGGGATACCTACAGCTCATTAGGTTGAAAAGAAGCCTCCCATTTTCAGTATTTTTGCCTCTGTGTGAAGTTTCTCTCTTCCCTCTTGTGCTACAGAACAACTCTATTGGTATGGTTGAGCAGAAGTCAAGATCTCACTCTCCTTAAGACTGTATGACCAAGTCTCATGCAGGCTTTAATTCTTTATTGCAAGTCAGGGCCAGTAGATCTCAAGTAGAACAAGTATGAGATGATTTTTTGCTGAGCAGATCCTCAAGCTTTTGTTACTGTTAGAGGAAATGATTGTTTGGGGCTAGGATGGAGACCGAATTGGATTTAAGTTCATTGTGCCAGACAGACAAACTTGAGAAGCTGTTGATAAACAGTATGAAAAGAACTGTTCATCATGTCCCCCTGTTCTTTTTGTAAGTTCTTAGCTTATGCAGCTGGAGGACTGGGCTAAGGTTTTGCTCTGAATTTAGTAAATATGCAAGTGGAAACATTGAGAACTTTTGTTTAATTTTCAACAAAGTTTTTCATTTGTATACTCAAAAGGTAGGATGTGCATTTAGGGAACAAGACTAAGATCAAGAGGTGTGGGTTGTGGGTTTTTTCAGCAAAACAGCAAGCTATTTAGTTGGTTGGTTTTGTTCTGTCTTCTTAATATTTAGAATATCAAAATTACCTGAAATGCAGCCACCTTCCCACTAAGCAGCATCTGGAATTATCAGCTCAAAAAGTTTGGGTTAGTTATTTGCCCTATCTACTTAAAAAAGAGCACTTAATTTTTTTAACAATATGACCATTCTTTTTTAAAGTATTAAAATTGTCTCTTTCTATAATTTTTGATATATGTCTATAATGGGTATATGCACACATATATACAAATTATAAAGTATTATAAATTGTATAAAATGGTATAAATGGATGTATAAAACTCAAGCCACTTTGTCACAGACTATTTTCAAACTTGCTGTTAGAACCCCTTGTGAGAATGAAGTATTTATGTTCAAAGGGCATCACTCAACATTGTTATTCTAGCATTGCTGAAGAACAGCCCTGGGTTTTGTTACATGCTATTGTAACAGTAAAAAGTGCTATTGTAAAAGTAAAAACTTTACAGAAGAGTCCACAAGTAAACTTGTAAACATTCAGGGTCGTATTCACCTGTAGCTTAGGTTCTATGACTGTTTTTCTTAGCATTGAAGAAATAATATTTAAACAGAGCAGAACCTACAATTTATTTTCTTCCTTTCTAACTTTGTAAATATCACTTTATTTCTTCAGATGTATTTGCCTGCTAGACTGGATCCATATGTTGTAGTTTATGTATATATTCATACATATACATATATACATTTTTTTATTAAACTATCAATACAGATGTCAGGGTGTGCTTAGGACACTGGAGCAGTTTTCTGTCTCAGGGTAACAACGCATTAAGGTGAGAGAAAACTCACTCTTGTGCAAAGTGGCCATCCTTTCAACGGCAGACAGAAGAGCTTGCGGCCCCTCTACACTTGACACAGTTTCTAAGTGCAGTGAATTCCATGTGATATTAATTTCTCAAGTAATATAGTAGGTGATGGACAGCAGCGGTATTGAATCAAGTCCTTACTGTGAGTTGCTCCCTCAGGAAGGTATGAGACCTGGCTTGAAATGAGAGGCAGCACGGTGCCGGCAGCATTACGGTGCCTTCCCCCATCAGCACAGGGGAGCTTCTTTCCTGCCTGATCAAGGGCGGTGGGATAACCTGAGCAGCAGTCTCCTGTGCAGCAAACTCACAGGGATTTCTGGGGCTGTGTTTCAAGGAGACCACGTGTATTCTTTGGTGGGATTTGTGTAATCACATAAGAACAGTGTAGTACAAAGAGTACATAACTTGGCATCCTACCTCTGAGCTTATGCGGCGAAATAACTCAAGAAACTTCATACAGGACTATGTGAGCATATGCATGTGTCCACAGATGTGTAAACATACAAAATAAAGTCCTACATTAGACTTTAAGTTTTGTTTGGAGAATTTAAAAATACTTATTACGGAAAGAAAACCTTAGGTCAAGGAGTTACTAAACTTCTAATTCAAGATATGAGGACAGTGCCTGAGCAGCAAGTTGTTTCATCTGAAACAAATGAAATTTCTTTGAAATTTCATCTGCTGAAAGAGTATTTTGTGTTATCTCTTCAGGGTGCTGTAACAATAAATTAGTAATATTTAGCTACCAGTAATTTAAGGTTTTAATACTTTGAAGGTAGTAGATATAAATATAATGTAGTCATAGATAGTTGTGTGTATGGAATACAGAGAAATCTGGCACTTTTTAATATAGGCAATGCTGTTCAAGACATCTGCTTTATCCCCTTACTGGAATTTTAATTAAAGAAAGATAATAATAGATAGAATTAGAGGACCCAATTTAATCATGGTTATGCCAGTGCAACTCTAAAATAACTCCACTGGCCTGATGCTACTCTTATAATTTAGGTTTTGTATCAGAGAGAGGCTTTTACTAACAAATTCTTTAGTCAAAAGGAAAGTAGGGCTAAATCACAGGTAGCTGAAAACAAGGGGTATAGCAAGGTAAAGAGGAGGGAGCCCCAAGTCAGTGCAGAGTACCATGAGCATGCTGATGTGTTGGGTAAGGAGGAGATGTACCACGTGCAACTCTTGTAAGCAACCCCTTCACCACCATAATTACATGTGCGCCTCTATCTTTGACCTGGCCTTAGACTTCCTCTATAAGCATCTGCTATTGCCTATTATTGTTGGAGACAAGACACTGTGCTGGACAAACGTTATGCCTGACCAGCTACAGTCATTCTTGTACAGAATCTCCACCTAGAGAAAAAAAGTCACCTTTACAGTCTAAATATATCTGCCTGTTCAAAATACACTTGGTGCCAGAAACTGGAAAGACTAGTACATGGCAGGACTTCCACACTGGACTTAATAACTAAACAGACCAGATTTCAAATTGTCAGAACCTGACAAATACTCTTGTACAACCTGCTTGTAGCATTTGCTTGGGGTGGCACAGCTGCAGACTTCAGTATAGTACCATGTCTCTGTGGTATGATTAAGCAGTTGAAGATGTTTATTAATAGACTCCATTTCGCTCTACTGGCAATTTAGTACCTTTGCAGTCTCACCTGTGCTTTATAAATCTCCAACTTTGCCCTCCAACTCTGTTACCTGAATCGGGTATTGAGACGTTTAGTTATTATAGTGTATGTATGATACATAACAATGTTTTTTGTAAAATTATTATTTAGAATCTCCAATTAGCAACATTGTACAAAATATTAAGATGAAATGAGAATTAATGACTAAGAGCCTTATCTGGACAGCTTTAGTTTCAGAGACCTCCCCAACTAGAGTGTTTGCTATTGGCAGGCATTTCTGAAGCCTAGACCCTTTGATGTGTTCGTATTACTAAAGAGCATTTGCATTTCTTACAAGCTACTGCACTTCATAAAAATACAAAACATTCAGAAGCATATAGAAGTTCAAAGTTAAAAATAACGGGCAAAATAAATGGCTTGTGTGAACCCTCCAAAACCCGCTCTTAGCATAGTGGCTTCAATACATACGATCTGTTAGTTAGTATTGTTTATTTGTGTTGTATAGGATTGATGCCTGACCATGCAATGTAGGTAGAAATGACTGGCACTTTAGAGTATATATCAGAGAAGCCCTGACACTGCCTGAGTTTATACTCAGTGTTTATTCACAAGTAATGTCACTGACTGGATTTTATTAGATTGATCACTTTTAAATGATTGACAACCATTGAATAACCATGTGGGTTTAATACTTTTAGATGAGAGGAGTTATCCTTATTTGTACAGTTATGTATACCAGCTATTATATGTAAGATATATGAGAAGCAAATGCAGTAAGATTGTACTTTGTGAGTTGGACCAAAGAAGCCCAGTACCCCTCCTCTGACCCTGGTAGTTTCAGATGCATGATGAAAGAGTAAGAGATTACAATGGGGACAAACCAATAAAGATTGTATAGTTGTGTTTCATAATCTGTGAGGTCTTTTGCTTCCATTAATTTGTCTAGTTGCTTTACTAATTAGTCAATAATCTTGGTACTTATAAAAACGTTTCCAAGATTTGAGCTAGAGTATTGCCAATGGAAGTGCCTAATCCTGATAACTTCCGTGGGAATTTTGTATGAACAAGAACATGTGTATTCAGCAAAAGAAGAGATCTTAAAAAACAGAAGTGGAAATATCTGTGGAATAGAGGGTGCCTAAAAGCAGATCTCCCTAAAAGAGTAACTTTATCCAAAACCATCACTGTAATGATCCATTTTTGTCTATCTGTATATAGAGAGGTTAACTGTGTAGACCTAGTTATCTGAATACCCTTATTTCTATGGGTTTATGAAAATGGAGCCATACCAAGAAATGAACAAGGAAATGACAGTGTTCAGTAATCTAAGGAGACTAAGGCATGGAGTCTAATCTAAAGTAGTCCAGTGTGTCAGGCACACATCAGCTCTAATCTAAGGATTATTGTGCTAACAAGGATTTTCCACACCTACCTATGCCAGCATGACACATGTAGAAGATCTTGCTTTATTTGTCATAATCAAACATAACATAGATCATGTATGACTGCTTTATAAGTGATTTTCTTAAAATGAAGGACTTAATATTTTTATTTTTTCAATAAACGCTCCACAAGTTCTGGAAAAGTTGATCAGAGGAAGAATATTTTCTTACCTGATAATAGACCTCCTGGCTAGATTCATAGTCTGTACTGTTCTGGCAAGTCAAAGTTATTTGTTCTGAAAAAAATGCCTGATTTTGTCCTTTATTTTCCACTCTGTAATATTTCTGATAGCTCAGATACTGAGAGCAGTGTTCAGTAAGTGTTGATGCTCTTTTTAGGAGTGGTTACTGAAAAATACTAGGAAAATTATAGAATCATATTTGTGTTTGATAATGGTCCTGATTTACTTACATATTTCTTGGATTACATTTAAATCTGATGAAGAATTAGGCAGTGCTCTTGAAGCAGGTTCTTGAAGCATTCCTGTTTATGTGATCACTAATTTGGTATATCAAGAAACTAGCAAAGTACGTATGATGATTTACTTTGACATGCAAGTAATTTACAACATGGAATTATAAAGAATTAAGCAATCTTTGGAGAACAAAATGAGTGCCACTGAGTTAAACATCATTACCATTTAAATCAGGTTTATGTGGCTGTAACAGATGTCCAAAGGATCTTAGGCAGTTATTTCATTAGGCAATTACTTATTGTTGTACAAATCACAGACCAGAAGGCTGGGAGGGACCTCTTGAAGCCTTTGGATCTGTCCTCCTGCTTGAAGCAGGATCAAACATACCTGTGCCATTCCTGACAGAAGATTGTCTAGCTCTTCATGAGCTGTCTCTGAACCAGTTAAGAAAGTACACTGGAAAGCAGACTGTACAGCATACTGCTGCACTAGGTCTTCCATAGCACTACCAGTAGTACTTATCAGCAGCATACACAGACAGAAAATAAGCTCATTAGTCAATGAAAAAGACCAAAGGTAAAAAATTCCCCGCAAATTTCCTTGCTTAGGAGCTTCAGTAACTTTCATTAGTGTATGTCTTTATTCATAAATTTCTCAAATCCAGTTTCTGCCTCTTCATCCTTTTACCATGTCAGGAAGCCAATCTATACATCAGTGCAAAAGGTAGATAGTATAAGGCAATTAACTCCCATAAAGATTACTTTACCATGGATGTATGTCTTGCAGTGGCCTGCTTGTTTCAGGTGAAACCTTCCTGCAAATCAGGCATTTATGGAGTGTCTAATAGCTCATGTTACAGCTTTTCCTTTGGTGGTTTATTTATGACTGGAAGGAGGAGACTGATTTATAGGATTTCTCATAGTTACCTGGTGATTTATTCTCATGTAGGATATTCATTATATTTCAGATTAATATCACTTGGTTAGGTTTCTTTAATGTTGGTGAGTTTAAAATGTTATTCAAAAAAGAAGGCATGTGGAAGACACAGATCATCATTTATTCCTCTTTCTTTAGAAAATAGATCTAAAAATGCAAATAATCTCCTTATACTCCACCTGTTTTAATTATGAATGTTCTATTTTATACTTTCTATAATCAACCATGTAAAATACTATATAATTCTACTGAGCAGTTCCATTGCTGGTGTATTGTTCCAGTGTTAACACCACAGTCAGGTTATCATAGTCATCATGTAAATTCAAAATAATTTCAAATAAAAGAAATTGCATCCCCAGTTGTGGATTCAATTGTGTTTAACTGTATATAGGTGTGGAAGGTAAAAGATGGCTTGCACATGTTTTATCAGTTCTGTGGCCAAGGAACAAATACCTTCACAGGCACTGAGAAAGACTGATAGTGTCTGATAGCACAAGAAATGGAAATGAAGTCAAGTCCACTCTTTCAGCCATCTTCTACACTGCCGTTGAGAGTATAGCATCATAGAAGATCTTTATTTTCCTTTAAAGGTAATTGTAACTCAGTGGGTATCATTATAGTGAAAATAAGAGCAAAGAGTTGGGGAAGATGGCTAAGTAATTTGAAAGTACAAATTTGGAAGACAGTCTGTAGTTCAGTGACCAATTGATTAAATTGGTATGCCACTTCCGTAGGTTCATCAAATACTATTTTCTGTATCACACTTGCGAAAGGTATTTGTGAGAAATTGAACTTAGTTGTTTCAACTATATCTGCTTCTCAAGTGACTAAAACATGTATTGTTCTTTTTCAATTACTAACTCCTCAAGATCGTTAAACTGCAGATTTACTATTACCTTAATATACAATCAACCAAATGTGATTAGCAAGCAGAGGTTAATAAAATCTATCAAGTAAAATCAAGTAATCAGAAAAATATTTGACTCAAAAATAGATATGTTATAGAATTTATTAAAAATGGCCTTTTCAACTTTATTATATAATCTTCACTAAAAATAATGCTTAGATGAATCATTAGAATTGGAAAGGATAAGGGAGAACGGAGGTAGGATAACTCACTCTTCCTTTACGTGTCAATCACTGTTTTCCTCTCAGGCATTACATAATCCATCAAAACGAGCCAGTTCTGTGAATTATTTGGTCATGTTCAATGACTTTTAGCACAGACTCCACCTGGAATTCTCAGTTTTAAAAACTGTTGTACTGCAGTGCCTCTAAGGGGGTGGTTATAGCTAGGTAGAAGTTGTCTGTCGGTATGTGAAATAGTCCTGTAAGAAATCTGTTGAGATTCTCTTATTTAGGCAAGGCGTGGTTGAGTTTCTGGCATTCCTCCCTCATGTAGTCCCGTTGTTCTGGGCTTAATGCCCTCCCGCAGCTGCTTTCCTTTGCTGGGATTGTCATGTAGCTTCTTCATCTTTGATAACTGTTTCTACAGCAGCCAAGAACTATTCTGACTGTGCAGTGATGTTATTTAATAGTCCTCTCCATTTAGCATCAAGAGAAAAAAAAAAAAAAAAAACTGTTGCAAAGAAAACTCCTACTGTATTGATGCAGACTTAGTGTAGTGATAGCAAGTAGTCCCTCTCACTTCTGTGGGTGTCTCTGCACACCCACAAGTGTCAGGTTCAAGACTTTTTCATCTTTTGGCGTAAAAGTCTTCACATCTTTCACTTGAAGCCCATACAGTAGGCTACATTTATCAGTCATGTTTTTCCAGCTGGCATGACTGACTTCAGCAGTTTTGTAGGGACCCAAACCATGGCCTTGTTCCACCAAATTTAAGGAAGAATACAACCTGGATTAGGACTTTGTGACTTGTGAATTTAAATAGAACCATTAGAGAAGGGAAGGGTGACTTTACTGGAGAGCCAACAGTGCTTGCAGAGTTCTCCCATAGCTTTGCAGGGCTGCCAGATGCAAAGTCCCATTGGAGTGTATTGGAATTTCTTCAGAACGAGGTGTGTTTAATGGGCCTGTGTTGGCCTGTACTGTGAAATACGTGTGTGCTTTTACAAGCCTTGCTTTCTCGTGGTTTTTTTCATGGCTCACCTCTACTTTATGCCTTCTCAAAGCCTACAACACTTTATTTCATTTGATTCCAGCACTTGAATCTTGCTGTTCAGTTAGGCAAGATGTCTGTGGCATGCCATTGCTTTATTGATTGCCACTGCCTCATTACCTCAAGTGCTTTAGTAACGTACCCTGATTGTTTTCTCTTTGGTCTACTGATGTCAGAAAAAAAATAGTAAAGCCACTGCAGTGCACACAACTTAATTGTTAAAAACATTTTATAGTGTTGTACAGCTTTTTTTCTGCTTTCTGGGTAATTCCATAATTTTTTGAAGTGTGAGTTGACACCATCAGATGAAAAAGTAGGAATTTTCCACAGATCTTTGTTACTGAACTGACCCTTTATATGTCTTCTGTTACGCATTTTTGTACAGCTCACTCAGAAGTCCCCTCTTAGATTTCACAAGAAGTTTTTCTTTCATGTTAATTTTGATTATAGTTGCAAATTCGTGTCCTTGCAGGCTTTGCTGTTTTCCAGTGCTTAGTTGTAATAAGCTTTGGTGTTCTGCAGAGATAATTTTCAGACTTAATTTTGGTGTCTCTAAATGTGCTGTGTCTTCGGTTTCTCCTGTCACATCATTTAATTGTATGACAATAATTGTTTGTAAACTGTCATGTTTTCAAGAGCTTTTCCTAGTTTGCTTTATTAAATGAAAGAATTAGATTTTGTTGAATTCTTCCACTTGTGCAGTTTGCAGAATGCAAAATTCTCCTCCTGTAGAGATTCTGCCTTCAACCCATGGTGCTGCTAAAGCTCTCACTATGCACTGGCATTTGTGTGAAGATGAATTTCCATTTGCAGTGTTTGTCACAAATCATAGTCAAAGGACTCAAGGATGCTTAGGCACCCAAGCTGCAATCTAGGGACCATCTGCAGGACTGGGAAAGAATTCCAGGTCAACCTAACTCTTATTTTTAAGAACATCTACATGTACATGTAAGATGCTGTGTTCCCAAGGGGTAATGTGAGGTTAGTTATTTGGATATATTATGAAATTAAGTTCTGCTTCAGAGTCCTCACCCATACTCTACCCACTAGATTTAATGAGTATGTAGTGTTTGCTTATTTATTCACTTATTTATGGATTGAAGGTTTTCATCCAAACTCTGTGGAAGTCAGTAAGGCATCAAAAGGTACTGGGTTTCAGTACATGCCACAAATGTAGAACATCATGTAAGATTTGCTGAGATTAACAGATCTTTCCCTTAACTTCATCAACCTTTGGATCAGAATCCAAATTTGTGTCATGGTAAGCATATTGTATGCATAATAAAACTCAGAATTCTCAGGAATTCTTTTTAAATTTGGAACACAATTGTGTGAATAATCAAAATTCTTTTTAGATATAGGAACTGTTTTTCCCTTCTGTCATGTCAGTTCCATACTGATATTTCTCAAAATTCTGTATTTTAACACAGGTCTTGACCCGTCCATTGATTTTACTAGTTGGCTCATTTTTTTGTGTGTATAAATTGACAACCAGGTGTTATTGTTAAGCCAATAGGTGGCACTAGTTAATCACATTAACAGTCAAGTTGCAGGGTATCTTATAAGGTGTCACTGTGAAATGTGGCCAGCTATTAAGCATTATAATTAATAATAAATATTCTGTATGTGTTGTCTTAAATTTGTCATTTTACAGAACTGGCAGTAGGGAACATTTGTGAGAAATGGGGTTTAAAACTACATTTTAAATCATATATCATTTGATTTTGGGCTAAAGAATTGCTAATTGCTGCAATTAGAAGTTTTATACTTACAATTATGCCTCAGATAGTTAGGTCTTTTGTTTTGAAAATGGTTTTGTTTAAATGTTCTGGTGTAGACCACAAATTTATAGCCACATCTAATTTCTTCATGATTGAGAGTCATTTCAGGATAACTAACTATTTTAATGTTATTTTCTATTATTTCTTCCGATTTTCATGCCAAGTGACCATTCCTTTGGGCTTAAATGCTCAGCCCACAGTTGTATTTATTTTTTTAAGAACTGAGAAGGTTAAGGAGAGGGAGATGCCACCGATGTTATTATGCAATATCCTGGTGGCTAGAGCACTAACCTCTGAGCTGAAGGACTGCGATCTAGGCCCTTCTTAGTCCAGGAGTGTCACACACACTTTCTATACATCCTGTGAGAGAGCTCCCACCACCAGGCTGGGTGAGGGCAGACAGCTGTGTACATCACAGTAATGTTGCAGTATTTTACTACTCGGAATT
This sequence comes from Athene cunicularia, assembly GCF_003259725.1. Classification (NCBI taxonomy): domain Eukaryota; kingdom Metazoa; phylum Chordata; class Aves; order Strigiformes; family Strigidae; genus Athene; species Athene cunicularia. Next base: position 23,903,634 of record NW_020799098.1, read on the forward strand.
TATTTGGAGGTTTACAGTTAGTTAAGGGTTTCTAGTTTAATCAATGAATGGGCTTCAGTCTGTCCAGTTTCTCATTTGCCGCCTTAAGAGAGCTGTCAGAGACCTGAAGGCTGACAGTGTTGTTCAGGGAGGGTGCACTGGAAGAAATGACCTGGATCAAGCTGTTATCATTCCCTAAAAAGAGTTTTGGAGAACTTTAGATGCTTATTCTAATGCTCTGTACTCACAGAAACCCCAAGGGAAGGAAATTACATCAGAGTCTATGCAGTTAATTTTCTAGGAAGGCAAGGGTACTAGGTAGCTCGAGTCATTTTTCCCTCTTACCAGCTACATGATTCAAACTCATTGCTTGCAGAGTGCTCTGAGATTCCTAGATGAAAGGCACTATAGAAATGCAGATGACATTATTAAAGTATTGTTTTCAGAGACGAGGTTTCCATAATCTTTAGGGACATTTGTTACCTACTGGTATTCAAAGTCTTCAGTATGGGGGGTAATATACAATGCTATTGTGCATTATTAGTAAAAAAGGCAGTTTAAAGGGAGTAACTCAGTTGAATAGTCCTATGTGACAAGAACATACTAGCATTAAGAGGTTTGGCAGCCACTTCCTTACTTGTGTTGCTGCTAAGTAATTTTTAACTTTATTTGCATCATATCCTTAGATAATTCAAGTGCAGAAATTCTCACTGCAGTTAATAGACGATGTTTATAAAATACTCAAATTTTTTAATATTACAGTGCACTAAAAAAAATCCTATGGCAAGAACCTCTTCTACCCATCCATCAAATCTAAACATTTAGAATACTTAGAGGAAACAAATAGCTGGGTATCTTAGTTGACGTGCATTCAGGAATACATTAGAAGTTCTCTGCTCATCCAGGGCCTCCACAGCAGCACAAGAGACTCCAACATTATGTGTTAATAAAAACAATCTGTGTGTGTTTGTGCAGGAGACTAAGCTAGCAGAGAAGTAGTCTGTGAAAGGGGTGAGGTCAAGACCCCAGCAAGCCTCTGTCCTGACCCACTGCAAAGCACAGGAACACCAAGAACAGGGGGGTGGTACAGACATTGTTTCTTCTATCATACGAGGAGCTGCTCTTTCCCGGGTGACAGGCTGGAGATGAAACCTGCCGGCAGCTCTGTGACCCTGTGTGACGTTCATTTCTGTTGTGCCTTGAACAGCTGCAAAGGCAGCTTTTTTCTTCTTGTTCTGCCTCGGTTCTTCCAGGTTCAGCTGCCTGCCTCAACCTGTTATGTCACTCAACAGTTTTCCTGCCAGCTCCCGCAAGCTGGGTAATGCCTGTTCCTCTGTCAGTCAAACAGTGGCAGAGCAAACACCCTCCCTGTTTAGGATTTTCCCCTACTTGAGGGCCTGAGCTTGCACCATGCATGGGTAAGGTTACTCACAGGTTACGTTTCTGTGAACAAACTGCCAACTTGAATGTGCTGGTCCCTTGAGGGTGGTTGAGTGGGGTTCACTGTCCCCACATTGGTACGCCCTGTGCAAGACACGATAGCAGTATGTGGCTGAGCAGCCTCCTTACTCAGGTGCATCAAGCCTCGGTTGAGTAAGAGTCATCATGTGACTGAGGCCCAAGTGCATGAAACAGCTGTTCCCATCACTGTGCCTGAACTCAGACCACTACAACCACCATCAAGAAGAGAAACTGTATGGTCTTAGGGCAGAATAACTGGTGCTTGAAAATGAACAATTTCCATCAGGCTTCCATGTTAACTCTTTCTGTTCACTTGCATATATGTTTTGGAATTTTCTTCAAGTGGGCTATTTTCCATGACTCCTTTTATCCCAGAGATTAATGTTTGGCAACTGTTTGTAAATACACGTCATCTATTTACTAACACAAGAATATTAAAAATAAAATAAGATACTTTAATAGCAGAACAGCTTGTGTTTGAAGGTCAGACTTTGGCATGGAAATAGTTTATGCTGAGAAGCAGCACCTTGGAGTACTCTGATGAAAACTGGCAGTGATTTGACTGAGCTACAAGCCCTCAGAAATCACACCTCACACAAACCAGTCGTGTTTATACAGCGATTGCCTGTTATTTGGCAGAAAGGCCATAAATGCATGTATGGCTAATTCAGTTCAGTCTTCAGTGTTACACTGGGGATGCACAGGGAGAGGAGTGGCTGTGATGGCATTTTCAACCAGTTCAGAGTGTAAGGGTGTGTAGGATGCTGTGGTTATGGACTGGTTTAGGAAGCAACCTTCTGCAAGAGTTAGCACTTCCATGGAAGATGTGCATTGAGCAAGACATTGTCTTGCTTAAGACAGTGTCATTTCTTTTGGTTTCATTTAAATACTGGAGACAAGTTTAGGGTTGGGGTTTTTTAAAGTCTTGTCATATTTTTGCAGATGTAGTTTCATTCCCACAGTTTATTGTGGACTACCATTTGGATTTCAGAGTATCAGAATTAACATTAGGAGATTTATAAAGCTCATCTCACAGCTACTGTTTCTTTTTGGCTGTTAAAAGAATGTCATTTATTTAATCCATTCATCTGCAGCAGCAGCCTGGAAGGTGGAATTTGCCTGTGTCACATTTTTGTTGTTAGGATCTGCCAGCTGCACAGATTTGCTGTCACTGTAAATCAGGTTAGATTTTATTTAATTAAACCAGCTTATCTGCCATCCATACTAATCACTGTTGTTCATCTTAACTATATGCACTTCTGTTTCCTTAAAATTTCACAGTGTATTACAAATACAGGAATTCTTAAAATCCATTAATAGAAGCACCAGACTCAAACTCCAGTTAGATAAGCACATTCTAGATATTAGGTTTGGAGGTAGGAATAAAAATACAGGATGAGTATGCTGAGTGTCTTATCCAGAACACAGTTCTAGTTGGAGGAGTATTTCGTCTCTTTCCGTTTCATTTATAAGGTATTGGAAATGTAGCACTACTCTTGCCACTGTGTTTCATTTTCTGAACAAGACTCAACAAGTTATGCTGCAAGGAGCAGCACCATGTTCTAAAACTAGAGCCGGTGGGATTCTGCAGTCTAAATCCTAAGGACATAAATGGCAAGCAGTAGAATATCGTTTTATCTGTTGTATACCTCAGAAAATATATTTCCCATTTATCATTTAATCGTGTTTATGCTTCAGTTCTACCCTTTTCTAGCAATTGTTTTTTTGTTCCTGCAACTTAGCCTGTTTTAGGTCCCTAGTAAGACTGTTCTGTCCACTGTCATATTGATCATTTCAGTAACTGCAAACAGTAACTGTGAATTATTGCTTCCTTAATAACAAAGCAGTTGTAATGATTAATTTCCATTTAGAGAGGCAAGAATCATTCTGGTTTAGCTCAGTAACTGAGTACTAAGTTGTTTTTCAACAGAATTTATTCTACTCAATCATGAAGATACGATGCTCTGTGTTTTTGTAGACTTGCATGCCAAAATCAACCTGTGTTGCAGCAAAGAATACAGAATATATAGTCTTCTATCACTCATGATCTAAGGGCTTCAATTACTGTGAAGGTAAAAAAAAAAAAGTGAAGTATTTCAAATGAAGCAAAGGTAGTAGTATCACAAGGTATGGCAACACCATGTAGTATAGTGACTCCAAGCTCGTACTGAGAAAAATTGCTTTGGAGCCTAAATAATATCGCTGTGTTGGCACAGTGCAAACCTCTGGCTTATTAGTTAGCTGTGCTAGCTGTATACTACACTGTGGGAAAAAAGGTTGACTTAGGCACTGAAGTATGAGAGAGGATTAATGACTCTGGATCCCAAGGGTGGAACAACTCATCTGTCCCTCTATTCCTTAGGTACTAACTCAGGCAGCTCTGGGCTGAGAGCATTGCTTTTTGCACTCCATTCCTAAATACTTGTAGAATGTGTCTGTATTCATCCAGATCTGGAGCACATTTCTGAGGTGAATTTCTTGATCATCACTATCTGGTATACTTTGGCTCACATCATAGAACCACGTTGGTGTGAATGAACTGGGTTCCTTTTGGATGAAAACCAGGAAGATCTCCAGGGTCTCACCTAATGCACTCCAAATGCTTGTGGGGATTGAGCCCAATCCAAAGTAAAGTCTCCTGAAACACATATGGCATGGACATTAGGTTGTTGTCACCACCTATTTTCCTCTACAGTTTTGCTCCCACTTTTGTGCACATGAAGTAGCAAAAGTCTTCCCATGCACTGTACAGTGGGCCTGGATGACAGCCAGACCTGCAGGTTCTTCTGAGAGACGGGATCACTGTTGGCTGCAAGGGAGACTCAGGATGTCATCTGGGCTAACCTCCCTTTTGAAGTGCTGCCAACAGTAACTTGGTCAACCATGAACTTGTCAAGTTCTAAGGAGGTCCAAGGACATAGTAGCTTCTCTTAGTGTCCAACCTGAATTTCCCAAGCTGTATTATGTTGTCATTGCCTTTGTTGTACTGTCTGACACTGCCACGAAGAGCTTGGCTCCATCCTCTTTGTTAAGTGCCTTAGAAGTAGTTGTAGGCTGCGGTTAGGTCCCCCTTACACTCTTCACCAGACTAAACAAGCCCAGATCTCTCAATCTCCCTTTGTAGGCCATGTGCTCTTGGCTTCTGACCATTTCAGTAATCTCTCCAGCTTTCTCCCCATCCTCCTGATTTGGGGTGCCCAGAGCTGGGCACAGCACACCTGGTGCAGCCTCTTCAGTGCTAGAGAGAGGAGGGTAATAACTTCCCAAGAGGGAGGTGAGGAGAGAGGGAGTGAGGCTGTACTCCTCCAAATGTTGCCCAGAGCAGGGTCTGTCTTATTTGCAGTGTTCAAATTCAATATATAAAAGCTGTTCACTTCAGATTCAGGAATCTCACCTTGAGTGGCATGCCCACAGTCAAATCGAAAGCTTGCGATGGAGCGAGGACTTGACTAATGCTTCTGGACCATTATCTTCAGAACACATTAGCATAGTCAGTATATTTTAAAACATGAAATCATAAATATATAATATTGGTGCCCTTGTGAGGATGTTTTATGAAAACTACTACATCTTTGACTTTTCTCCCCATCAAAAATTTGTGAAGGAAGAACTGTGGTCATTCACATAAATTGGATTAAGGTCATGGCTGTACTTTTGAGCCTTTGTGGTATAGCCTTTTTACCTTGATGAAGATTTCACATGAAATAATTCTCTGGAGGTGTTCTGGATTGCTTTCTGTTTCTAAAAATAAATGGTATTTATATCACATATCTGTGTAATATTTCAAAGGTATATTTAAATATCAAGAAGGATATTATGAATCTGGTGTACTTAATTAAATTACAGATTTCACACTATCCTAGAATTGTCAAAATAAAAAAATATTATAAATCTGGGACCATGATTCTATGAACAGACCTCTGACTTAGATGTATCAGCTCCAATAAATGAAACATTGTTAGATTTGCATACATATCTCTGGTTTACAACAATATGGGGATTGTTAAATGATTTTTAACCTATTGTTTTGTTTCATTGCAGTTATACAAACACTGCTTTAACTGCAGTAGATGTTCTCCATCATTCCTAAGTTAACACTTTCTTTTTCATCACGTGGCACTCAGATCTAGTGGTTTACAACAGTTGTGTTTTATTTTTGAAAATAACTTAGCAACAGTGTCATCCCTCTGTGTCTTAACTCACTTGACACTGGTCACAATCCAGACCTAGCAAAATCCATCACATATCTTAGCCTTATTGGGAAAGACGATAAAATTTATTGTCTATGCAAGATTTCATTACTAACCAAATTTACATCACATTTGACAGTATGTTTCTGGAGTGATAAATTTTATGTTAATGTGTTCAGATTAACTTGGACAGACAGAACTTAAATGTCATTGTCATATAGTACTTTGTTATGAAAACACGTTTTGCGTTTTGTGTTTTGCACGGTAAGAATAACATGATGTCGTAACTGTGCATATAGTATCTGGACCAGAAGATACTATAAATAATGCTATTTACAGCTTTATTCCTTTTAAGATACTATCAGACTAAACATGGTGAAGAAAGTGATAGTGTTTGGCACAATGTCAGTAATTCATGTAGTTGATTTATTTCAGAGTTTGGAGATCTCTTTCATCTTTGGTATATCTCTTTGTTCCATGGTGTTCCTAACTCATAAAATTTAGCTTCCTGAAAATTAAATAGAAGTCAAACTGATAAAGAAATTCTGACTGCGGAGTTACAAAATTAATTCAGCTGCACTGTATTGATGAAATATTAAGATGTGTGTGAAGCCTAATGTTGCACATACAAACACCTTTATGCATTTGTACAACATACAGTTTAAAGATTAAATCCCAGCACTTGATTTTCATTAGGTTTCTCTGTGTGTGTGTGTGTGTGGTTTTTTTACATGATAAACCTATATCTCTGAATAAAAGAACAGAGTTCATATAAATTTTGTTAATAATATCTTTTTACCCAACACAGATACAATAGCAGAAAGGAATGCACTAAGAGAACATGTGTATCCTAAGCTGAGAGAATTCTGCAGGGAAAACTATGGACTGGAATTTCAGGTAGGTCTTGTGTTGAATCTTTGCATTACTTTTTCTTGAGATTAAGTCTATTTAGAACAGATAACATTATTTTAAATATCATTGGTAAAATAGAAGATTGCAAAAATTGTTTCTTATGTTAATTGCAATTAATTTATGTACTTAAATTATTTTACAGGCAGATTTGAGGTAAAATCTTAATAGATTAAAAAAACACGTCATTTTACAATGCAATATTGTACTGGTGGTAAAAGCAATATGGCAACAAACTGACAACTTTCACATTAGAAACTTAATGAAACCACCTCTATTTTAGATATTCAAAGTATTTAAGCAATAATGTTACATCTGAATTGACAACTTTCACATTAGAAACTTAATGAAACCACCTCTATTTTAGATATTCAAAGTATTTAAGCAATAATGTTACATCTGAATTAACATGTTGTACTTAAGTTAATACAACCTATTTTTAATTTCACATAATCATCACTGAAGTAGCACCATCTGTATAGTCACATAGTTGTTGTATCTAACTACGGGTTTGTCTTCCACTGTAATGTGGAAAATAATTTAATCAGGTGAATATATAAACTGCTTAACAAAATGAATTGAATGTGGAACATTTTTACTGTGATTATATACCAAGGAATTTGCTTCCTTTAATGTCCATTGTAAAATTCCCATTGCTTCAGTCAGTTCATATTTTCCTTTGGTTTATGGAAGACGTAGACCCATCCACATCTTTAGTAAGAGCCAATTGGTAATAAATAACAGTTGCATTTGACTTAAAAAACATGAGTTTGGCATCACAATTAAAGTCACTGGTACTTTTAAATCAGATATTCTTAATCCACAGTCCAGTAAAGTCCCATATATGTCAGCAGGCCTGGAACTGGCTGCTCTGTTAAGAGAAACAAATATAGCATGCAATGTTGTAAAAATGTTCTATTTTTCAAAAATTCTGGTTCTACATCCTCAAACTTCCTCACATACTAAACCTCCCATCTTAGTGACCCAAAAAAATCAGCTCTCCGGTGTGTAGCTTACTTGGAAACAGCTAATGCCTTTTATGCAACATCCTGTTCCTCCCAGTGTATTATTCTTGGTGCACATGCAGCTGTTTTTTAATCAAAATAACAAGTTCTTAAATTAGGATATTTGGTTTTAATTCCCTGAGTCACAGTGGAGTTGCTGAATCTGCATGGTGGTAAATTCCAGAGTGATTTTTGATTATGGCTATAAAAGAACTTCATCTGAAGGTCCTAGCTCATCAGCTGATTGGGAAGTCCCAGCTGCAGTGGTACATGCAAGGAATAGCAAAAGATATTTAAATAATAACGCATTTTTCTCCTGTTACTACCATGTGATATTAAAGGAAAATATAAACTGTTTCTCAGTCATCTTTGAGGAGACATCTCAGTGACAGGAGGGAAATCTCTCTTCCAAGTAGATCATAATCCACTGAATTCTTTGTGAGAGGAAATGTCTTTCTTCAAATGGATTGTAATGTAGTCTCTACGGGAGGAATAATTAAGTTTACTCTAGTTGATATTCATGGAAGCAAATTATTTCATTATATAATTTCAACACCAGGAGCATCCTTAAGTGATTTGAGGTCTGAGAGACAGCTCCACTGACACATTTCTGAAAACAGCTAGAAAGCTATCACACTGCTGTGGAAGCAAAGTAGGAAAATTTGTACAAAAAATTACCAAGAAAAAGTGGTAAAGCATTTTGGAGGAGGCTCTGAGGTAGTCTTTATCAAAACATTTTTTTGCCTTTTCCATACCTTATACACAGTTTCTTAGGTTAGCACACAGAATCAAGACTACAGTTTTTAGTGCAGTGATGTCAAGAAAGTATTATGTACTTTTCAGATACAGGGATAAATTTGTATTTCCCTGTACAGACCAGAACACGTAACTTTTCAACCTGCTATGTAATCTTCTACTGACCAAACAAGAACTACCTTGTGTGTGACTACCACAAATGCACTATAATACAGGGCGTCCTGAAGACGCCCTCTTCCTGAGAAATCAAATGAAATTCGAGTACGTTCATTGCTTCAGCTTCCGCTGAGTCATCTCCTTGCACTGATAAGTGTTCCAGTTGTTGCAAAGCATGAGATCTGCCAGGCATCCTCAAGTTGGTGGGAGCTGTTAAGGAACATAACCACCATGTGTATGGAAGCACAACTGAATATATTTAATCACTCTATGAATTTGTTTGCTCGATGGACTTCCTTTTCCTTTGAATCAGAAAACATTTCTGAAAAACAGGTGTGGGTGAAGACAGAAAACAAGTAAGCTAAGAAAAAGACTTCCAGAATGCAGGGTGTTTTGTACCTGAAATACAGTATTTTCTTAGCAGAGGACAGAGATGTTAAGGTAGTTGTGATAGAAATTTTTTGGAGAATAACTAACCATAGTTAATTAGCAGCATATTTTTTTTCTTCTTGGAAACAATGAACTGTTTCAAATCATTTTCACCATGTGATACATGCTAGAAGAAAAGTGGAATTTTGCATGAATGAAATTTTTTAGTGGTTTTTTAAGCACTTGGAAGTGATAAAGATAAAATTATTTCATTTCCTTAGAAAAATCTGTGAAACTATAAGATTCGTAGGATAAAAGCTAAAATAAGCAAAAGGAAACACTGAATTATGAATGAAAAGTCTCCGTTAGGTGACTGCTGTGGATCGGAACTAGACCAGTGTGTAAGACCACTGTGTGTAAGTTGCTCTTGCAGAGTGCACTGGTTGTCATCTCACCTTGGCAGCCTTACTGAAAGTTAGAGTGGGTGTTTGTCACACAGTTTTTACAAATATAAGAAAAAAACTACTTCAACATTACATACAGTTGTCTCCTTGTTTTATTTCTTTAATTTTGTAAATCCTATTTATTTTTAGCTAGCATAAAGATAACTGATAAGCCTCTCATCTTGAAATTCTTGGTGCCTGTAGAGGTTTGATGGCTAAAATATTTCTTCTTGCAGGACAAAATTATAACATGTTAAGATACACTGTGCCAAAACTGTGTTACCCATTAAAAATAATCTATAACGTTATAACATATAGTAGGCAGCTGCTGAGCCCCTACAATATCTGCTATTCCAGAGAATTTCCTCTTCACGTTTAGACTTACCATGATTTCTGAACAGTTAATTAAAATAGAAATTGCTTTTATGTTTCAGATGAACTTGAGCAGCACAATAAATTCATTCAACCAGTAATTCAAATATTTTTGACTGTATGCTGAAATGCTCTAATTTTATGACGGGAATACTTAAGTTCTATCATACATCATTCAAGTAATCAGACAGCTGAATACAATATGAAGTTCAATAACGAAGTCATATAAATAAATAACAGAAGAGAGAGAGGAAGAAGGAAACAGTTTTTTCCTAATCAGACTAAAAGAGAAGAGGACAGAGAAGAAATCAGTCCAAATGAGGATAGACAGGAAGGTTGTTTGAGATGCAGTTTTGTAAAGCAGAAGCTGCTTGTTCCAGCAAAATTTTGAAACAGAGTTTCTGTAAAAAATAAAGATATTGAGTATATTTTCTTGGCAGTGTAAGCTATAATGCATTTTATACATTGGGCTATTTCACTCATCATCAGTCAGGCGGTACATTGCTTCTCGTGTTTGGCAACAGTGTGCCTACTCCAGCAAACACTGACATGCATCCCAAACTTTTCTTTGGCAGAGATAACCAAATGAGACTGTTGGTAGTAAAATTAAACATGGGCATAAATGCTTCCAGGATTAGGTCTTAAACCTTTGCATTTATTTCTCAATGGCACTAACCAGCTGTAAACTGGTGAATTTTACTTTTACATCAACCCATTATTAGTTCTTATATTAGGTCTTCGGGCTGATTTTACGATCTGTTTAGACAACAGCTAGTTTTGTGGTTCTGTTTCTTATGGAAACAGCTTAGTGCTTCCACGGTACAAATAATATTACAATAACATCATAATAACATCATCATAACATCATAATATATGTATGTCAATAAAATTTTGATTTTTTTTTTTAAACTATCCATTTGGACTTTTTTTTGTTCAAGGTATATACAGGATGTTAACAATCAATAGCAGCTTAAATGAGAGAGTAGTAGCAGATACCGTAATTTTTATTCCAAAAGAAATGCATACATATGATCCCTGTTCTTTTAAATTCAGTTTCCCACAGTAAGAATTCAGCCTTTTAGTTAAAATATGAAGTGAAATCACACTTCATCACTTAATTTCTTCAAGTTTAACATCCATATTTCAGTTTCTTCCAGGAGTTTGTTTGCAACTAATTACCATCACAAAACTGAGTCTGTAGCTACAGTTGAAAGGCTGGACAGCAAGCTGTCTGTCATTGCATATCTATGCAATCTCTGCTTCCAAAGTAACAAAGACCAGCTAACAAAGGAAGTACAATAATACAGAACTGCACATATTCTTTCTTTTGAGACATGTGCACAGGATAAATTTATATCCTGTGGATACAAATGACACAGGGTGTCAAGTCATGATCCTGACAGTGATCCACAGCAAAACTACCTTTAATTTCCATGGAGCCAGAATTTTATCAGTGCTTTTGACATTATTCTTACCTATCCATTATATGCAATCCAGTAGCAAATAAAGACTATATCAAATCAAGATCTTGTCATGCTAATCTCTGCAAAAAAATTTGAATATGAAATGAGACTGTCCCAGGAGGGACTATCTGGGAGGGAAAATAAGATGCTTGAACTATTTACCTAAGGAAACCCTGACAGTCTGCGTAAGGACTGGAGATAGACCTCATTGCCTTTTACTGCAGTGTAGAGCAACATTTAGCAGTACCTGAAATGCTGACAAAGCTAATTTTTACTTTGATAGGTAGAAAGGGCATTTGATAAAATAACAATGTTGCGTACTATTTTTCAGGTCATAGACTTATACTGGGGAGTTGAAGCAGATGAGTGGGACAGTCCTGAGCTGCAAAAGACTCGTATGAAGCTGTTAGAAGATTGCTTGAAAAGTTCTGCAGGTCCATGTTTTGTTGTGGGTATAAAAATAATGTTTTACTTTACAACAAAAATATAATTATGTTAGCTATCCTGTGTGATTCAGTAACAAATATATTTTCTTATTTCTGAAATATTTTATATTCCTCACTGTACATTTGCTATACTGCATCCAAATGTTTCTCTATACAGCACTGTGGATTAATAGTGATTACTCAGTATTAGTGGAGAGGAAAGAAGGATCTTTCATGGTCAGTCCCCATAGCAAGATGGATTTAGAAACCAGAGGGTACAACTGTACTACTGTCACTACAGAATTATGGACTACTTGTTTAGGGAGGCCACCATTAATTAATTCTTTGCACTTCTTACACATGCGTTATTGGCTGGCCTAGAAGGACCTACAAAAGCACAGTGGTGGCAAAGAACTATCTGCTCTGATCTCCATTTTGCTGTTTTGTGTTGTAAACATAGGACAAGTTAGGATGCCAGGTATTAGAGTGTGAAAAGACTGGGGGTCAGCGACAACTTGAGGAGGCTCTGAGTCTTTGTGTTTTTCCTACTCTCTGCTGTCTCTTTACTGTTGTCAGAAGTGTTGCTTTTAGGATTCTTCAAGAGTCAGTAAAGCTGGCAAAAAAAAGATAGATCTTCACTGGCTACTTCACCTGCTACTCTCCTTTGACAGCTTTAATTCCAACTTATTAACCTGTGTTTTGATGTTAGACTTCCAATTTTAAAACCATGGCCTTGCTATTCTAAATGTTCTTTTCTATAATATATTTGCTAAGAAAATAATTTAGAAAAGGTAGATTTCTCCTTTATACCTAAATGTAGCTAAGTGAACTCTTAATTCTTAGACTTGTCATAATAAGGTGGAGTTTGAAAAAAAATGCAGGTCTTTGATTTTTTTTTTTTTAAGGCAAGAATTTGAAAGATTTAGTGAACTGAAACCACAGAATCCCATGGGGATGGAAGGGATACAAAACTGCATGCTGTGAAGATGGGAGATCACTTCTCTCCATGCCAAAGATTAGACAAAGAGCAAGCTGTAGCATGTATTGTTCTGTACTTTTATCGCACCCTCACAAACATCTTGCTGGCTCTGTTTCATTCACCTGTTTGCTTCACTCTGTTATAAGTTTCAGAGGCCTTCAGAACAAAAGCTGTCCTCAGCACTTGACCATAAAGAGCCCCGTGCTTGGTGTACTGACTCTGGACTGGGTTTGATGCTGTCATGGCACTTTTTTTCCAAGCGCACACTGGCCCAGATCTCTAGAGAGTTTGAGTAGTTTCCATCTTATGTGACTAAATTTAGTTTTCTGAGTTTATTTTTCTACTTTTTATCTTCCCTTTGATGAAAAAACAGAGTTGGAACAGAAAGGCATGGCGTTTTTCCTGTAGCAACACCCAGTGTCTTTAGACATGAATGTTCTAAAATCTCTGACAGTGAAGGAAACCTCATCATGTACCATTGCTGCATATTTTAGCAGCTCAAAATTTTGAAGCTGTTAAGAATTGCCTGCCTGTTATTGTTACCAAGGAAAGAAATCAAGACAAATCAGAAATTTTAAACAGAACAAAACAGTTAGCAAAGAGGCTGAAGTGAGCCAACAACTTCAGTATTTATTCCAGGTTTTCCGAGTATGGACCTGAGTAATAGCTCTCCCAATGACTAGACTGGCAAAACTACAGAAATCTTTTTATGCAGATGTTTTTTGCTTTGTTGTACCTTAGTGGGATGGGGTTTATTTCATTTACAACACAAATTGAAGATGATTCTGCTTCAACGAGCATAATTAGTTTTAATTTATAGTAACATAATAAAAAATGACTTTGGCACTGCAGGCTTTGGGCAACTTCCCATTTCTTGAGAAAGTTCTATAAAATGTGCCACTTCCATTCAGCTGGGTATTTTTTTTACTTTTCAATTACCACATCTTTAATTCAGACACTGATCTGGGATTAAATTGGACTGCTCAAAATTAACTAGCAGATATGGATTGATTTTAAAAAGTGTTTCTTTATGCCACTTTGTGCCTGCATCGTGATATCAGATGGAGAGAAAATGAAATTCAGTTCTTAAATAAGTGTGGAGCATAAATTGGAAGTGCTAAACTTTTCTTCAGATATGAAACAACAAAATCCAAATGAACACATCCATAAACAAAGGTGGAAGCAGTTCTGAAAAAAGTGGGTAGTTCATTTCCTGTGACACTGTCTTTGGGAATGTACAGTCCCACTTTTACCTACTACCTGAGCTCTATCAACACTTGATGCAATTAAGGGGGAAGGGAGTTGTTTGGGTTTTGTATAGGTTGGTTTTTTGTTTGCTTGGGCTTTTGCTGGGTAAAATTGGTGCCTATTACACATGATCTTTTAAAAACTCATAGCCTTTACTGTAGGTAAATAATACTATGCTATTTTTGATCTACAGAATAATTTCCCAAGATTTATTTATGAGGGGGAAAGTACTATTTCTGTAGGAAAAATACTTTCTGTACAAATTTTTTTGAAGAAATCATACCGATTGTCTCAGGAATCTACATGGGGAGACTGAAATGCAGTATTATTTATTAAATTGTGAACCGCTTAAACTCTGCATTGCATAACAATACCAAAGACAAAATACATTCAGTGCATCACTGGAACCTTTACATTTTGTTGGGTTATGTTTGCTAGAAAATTCATAAGAAATGGCAATACGGACAGGATGATAGAGTGACAATAAAGATTATATTATTATCCCACGGCTAGTATTCATCATGAACAGGATTCGTCTCTTACGATCTAGTCTCGATACCTTTAACAACTAATAGAAAGGTATAGGTACCTCCAGTGATACCTGAGTCATCTTCTGGATGACTGTTTCTCCATTAACAGCAAGGAAACATTAGGCAGTCAGATTTAGGTGCTAATTTAGGAACCTAAAGTGCAGTGCCTGATATCAGTTAAGGCCTTGAGCTATTTAGAGTGTCATTAGTCTATAGTGATTATTTGCAGAATAAGTTTACTGCCCTTTTATCGGGATTCCCTAGCTAATACTTCAGTACTAACCTGCTGTTGATTACACCTTAGTACAGATGAGAGAACTCGCCAGCTTCTCTGCACTTCATCTTCAAACACACCCTGCAAGTTATAACACATGGGTGCTCTCTTCCATCTGTGCAGCACCATGCAGTCACTGCCTGAACTGCTGTTCTTGCATAACTATTTACTGAAAAATTGTAAAATGAAAGGGAGAAATGGAAACAAATTGTTAGTTTGTCACCTGTAATGGTTTGCTCAATTAAGTATGTTTGGGTTTATACAAACCTAAGAGATTGTCCCCACCCATCATTCAAACCATCTGGTCCAAAGAATAGTAAAAATATTTTCTACCTACACAGAAGAGACATTATAGTTTACATTATCCCTCTCAAATTATTGACAGCTTAATATTAAATTCAGGATTAATTAAATTCAGGATTAATGAACTATTTAAAAAAAAACCAAAAAAAACCCAAAAAACAAACAAAAAAAACCACCCCAGCATTATAAAATCGGGATTCCAGTGCAATTTTAAAAGAATATTAGCAATTTACAATATTTGGCATGTCCTTAAATCACCCTGATGGTGAATTGAGGAGTGAAATGTTTTTTACATCTCTGGATCTTTTTGTTCCTACAGTACAATGAATGCTTTAATCATTCCATGAAGTACACTGTTACTTGGTTCTCTTTGCTTAGCACAAATGGTTGATAATGAATTCTGAGTTCATTCCAGCTCAGAGGAAATTCCAAATTATATTACTCCAGCTCTGCTGAATCTCCTCAACTCCTATTTCAGTGTTGGTGTTACTTTAGGGTTTATTCCTAGTGTGAAAACTGAATATATACAGTTTCTGGAACACCTGAATTACATTCTGCTTTTGCTCTCCTGGGAAAACTGCCACACATTTTAAGTTAGAGAAGCTGAAGTCAGTCAAATGTGTCTATAGTAAAACAGCCAGTTTAAGGGGTATGATAAACATCCAGTGCTCTTTGGGAATTCAGTAGAAGTTACACGTGCTTGGTACATCTTAGAATTTAATTTTCCTCAAAGAAGCAGCTCTATATAGTTTCTAAGTGAATGAGAAGAAATAGCTGGAACCAGACATGACACAACAGCCCACCTCTTCAATAAAGTGTATTCCAAGAAACAAATATCAAACTATCAGTTTTCTTGTCAATCCACATCTGAATCAAAACCTGTCCAAGTAAGAACTCCCTCTAACATAAGTGGGTTTGGGGTCATACAGCATATCAGGAATGGCTCCATAGGACATGTTGGCAGTAATCTGTAGTGAAGTATATGTCTGCAGACACTAATCCTGTTTTAGATGGACTTGGCCAACAGGAAAGATTCTTCTGTGAATGTCAGAGTAGAGCTTTGTATCTTTTTTTAAATCCCTCAAAATAGAAAAAGTGATTAAATTTTAAAGACATAGTATGCAACTTTCCCCTCAGCAAACCTTGGTCTTCTTTCACAGCCTCCAGAATAACAGGCAAAGGATGTATATCCTTTTCCATGTTCATCTCTGAATAGCACATGTACACACAGAGTGGAATCAAGCATGGGGTGATTTTATATGATTAAGCTATTGTAACTGAGTTCCTGCGTCTGCTGTAGGGCTGGGAATGTAGTTTCCTGTGAATCATCTCTCATTCTCTAAATCTAAAATCTAGGGTCTAAAAACACCCATTTCTTAAACACATCGCATTGAAAAAATAGCTACAAGATTCATCAGGCAGCTTTTCCATGGAACATAGAAACTGCATGGTTTTTGATGTAGTCTTAGAATAGCTTACATTTTCAGCCTGCAGTCAGAAGATTGTACATAGTTTCTGCTAAGTCACTCTATTTCTTTTTCTTGACATAAATAGAATTTTTGGTGCTTCCTTCCTGAAGGGTTAAGTATTATACTTAATATAAATGACCATATCAGTGAGAACAAGGTTAGCATGAACTCAGATTTCCATCATTCTGTGTAGAGGAAGAAATAGGCTGCATGAGATTTATGAGATTTATTTTCTCTTGACCCTCAAGAGCTTTACCAAACCATCTTCTGAAGTAGTATTGTAATCCGCCACATGTAATGGTCTGTTCTGCAAATGAAACTGTTCAAAGAAACTAGTTCACTTTTCAGTCTGATTACTGTTAAACCCAGCTAGCAGTAGCTGAGTTTGGTTTTTTTAATTATAGTGTATAATTTCACAGACTCCTTTTTTCTTCAATGAAAGATACTAATTTACAAAGGTAAAATAAGATGGTATCAGTGTTATTCATACCAATACTGGTATGCATCCATAAGGTATTGCCTCTTTTCTCTTAAAATATTTGCTTTCAGTGCAAGGTGCTTTTTTTGGAGCTACTGTTCTGTTATCCTGCCATGTAGCAACTTAATTATCATATGCTTCTTTCTTTCATAACTGGAAAACCTCACACAGTAATTTTTTATTCCATTCCATCTTGAAAAAATGAAACAGAATATACTTACTTAGAATGCCATGGAGACTGCAGTTATTATAAGTAAAGTATGTGTTCTTTTCTTGTTAACTCTTTCACATAGTATAGAAATTACTTTGATGCTTAAAACTGTTTAAAAAAAAATAGAATAGTAGTGCTACCCATGGCTGGAAAAACAGCTCATTACCTGGCCACCTACTTTTGCAGAGCATATACTCTGTATCTCAGTCATCCCATTGTGTGACATAGGCAAGATAGTGTTTTTACTGAAAGGAGTGTCATAAGCTGATGTTCTTTGCTATATTTCATTAAATTCCATGGGGATTTGCTACAGAACTTTTAAACATTTGGCCAATGACTTGACCTATTACCTGCAGTCAGTATTTAGTATTTAGTCCTTGTACACTTACAATTAATTTTAAGTCTGATTGATTACCTTTTAGTTAAAAATCAGTGTTAGAAAAGGCATGACAATACCCCAACAGAAAACTGCTATAGGTAAGGTTTTATTTTGATCTGTTCAAGTATGGCAAGTGAAAACTAAGAGGATTTATAAAGGTGATTTTTTTTCATCTGTATTATAAATGGAAAACTGATATTGGGTCATTTTGAAGAACAAAAGTTTCTGAAATGTGGCAGTTGTCAAGCTGGCATTATGAAAAGCTGGTTTTATATTTCGTATAAATTAAATTAGCATTCTCATTGTAATATTTCGTGATGTGAATTGGCTGTAAAGATTGTTGACACTCTGAATACTTTAAGTAATGGTGGTCTTCATAAGCTGTAACCTCTGTCAAGTGCATAAGAGGTGTGGTTTATGAAGCCAAGGAAAGCTTTAATCTCTGTTATCACAGTGCTTGCCTTAGTCTTTTTCCTTCAGTTTAGTTTCTTTTAAGATCCCTTTCACATTTTTGCTTTCTCAACTGTTACTACAGTTTAGATATTAGTTTCTTCTCATAGGAACTAGTTCATTTCATCCTGCAACTCATTACAGTCCTTTCTAGCCTCGTCCAAATTTATAGCGATTTAAACATAAAAAATTATTTTTCCTCTCCAAACATGTGAAAAGTAAGGAATGTATGCATGTCATTTAAGAACATACAGAAGGGCCTGATACTTCTACATCAGTCTTAAGTTTACTTGGCCATCGTACTGCTAGCATTGTTGGGGAAGGAAGGAAAATTATACTCCTTATGCAAGAAATTAGCTAATAATTTCTCTTAATCTTTGAAGGGCTAGACTGATGAAGTGTTTATCTGTTCAGAGAGTACTAGACACCAACTGTCCCAAATAACAAGCCCTAATACCCAGGTCACCTGGCTTGGAAAAAATAATGTTTTGTTACAATTGACACATAAGGATACAAAAATCATAAATAAAAGCATCAAAATCCAGGAAGTAGTCAAAATAAATAATATAGGCCATTCCACATGTACTTGCAAAGCAGATTTGATGTTACGTTATGCTATTTGTTTTGTGTACGGTGATTAAAATCTGGGTGCTGTAGAGAGGTGACGTTATCATCTGCTAGAGATAATGTCCCCCATACTGAAAATTTGCCTTTGGGCCTTCATTTATTTTATATCCCTGCAAAACATGTTTATTAACAGTGGTTTAGGTGCTTCACTATACAGTCAGGTTCTGGTGACTGTATTATTCTATACAAGTTGTGAAATAATTTTCTTGACATTTAATTACAAAATTTGACTTTCATTTGTAGACTCAATGAATACCAATTTGTTTAGCTCTAATAAGAAGGGAAAAAAACAGCAAAAGGAAATTTGCATTCATATATCATATCATGTTACAACTAGCTTCAGTATTCCTACGTTTGGGAGGGGTGTTAAAAATTCCATTATACTAACAGTGATCTCTGCTTCTGATAATGCTCATTAATTAACACTTTCTAAACCTTCACAGTAGCTATGTATGTTACTGAGAAACACAGCTTAATTATGTTACAGAAAATATAAAATACATAAATATGTCAAATATTTGCAATAGAGCGTGCCTATGTGCTTACAGTAGTATTTGTATAGATTTTGCAGTCTTAAAAACCCTTTCTCAGTTACTACAACTTTGGAGGTTACTATAGACTAGATGCCTCTCTGTCAATCCCTCAAGTGCCTGATTCATGTCTTCTTGCCATGCTCAACTTTACCTCAATCTAAGCTCTTTGGCTCACCATTTATCACTTAAATACCATTCCAAAATGGGAATTCAGAAATTAAGCAGTGCTTCTAATAAACACTAGCAACATCAGTGACAAAGGGTGAAGGAAAATGCAACAGAGTTAACTAAACTGGTGCTTCATGATCATGTAGAAGACAGGAGGAGGAGTGTGGAGGAAGAAGACCATTGGTACTTTCACAGGCCAGAGAAAGAGTTCTGATGAAGCAAAGTCTATTAAGGAAGTAGATTTTTTTTTTCTGAGGAAGCACATTCACTCTGCATCAGGGACTCAGCTCCTACCCATTATGTCCTGAGAAATTACTCATCATTGTTTCATATCTCCCTAACGCTAGAGAAAAGCTTTGAGATTTAAAAATACTGCACTGTGGGTGAAGTTCAGAGTTGAGGGAATTGGTTCATTTACAGCAGGATTCAGCTGCTTTCTTTTAATTTTCTGAAAGACAGGTTAAGCATCCAGTAACTCAACCATCATTTTCTTTTTACACCTTATGTCAGGAACATTACTCACAGAAAAGACTTCAACACTTTCACCTCATCTTCCAGTCCCAATTCCAGTCAGTTTTCTTACATGGTAGTTCAACAGCCCTTTTTTTTTTTTTTTTTTTTTTTTTTTTTTTTTTTTTTTTTTTTTCCATGGAACTGAAACTAATACCTGTCTCAAGTTTCTGAAATACCTATAGCCCCCAAGTGTACTTCTGGAGCACCTCCAGGAAAAAAAGGAAGAGATAAATTAGGACATGGCTCTGTGAAACAATGCACAGCAAGATTTCTCAAGCCAAGGAACATAAATGCATATCCAGGCAAGTGGAAAAAAAATATCTTTCTCAGCACAGAAGTGTCTTTATTATGACTTCAGTTTTCTATTCACTTCAGTAATTTCAATTAAAAATTGTATTTCTTACTTCATGTTTTGCATACTGAGCTGAAGTTCTAAAACTAAATCTATTTACCCGTAAGCTTCAATCAAAGGATTGAGATGTGGACACTATTATTATCACCTAGGTATGGAGAAAAATCAGATGAAGACGTTTGATAGTGTTCTATCGTTTCATTTTTCCCTTAAAAACTAAACAGGACAAACAATGTAAAGCAACAGTCCCATCCCTGCTGATACTTGAATACACAAGATCCTTTGCATATCAACACTCAAAATAGAAATGCTTATTTTGCAAGCTGTCATTAGCCTCATTTTATAGATAGGCAATCTGAGGCACTGGCAAAAGCATCAGGAAGTTACCGGTTTCCATACTGAGATGAAGCAAAAGTGGAGAGAAGATCTAAGAGATCTGCAGCAGCTCTGATGTTCTGTCTGCTAAGTTGCACTGCCTTACAACTCTCGGCAGTAGAAGATGAATGCAGTTTTGAAGGCACTTTAACCTGTACATCCTAGAAATCGCATATTACTTAATTTTTCACCTTTTTTTCATATTTTTGATTTCTGATGGAAGTACTTTTGGGAGACTTAATCCCAGTGCAGCATAACTTTTGTCTCTGATCACTACCATGGACAGGCAAGAAAAGCAGTCAGATGTATGTAACTGAAGAATATTCTCTGTGCTTGTATGAGGTCCTCACACAGCATCTCATTACAGATAAAAGGAAAACAAAGGAGAAGAGGCAGCTATTTTCAGGACATCTGGGCACCAGCTACTCTGGACCTCCGACTTCCTAAAACTTGGTTTAGATGAAGTGCATTATTACAGCTTTCTCCATTTTGGTTTCAGTTGTTCAATTCAGTTCAGTTTAATGGCTTGGAGTTTGCCCTAACAAGCAGTTAACATGAATACTCCATTGAGATTTTCAGTTAATTCATGTATTTGTTTTTCTTCTTACTGAAATCATTAGTGCATTGAAATTAAATTTAAGTAAATATACTTTCCTGGTTTCAGTTCACATGATTCACTGTTGTTTATCTATTAGCATTTTTGCTTTGAGTTTGAGTCAAATTGGCTGTTGTTCCCTTAAGGAATAACAAAAAATATAATACCGGTTATTCTTTTCCTGCTGTTTCTGGCAGGAAATTCTCGGTTTTGAATCAGATCATATTTATGTTTGTTTCTCAGAAACTAGGTTCCAGCTAATCCTTTTATTTTGGTTTTCATTTTTTTTCCTAAAAATATCTTTGGCTGTACCTGAACTGGCAACTGAATATACTGGCAACAAACCAAAAAGACCTATATCTTCGGGATTTTAAATAAAAGGCCATTAAAAATTGTTAGCCTGACCATTTGTTCCAGATTTTCAAGACATGATTTATCTGTATATTTTATAGAATCATAGCATCATAGAATGGTTTGAGTTGGAAGAAACCTTAAAGACCATCTAGTTCCAAGGGCAGGGACACCTTTCACTAGACCAGGTTTCTCAAAGCCCCGTCCAACCTGGCCTTGAACACTGCCAGGGAGGGTGCAGCCACAGCTTCTCTGGGCAACCTGTGCCAGTGTCTCACCACCCTCACACTAAAGAATTTCTTCCTTATATCTAACCTAATCTACCTTCTTTCACTTTAAAACCATTACCCCTTGTTCTGTCACTACATGGCCTTGGAAAATGTCCCTCCCCATCTTTCCCATAACCCCTTTAGGTACTGGAAGGCCACTGTAAGGTCTCCCTGGACGCTTCTCTTCTCCAGGCTGAACAACCCCAACTCTCTCAGCCTATTCTCATAAGGGAGGTATTCCAGCCCCCTAAACATCTTCATGGCCTCCTCTGGACCAACTTGACCAGGTCCATGTCCTTAAGTTGGGGGCCCCAGAGCTGGACACAGTGCTGCAGGTGGGCTCTCATGAGAGTGGAGTAGGGGGGGAGAATCACCTCCTTCGACCTGCTGGCCACACTTCTCTTGATGCAGCCCAGAATCAGTTGACATATTTGGTTATGTCAGTTAAGCCCAAATTTCTGCAGACAAGGAGGGTGAGCACATCTATGTGTTACAAATTTTGTGTGCCTTCCCTGACTTGAATGAGCCACCTAGGCAGGTTCACACGTGCAAATGCACTGTGTTACCACCTCCAAATTCAATATGAAAGACAGGACATAGAATGTAGCCAGTCTTCTTATAAAATGGAGCATTTCTTGTAGTTATGCTGAAGTGATTCTGTCTTCAGTTTGTACATACATATATATCAATTGAAAGAAATTGATGGGTATTAGCATGTGATTATAAGTAGTATGCTTTTTAGGCAAAATATTTAGAAGAAATTTGAGGTCTTTTAAGCCTGGTGTTAGAAATGTCAATCTTGTATTTTTTCTTCACGTGTCTTTCTTGTCTATATAAGTCTGATCTACTGAGTAACACTTTTTAGCAGCTAATAGATGTATTAATATCACAGTAATCAGTAGAGCAAAAACCATATTTCTCTGAGCAAAATGGCTATTTGACTGAAATGTGTGGCTTTAAAGAGGAATAAACTTTTTATTTCATAAGAAAGATTTAACTACAATAGAAAAGAAACCTAGAAGCACAGGCTGAGGAAGCAGAGATTTAGGTCTCTAACCCCAGGTTTCACAGAACACAGTGCAGAGCAAGTGACCACAGGAGAGGAGGGGGACTGACCTTGTAGCCCTTGGTTAGG
Organism: Athene cunicularia; assembly: GCF_003259725.1. NCBI lineage: Eukaryota > Metazoa > Chordata > Aves > Strigiformes > Strigidae > Athene > Athene cunicularia. The sequence goes on from NW_020799098.1 coordinate 23,926,400, forward strand.
GCACTCATGCAAACTGTGGAAAGATAAGGTTCATGTTCCTGCTCCAATTAATATTCAGTTACTTACACAATGCTATGCAATTTCTTGTACAGAAGGGAGCTGTGCTAGCAGGAGCTTTGAAATGCTACTGTTACCCCATCATTCATGGCCAGAAGCCTGATGAGTAGGGTATATACATGGCGATCACAAACTTGTCCTTCTTCCAGTACAGGAAAGATTTTGAAACAAGCCTCTTGCTTCATATGTGAGCTCCCTCATTACCCACCTTGCTGTAGATTATGACCTGCTAGCTACAGCCTGCTCCTCACCAGTTTCCTGCACAAGGCCTCCTGGTGAGGCATGGTGTGACACCAGACTGCAATCCACAGCTCCCTTGCAGATGGTAGAAGGACCCCTCTGGGACATCAGTGAGAGGAGCATTTCTCAACCCCTGGCTACAAATGAACATAATATCCCAAGGTACTTTAAAAGCACTTAAGTTTCTACAGATCAAGCAGCTGCTGAAGAACCACTTGGTGCATCTCAGTGGCACCTAAATGCTGATGTTGGGTGCCTGCAGGCATTTTCAGCCCAGAGCATGAAGCATTCACTGCATCTTCAGTAATGTGAGATACTCTTTCTCCTAATGGAATAAGTGATCTCAGTTTAAGCTTACATTAATTTAGCAGGCTGAAATGTGAGCCACTCAGGACCTCATTCACAAGCAGGCAAGGCTTTCCAACTTAAGTTGTGAGCAGTTTCTGTAAGAAGGTCAGGGCTAAGAATTGGGAACAATAGCTTCCACTACCCAGTTGTAACTAACCATTGCATACCTCTCACAGCTCTGAATCCCTGCCTGGGCTTAATTCCCTGCACCTAATTCCTATGTCAAATGGCAACGATAATACATCCTAATCCCTTGTGGATCTTGCAAAAACAAGTAGTTTAAGGGTGCTTAGATCTGGATACACAGAAGTATCTTAGGTTAAATTAACTGTTGTTAGATTTAATTCTTTCAAAGATGATTTCTTGAATATTTATTCTTCAAAATCTGTCAATCCAGGACTGCTGTAAGAGGAGGCAGAGAGGACATATGTATGCACGTCAGTGTTACATGTGGAACTTCACAAAGACCAAGAAGTAAAAGTGGTGGAACTGATTCTATGAAGCGCAGCAAAATATCGTTGGATCAGATCATTCACCAGCTACAAAACTGTATTTTGAATGAATCTGCAGGTTTTTGTGTTGGCAAAACAGCAAAAAAGGTGTTCCTCTTAAGGTGACAAGTATCTGAAATCACAAAACGTTACAAATCTGACTCCTCAAATGACTTGGTTTGCAGATGTTAATATATAATCTCTTTTTTAAAAAAAAGAGTAATGAAACCGATCAGTAATTAATATAACTTGCTGTTACTTGACAGCTTGTTTTTTATTAAAATTGCCACTAAATATCTTAGCTGAGATTAAATATACCTAAAATTTCAACTTGTTCTGTATTAATATAAGGTATGGTATTAGGGTTTGTGAACATTTTAGTGATGATATCTGAACTAATAGCATGACATGCACTATGAATCCATCATAGCTCAAGGTCAAATCCAAATCTTGTTAGTTTTGTCCTTTTGGTCATTATTGTGACTGTGCTGATCATTTTGATATCTTTACACACCAAGAATATTAGAATGAAAAATATTTTCCATCGTAATCTAAACAGCAATTTTTAATCGTCATTTAGTAGTAACTTCAGCCTCAGGCTCAACAAAGCTAACAAGACTACTGCTGAGGTTGTTCTCTGTTAATTCTATAAAGTTTTGTTGGATTCAAATGGTTGCTGAGGGTTTTGTACATGTTTGTCAGCCTGATAGCTTTAAACAGTTCAATCACCTTCAATCTAATGAATCTTTAATTTGTTGCTTTACCGTGAAAGGAAAATGACTCATCAGGTGGGAGATTTTCATTCACTAGTCTGCATACAAAACTGTCTCTTGGTACTGAACATAGTATAAACATCACTGGCCCCTTTAAAAATAATTTCTTATAATAATAATTAAAATGCTGCAATGTTTTTATCACAAATTGAAGTTTTAGGTTATTACTGAAGAATACTGTGATTTTTTTCATAAAAGTCTGAGATAATGGTAATTCTTATTTGCAAGCTTAGTATGAAACAACATGATAATTGTGAAAAATTATATTTTCTTTCTTTTCTGTTGCTTTATTTTTCTTCATTTTTATATGAAGAAATCAGCATTTACTTGAATGTGTAGGAAATATGGAAACAGAGCAGATGTTTATAACCCTCAGCAAGTTTGCTGACAACACCAACCTGTGTGGTGCAGTTGACACACTTGAGGGAAGGGATGTCATCCAGAGGGACCTGGACAGGCTGGAGAGGTGGGCCTGTGCGAACCTCGTGAAGTTCAACAAGGCCAAGTGCAAAGTCCTGCACGTGGGTCAAGGCAATCTGAGGCACAAATACAGGCTGGGTGGTGAGTGGATTGAGAGCTGCCCTGCAGAGAAAGACTTGGGGGTATTGGTGAATGAAAACCTGACTATGAGCCAGGAACATGTGCTCACAGCCCAGAAAGCCAAATGAATTCTGGGCTGCATCAAGAGAAGTGTGGCCAGCAGGTCGAGGGAGGCGATTCTCCCCCTCTACTTTGTTCTCATGGACTACTGTGTCTCTGGGGCCCCCAACGTAAGAAGGGCATGGACCTGTTAGAGCAGGTTCAGAGGAGGGCCATGAAGATAATCAGGGGTCTGGAGCACCTCCCTTATGAGGACAGGCTGAGAGAGTTGGGATTGTTCAGCCTGGAGAAGAGAAGGCTCCAGTGAGACCTTACAGCATAAAGGGAGCCTACTGAAAAGATGAGGAGTGACTTTTTATCCCTAGTGATAGGATAAGGGGTAATGGTTTTAAACTGAGAGGGTAGATTTAGATTAGATAAAAGGAAGAAATTCTTCACTGTGAGGGTGGTGACACACTGGCACAGGTTGCCCAGAGAAGCTGTGGCTGCCCCCTCCCTGGCAGTGTTCAAGGCCAGGTTGGACGGGGCTCTGAGCAACCTGGTCTAGTGGAAGGTGTCCCTGCCCATGGCAGGGGGGTTGGAACTAGATGATCTTTAAGGTCCCTTCCAACCCAAACAATTCTATAATTCTATGATGCTGTGATTTCCAGAGGCTGTAGCAAGCCTCTGGAATGCAGCTCAGACACTGAAGTCCTTGGAGGAGAAGTGCAATTCAGAGCTTCTCATTTAGGCCTCTAAAGGTTTGAGTGTTTTTGTGTACCCTGATAGACTACACTTATACAGCCAGATATAAATTTAGCCATAACACCACCAAAAGAGTGGAGAGGAGGTGGCTGTTCCCTGGTACTAGCAGGAAGGAGGTAATTCCTAGCTTCACCTCTGTGTCTAAACATGGGAAGCCTGTGCATGCAAATACACCCATCCTAAGGCTGTCATGTAGCCTTACAAATAGTTTAAGATTCCAGTAAACACATATAGTCTGTTCTTAGTCCTTAGTCTTTTGTTTTATTATTATTACAAGTACCACTGTTAATGGAAAACACACAGTGAACCTAGAGGACATGTTTAGGTGAAGAACTGTTCCCCAGGAACCTGGCGTGTTTCTGTGATATAATCCAGAGTTCGAGCATCAGTAGAAAACAGCTGCACTTACACAGCATGCCTCCTCCTTCCAGCATTGGGGTGTGATACTGCAGTCCTTTAGAAAAACAGTATCAGTTACTTCTGTCCTTCCCAGAAAAATGAAAAGCAGTTGTGTTTTGATACCTCAGTTCAATGACCAGTGAAACTCAGCTGTAGGTTGAGGCTAGTCTGGAGTTACCGGGAATGACTCCATGAAGTTCTGTACCACATTTACTGGAATATTTTTCGGATGGCTACACAGTCAGATACTAATACCAGAACCTCACCTAATTTCTCTTGGGACACTAAAAGGAACACAGGTGCAGCACAGTGCTTGGGATTGCCCTCCTCTAAATGATAGACCTGCTCAGCACAGTATTTACGATTTGCTGATTCTACTTGTGTAATCAATTCCCTTCTTCATGCCAGTGCTGTTCTTTTTATTCCCTATTCTGTTCGTATTTCTGTTTGTTCTCTTTGTTCACTTGTCAGTTCTACTGTATGAGAACATCAAAGACACTAACTTATTTAATTGCCTTTCTAAATGCACATATTCACCAGGTAGGTGCCACAGGTATCCTCAGAATGTCTGCTCAGCTGCTCCTTAACTTTGCTTTAATTGCAGAAATGCCTAAGTTTTGGTAAAAACATGGAATCCCTGCTCACACAAGCCACATGAAGCAGAGAGGTGCTGGCATGGCCTCTGCAGCTTCCTTTTTGTCATGGTCCAGTTTTTAAGTTCTAAAACTAAATCTTTTAGTACAGTTAGAACCTTGCATGATCTTCAACTGATGTGTTCCTTTCTTGGTACAGCTATTAGCTTCAGGCTCTCCTGAACACTAGATATCAACGATAACAAGCCAGACTCAGTTATCACCTTGCAGTGCAATGTATATTCACTCGGACTTCTCATTCCTCCACACTTCCTCATTCCCAGTCTTCCTGGCACTATGCATGTGTCATCTTTTAAGATTAACCTTAAAACATTTTCATAAACCACAACCAAACAGGAAAAGTAGAAATACCTCGAAGTAAAATGATACAAGACTTTATTTCATTGTTTATTAAGCTTTATGGATGCTTACTGTCATCATCCCATGATGCACGGAAACAAACTCAACAATGCAGTTATAAAGCAGGTATGTTTATTCCAGTGTTGGGGTGCAAGGGGATTTCTCCACAAAGCTTGCACACCGACAGCACATTTTACCAGAAACTATAGAGTGTGGATATACATATTCATTGGATTATATAACACACTCATACATATGCATAAGTCAGGCTGAGTTAGTTTGAAAGGCCGGTGTCAACAGTTTATGTTATCTTTGTGCCTGCACATTGCCTCCTAGTGGTCGTCTTCGGGGGTCTTTGGGAGGAAGGCTCACAGTCTTCACCTTGTACTTTTCCTGGGAGCCTATGCAGATTCTCTTACCCAATCTCTTGAACAACAAGAGTAATTCTAGCTGGTTTACCACATCTATTTTATCTAAAAGCACTAACTTATTAGTTTCTACTGTCCATATATAGTCTACAAAGACTCAACTTGTTAGAACACATCTGCTTTCCAAGGACATGTCTCTTATTTTTGCTGAACATAGTAATTCTTGGTAAGTTTCCACAGAAAACAGCCTTGTTTTGATGCACACAGTAGTCCTTGGTGAAATTCCACAGAATTAAGCAGTATTCAGAAATCATTCTAAGTTGCTATAAGTAAATAAGTTGCAAAGCAGGTGATCATTTCCTCGTACCATCCAAAAGGAGGACACTCTCTTGTCTGTGTGATTCCTCTTCTATGTATGTCTATTCTTCCCTCAACTAACGCTAGACTTCTAGCAAAATTTTAGTAATAACATCTGTAGCACGAAGGTACACCATGATAAATGTATATCCTCTACTGTCTTAACATTTGCTTCTTAAAAATGCAAAGGCTTTCAAATACTATTTTCATAGTTCTCCATTTTATTTAAAAGCTAATGATACAGTCATCCACAGTGATTCTAGTATTCTGATCACGTCAAAGTTCCTTTTTATTGTGTTTTGCTCTAGTAGCCAGAAGGATGATCCCTAATACAGGATTATTTACATAATGTCTGTTGTAGTGACATATAAAATACAAGAAAAAAACATCCATCTTTTCAAAGTACTGCCTTTTGTTATTTACCTATAGTACAGTGGAGAGAGAACAGCACAAACTGTACCAGAGAAGCAGAAAAGTAGAGAGACTAATTCCAGAACAAATTTAGTTGATTAAATGCAATACATTAAAACCAGACATGTTAATGTTGACATTTTAGTATCATTAATGAAGGGCCCAGCTATTGATCTTTGCTTGGGCAACTGTCTATTGAATCCATTGGACTTAAATTCAGAAAAAATGTAGCCTAATGAATTTCAAGTAATAATTGCTATACAAGGCAATTGCAAAATTTGCATAGCAAAGCTCCTCTGAGAGAAATTTATGAGATTTCTACATCAATCTGAATGTGCAAAGGCTTGCAACTCAGCATGATGTGAATTATTAACTTCACCTGAATAAAGAGGGAAAATAATACTGTATTTCGTTTAACCTCTGCAGCTTCACAATTCCAAAATTACAGGTCTCTATGAATAGATCAGAACAGTAAAAACTTAGAAATTTTCCTCAGTTATCTCTTTATGTGAAGCAACATAGCACTGTCTATGAGGAGAGCTACTAGTTAGAATGATCACATAGAAAAAATAAATGCATGTAACAAAAATACTTAATTGTTTCATTAAAGTGACTGTTATTTAATTCTAGTTACTGAACACATTTGTTCCTTTCTCCTGACTCCTTGATGTGGACCCTGAATTAAGCTACTGTGGGATATGAATAGGCAGCCAGGCAAACCGCTAATGCCTCTCTATTGGAGCAGCTTCTTAAAGGACTTGGGTGCTGGGACTGGTCAGACTGAAACCTGGACTATACGAGCTATCAGTTCCTACATGCTTTCATTTCTCCTAAGCAGTAGACAGACATTGACTTGTTCCTGTCCACCAGCAATTTGTCACTACTCTGTTGTAGGATGCCAACTGCTTACCATCAGAGCTAATGCTGTAGTTCATGTGAGCTCTTTCCTAATCTGCTCCAGGCAAAAATCAGCCAGGTTAATTTACACAGTGTGAACTGTGGTCTGGGCTAACTGAGGTGGTTTTGCCTGAAAGAGGTTAGGAGGTGTTCACATGCACTGCTCTGACATCTGTGCTCTGAAGCTACAGCATCTTGCACGGTGAGCTGCTTGAGTACCTTCTGCCAACAAGACTGGATTCAGAAAAGAGGTCTGCAGCTTCACGCTTTTATAATCAGTGAAGCAGGCTTCATCATCATCAGTTATTGATTTTCAGGGTTTAGTTAGAGCTGGAGAAGTTTAAAACAGCTTCTCATTATGATGAGTGCTTTAAAAATAATGAATATTTAGATTGTTATTATTTACAAACAAGGTCATTTACATTTTTAGGATACTACTGTATTTGCATTAGCGTTACTTCACTATGAGATGTTTCTTATTCAAATCAAAATGCTGATACTGTTGGCTCCTCTCCACATTAAGTACTCCTTTTCATTAACTCAAAATCTTTACTGAATACATGTAAATGAGGAAAGAAATAAAAAATCGTACTTTAAAGGAAGTGAGAGTTCTCACTGACTTCTGTGGACCAAGATTTGAATGCATAATTAAGCTGATGATCACAAATTTGAAAAATCTTGTCAAAAGAATGCAGGAATGTCCTGCAACTCTATCTTCTACAAAGTTTTCCCCAATCCTTTTTTCATAAATATTTATGGACAGCAAACTATGGCGATATATTTTAAAAAATGTATTCAGAGCATCACAACCAATATTTTAATCCCAAGTTTTGAAGGTGAAAAATCTCTTGTGCCACGGTTTAAGAACCGACTTCCCCAAACCTTTGCCTGTATACCATTTAAGTACTAAAATTTCTATTTCTATTTGGTATTTGATCAAAACTGTTTTCCCTTGCCCCACTGTTCATTCAGTGGACAGCTACCGGGGCAAAGACATTGAATATTTTTGCAACAAGGGAATATGAGACAGTAAAGCAGCTTGTGGTTCTGCAACACTGATCCTTGGTATTGCTGGTATAAGCCACATTTTTAATAATACCATTATGAGCTGTACTTAACATGATGTGAATTTTCATCAAGCAGAACATAAAATCTGTTCCATTACTGTGGAGACTAAGAATAAAACCAAGAAGTAAAGAATCTGGAGATGCATCCTTATCTTGAGTCCAGAGAAAAGGATTTCCATATTCACGTTTCCATGTGAGATTAATGCCAATCCGTGACTAATGGAAATCAGTAATACACAGGTCAATACTGTCCTAAGAAAGTATGTTGGGTATTTCTTAGTTTCTTCATTTGAATCTCTTTATGTTTTTATTACCAGTTAATATTAAGAAAGACAATGCATCTGCTTGAAATTTTACCAAGTCATCGTAGTAGGATGCAGCTCAGTACAGTACCCTCAACAATAATTAATTTAACACTGTATCTGTTTCCCTTCCTAGTAATTTCAAAGTCATTGTACTGCTACCACATTGATTTTTATGAAATTCAGATTTTCAGAAGGGTCTTTGCATAACTAAAAAGAAAAATTTAATCCCTACTTTCCTGAAAATACACAGGGCCTACTGGGAGAGAAGTACGGGAACATCCGAATACCAGGGGAAGTTGAGTCAGCAGAATTTGAAATGATCCTGGATGCTGCTGTAGAGGCCAAGCTAGAGACAAGGGTTTTAGAAGAGTGGTACTGCAGGGATGAAAATGCAGTTCCACCAGCATATTACCTCCGACCAAAATCTGAAATGCTGAAGAACTACCAGAACACAGTAAGTCATAGTCACCTCCTTACAAAATTCTTCTCTATCAGTTACAGTGGCAGGCAGTCCTGAGGGCCAGCGACTTCCTGCTGTCTCTGAATTGGCTTCTGCAGCCCTATCCACACCTGAGCAACTGGTGCTGTGATGCTCCTTTCCCATACATGGTGAAGGGAGCAGCTGTGAAACACCAAGGAACTCAACGGGTCATGACACCTGCAGTGCTCTCTGGGAACAGCTAGAGCAAGTCGATTGTACTCATTCATGACCTGTTTGGGCTAGTGGGACAGTTGCACAGATTTCTCTTCCCTTCCCTGATGTTGGAATAGAGAGAGCTCAGGCTCTCCTGCCCTGGTATTGTGCTTTTGCTAGATTTCAGTGAACAGGATTTGCAGAGGAAATATACATTTTCCCATCTATCCCCATACAAGAAAGCTTTTTAATAGTCAAACAAATGCTTAGTGCTGTCCTGAGTCAGATCTCACACTTGTAACTTACTAACTGTGTTCTAACAGATTTTTGAACCATTATTTATAATTTTTAAAACAGGCATTTGCCTTTAATTGATGACAATAAAAACTGTATGTTAGTCAGGGCTCAGTTCTACCCTCATACACATCCTATATGCCTAAGGCAGATTTCAGTGTACAAAAAATTAAGTCCTTAACAGAGTATTCACTTCATTTTGAGTGCATACTGTATTATACAAGAAAATGAAATGAAACCATTATACTGCATTCACTCATCATATTAGCAGAATACTTTCTCTGTTGCATGAAGAAACATTGAAAACATGAAAAACAGACACAGAAGTAGTTTCAATGAGTTCAGGACAGTATATGGCTGATTCTGAAGTATTGAGCACAAGGGGAAAAGCAAGTTTTGTAACTGATACACAAGAGTAAGTAAAAAGATGTTCATAACTTCAAGCTAACATAGAGTTACATCTCATAAACTTAAAAAAAAGATACACAACTCTGAACGTGTCAAGGAATTGCTAAGAAGCTTACCCCGGAGGCTGTTCTTTTCCTATTACACCCTCCAGGAAAACTGGAGACCCCTTAAACACTTCACCTGCAGTAATGCAGCAGTGACTAGCAGCTGCCTTAGAGAAACATCCATTGTGGCATCTGTAAGATACTATTAGAAAGGGCTAGTGAATTTATGTTAGAGTCCCTCTCTGATGACAGTCACATTACTGTTAGTATAGCAATGAATGAATGAATGAAAGTAGTGTCAGATATAATCCTGTATTTTTCAAATATAGTACAAATATAGTATAGTATATGAGGTGCTTAACTACAGTACCAGGAACCTCATTTTCAGTTTTGAGATCCAAGTTTAAATTATTATTACTTAACATGAAAGGAGCAATAATCTTAGCAGTATTACTGCTGCCTTATTAGCATTATTTCAGGTTTGGTTCTCAAAAACATCTTTCTATAAAGGTGGGTTTGGTCTTACTCTTGAAAAATATTGCATTAGCAGCCTACAGTAAGAATTCAGAAAATACTCAAAGTAGCTAACTTTTATAATTCTAAAATGGAATACATTATGATACCTGTAGTATAAAAAGTTGAGCTCGTGTATATATATATATATATATATATATTTTTTTTTAGTGCATGTGTTTCTCCATTATCATGTTACTTATGAACTTGAATATTAGACTTCTACTTTCTGAAGTGGTAGATGTGTGTATTACAGCTACTGTTTAACTATGGATATTTTTAAAAGATGGAATCTTCTTCAAACCCTATGAATGAGAACAAATGGCAAGATATATCAGAAGAGATTAAGAAGATTTTTAAGACTGCTGTGAAATTGCTGTATGAGAAAGGAAAAATGAAACACAGCCAAGCAAAGAGATATCTTTCCTCTGGTAAAGTTCAGACTAACTATTTCTGTATATTCATTTAATATCTTTTCTATCAACCTTTCCACAAACATGAAAATATATTTCTGCCAGCATTTCTCTTAGAATTGAAGAAAAAAAAATGTTTGTTTTGCTTGCTTGAGACCAAAACCAATATGAAAGCACCCAGTGATTTTTCTGTACTTTTTCTGTTTTATACAGAAAACAGATACAGTCATTTAAGAATCTGCAGGTTGGGGGTGGGGGCTGTTCTTGAACTGTTTATAAAGAAAAGATAACAGAGACTCTGTATTCTTTTTTTATCCTCAGCTATTGAAGATGAACTTGATTTTGCCTTGGGTAAACAAACACCAGCTTTCCTAAAGAAGTGTGTTTGCTACATTCGGAAAATTGCCAACATTGAGCGTTTCGTTAAAATTCCAGAGATGGGAAAATACATGGATGTGGTACATACAGCTGGGAAGTTTCTACGAGATCCCGAAGCCCATGAGAAACTGATCAAGCTCAGGGATGAATTCATTCCTACCATCGTTGCATCGTCCAATCTCAGAGTGTACACATCTGTCACTCACTGTGACATGAAACTGGGCTACTCCCAAGAAGTGGAGAACCATTACATTGAAGGACTTGGTAAACAGTTCTATGAAGACATGATTGATATAATCCAAGCAACAGTGCAGCAGAATTTTGACACCGAGACAGACTTGCTGTATGATGAAGTTCTTCAACATTCATCGCTATGTAAAACATACTCCACTTTTTATGAATATAGATGTGAGGCATTAAACATAGTTCACAAGTACATTCTACCTAGAAAAATAGGACACATTAACCCTCTTATCATATATGGAGGACCATGCACAGGGAAGACTCTTTTATTAGCTGAAGTGGCAAAGAAGGTAAATAAATACTTTACATAATATGGTGATGTTAGGAGCATTAGTGTGTAAAGGCCAAATTAGTTTCCATTCTTCCTTTTGTCAACAGATCCGATATCAGCCCTCAATATATAAAATAAAAATACTAAAAAGTATATTCTGCATATTATTGTACATGTCTCTGTCAGGTACTCAGCCAAAACAAAAATACTTTATCAGAGCTCTTAAAAACCTAATAGGAATCAATATGGTTTTGAATGAACAACATGTATTTCAGAATTATCTCGTTCCCTCTTGTTTTACTGAGGTCCTATGAATCTGGAACCATCTAAACATCATAGGCTATTTTTAGTTTTATACACAAATACAGCATGTCTTTACAAGTCATGCCATCTTATGGTCTCATCAGAAATTATTCCAGAATTAGTCTGATATACTTTCTACAAATCTACCTATAATAACCTGCAAAAATACCGGTACTCATTTATCTGACATATGCTGTTTAAGTCATTGAGCTGAGTACTACAGGGAGATGAGTGAAACACTGTGCAAGGCAGCACCAGATGCAGAAAAAGACCAAGCTGGCATCTCTAAGCCTAATTCTCCAGCTGGGAGTCACAACTTCGAGTTCCCTGCAGGGTGCTCAGAGAATTTAGCACAGTAGTCTGTGAAACAGTCCCATCAGCCAGAAGGAAATGGAGAAGGGAACAATAATGTTTAAAATCCCGTATCTTTCCCAAATGTGACTTCCTATAGGTTCACATTAGTTGCATATATGAAATTGGGATTTGCAACTCAAGATCTCATTTCAGATCGGAGTACATGTTAACCTAGAGACTCTGGTTATGCTTTTCTTTTAAAATATTCTGTAATAACTTAAAGTGAGTTGAAAAGACTTAGCAAGTAAGAGAACTGAGTGTGTTAGCCTGCACAGACTGAGAGGATTTAAAGCCACATTCCTCACTTGCTTAGAGTATACTAACCAAAAAAACAGCAAGAGATACTTTGCCCCCTGAAGCAGTGTGTAAGAGTAAAAGTCACAGGCACACCAAGAAAGAGTGTACTTCTGTGGTCCAGGAATTAAGGTAACCTCCTAGTAAAGGGCAATCTGCACTCTGATCCCTGTCCTCCAAAACCATCAGGGCGTGTATATATATTCAGCTGGGAATCAATGTTAAACAAGTTTAGGTGGCAAGCTGGTTGCCTGGCAAAGGGTGACATTGCTTAGTGTGTGTGGAATTCTATTAATAAGACAATCTACCTACTGAATTTCAGACACAGATTTTGCAGAGTACCCTGGGATTTATGGGCTACATTGTACTCTTGTCCCCTTAGACGTAAGCCTTTTTGTGGATCTGGGTCTTGGTGTTTTGGGATATTATCTGCGATAAACAAAGATGACATACAATTTGAAATTCATTCAGTGTGCATAAATCAAACCAGCCTTGAACTCTGCCAGTGAAAGCATTTCTGTTCAACCAGTAACATTTAAAAATGTTTATGTATAGGCAATCACTATTTATAAACTGTTACTGTGCTTCATTTAGGTATTAACTAAATTATGTTCTATACTCTAGTCCTATTCCTGGTTGCAAGAAGAGATGGGACCAGATTCTGACCCTGTGGTAGTTATAAGATTTTTGGGATCCACTGACACAAGTACTGATCTGAAGAATATACTTCAAAGCATTTGTGAACAATTAGCAGTCAACTATCGTTGCCTCGTACAAAGTTACCCAAAAAAGATTCATGACCTTCGGGACTTGTTCATCAATCTTTTGAATGAGTCTTCATTCCACAGGCCACTGGTGTTAATATTTGATGCCCTAGAACAGCTAACAGATAGTGATGATGCTAGGAAGCTCTGGTGGCTTCCCATTCACCTTCCCCGTTCCGTACGGATAATTTTGTCAACACTGCCAAACAAGCATGGGATTCTGCAAAAACTGAGGTGCCTTATTCATGAAGAAGACAACTACATTGAATTGACTGCAAGGGACAGAAAGATGTGTAGCCAAGTGCTGAAACATCAGCTGCTGCGAGTTAAAAGAAAAGTAACATCAGGGCAACAAATCTATGTCAATGAAGCATTCTCCAAGTGCACACTGCCTATGTTTGTGAACTTAACCTTCAGAGAAGTCAGAAACTGGAGATCTCACAAAGATGTGGATGAGTCCTCCCTCTGTGTCACTGTCCATGAAAGCATAGAGCAGTTGTTTTGGTCACTGGAAAACAAGTGTGGATCAAGACTATTGTCAAGAGCACTTGGCTACATCACTATGTCCAAATCTGGCCTGAGTGAAATGGAACTGGAAGATATTTTAGCCCTTGACAATAGTGTTATGTATGAACTGAGTGAGCGTGTCAGAGGAAGTAACCCACTGAGAATTCCATATATATACATTGCAAGGCTTAAGGAGGGCTTACAGGGGTACTTGATAGAGCGACAGGTTAAAAATGTAACACTTCTTCTCTGGGCAAATAGGCACTTGCAACTAATTGCCCAGAAATTGTACCTGAACAAAGAGGAAGATTTACGTGAAATGCACACAGTCATGGCAGAGTATTTCCTTGGTGTTTGGTCAGGTGGACGAAGAAAACCTTTTTACAGCAATGACCAATATCCGAGTGGTTGTCCTGACCATGGCAGTAGAGGCCTGACTGAGGATGAAAAGCACTGCATGGATCAGACTGCTTTTGACAGGCAGGCACCTGAGCAGCCATGGGTCTTTCAGTGTAATCCATTAGAGCCTGATATCTTTTTTATCAATCACAGGAAAATGACAGAGCTTATTCATCACTTGACAAGATGTGGAAGAACAGATGATCTTCTGTATGGAGTCATTATGAACTTCAGCTGGTTGTACACTATGATTAGAATAGGGCAATTTGATAAAGCACTTTCTGACATAGAACTGGCTTACACCTACTCACAAGAAAAAGAGCTGAAATTTCTGGCCAGTACCCTCCGCAGTATAAAGTTCAAAGTAGTAAAATACCCAGGTTCACTCTCTGCTGAATTGCAGCAGAGGCTTCTCCCAGTAGTAAGTTCATTGCCCAAACTCAGACATCTCCTCTTAGAATGTGACAAGGATGGACCCAAGTACTGCTCTATCGTCCCTTTGCATTCCTCCATGGATGTGACTTACAGCCCCGAGCGCCTGCCGCTGTCATCCAGCTGCATGCACGTCACTGAAATTTTGCCTACTTTTAATCCCAGCACAATTATTGCTGCTTTAGAAAATGGCTCCATCAGTACTTGGGATGTAGAGACACGCCAGTTACTAAGGCAGATCACAACAGCTCCATCTGTTATTTTAGGGATGAAGCTTACTAGTGATGAAAAGTATCTTGTAGTGGCTACAACAAAAAACACTCTTTTGATATACGATAACATAAATTCCTGTCTTCTGTCTGAGGTGGAAATTAAGGGATCAAAACATTGTGGAATTGGGGGAGGGGGCAGTTTTATAAATGGATTTACATTATCAGTGAACCATGCACTTGCGTGGCTGGAGGCCAGCAAAGATGTTACTGTTATAGATCTACTTTATGGTTGGCCTCTCTATCACTTCCACTGCTGGTACGAAGTGACCTGTGTGCAGTGTTCTCCAGATGGAGTTTATGCATTCTGCGGACAGTATTTGAACACCGCGACCATTTTTCACTTGGGCAGTGGAGAGAAGCTGGCCACCGTGACCTCTGAATTTTCTGGTGGATTTGTGAAATTCCTTCTCATTCTGGACACAGCCCAAGAAATGGTGATGGTGGACAACGAGGGTAGCCTCTCTGTTTGGAATACAGAGGAAATCACAAATCCCCAACTTACGGATGACTTTGACTGCAGGAGAGAAGACAGTGAAGTTGTCAGCATAGAGCTTTCTGAAGACCAAAGTGCAATTTTAATTTGTAAGGCACTCAGCATTGAACTTCTTGACACTCATGTGTGGAAGGTGGCTGAAAAGTTTAGAGCTAAACACAACGAGCGCTTTATATCTGCTGTGTTGTCCAAAAATGGCAACTGCATAATTGCTTCAATGGAAAATACCTCAGCCATTTTTGTTTGGAGAAGAGATACAGGACAGTGTATGGCAAGCTTACAGGAAATCTCAGGAACTATAGTCAGGCTAATCAAATCAAATCATCATAACATGCTGCTATCCTTGTCCACCAGTGGTGTCCTTTCTATTTGGGATATAGATATCATAACTGCTATGTCCAATATTGACAAATCTGGCAAGCCTATCCAAAGACTGGTGTTGCCAGCCAGAGGTGAATTAATATACACATTGGATGGATCAGATTCTGTCCATAAGTGGAACTTCAGCACTGGATTTATTGAAGCCGTGTTCAAGCACGAAGGTATTGTTGAAAACTGTGTGCTGACCTCTTCTGGAGAGATAATGGTTACATCAGATGATAAATGCAGCCAGTACGTATGGCATACTGTCAGTGGTGAAAATATCTTTCGCATTAATGGACAAAAAATCTCAGAGCTAATGATTACTCATAACGATCAATTTGTAGTCTCTCTCTGCGAGCAAAATGCATCCAGAGTTTGGAGACTGGCTACAGGACATAGGGTTTGCAATATTTTAGTTGCCTTACAGAATGCATTTATAACAACTGCAAATACATTTGTAGTCGGAATGGCGAAGAATAAAGTGTTGGCAGTGAGTCTCTGGACTGGCAGTATAACCAAGAAGTTTTGCTGTGATGATGGTGCAAACATTGTGGATATTAAGCTAGTACCAGACTGCCCAGATATTATAGTATTTATAACGTCTACTGAAACTGTGAACATCTGGAGCCTAACAGAGGAAGTCATCTGCAGACGTGTACAATTGCCTACCAATTTCTTAAAAAATTTGGAAGACTTTGAAATATCCCCAAATGGGAAGCTAGGAATTATAACCCGTGGTGATGAGAACATCAATGTGCTTGATTTATACAGTGGAAAACTTCGTGTGGTTCATGCTCCAGGTATCATCTGGCGGCAGAGGCTGTCTCGGGATGGCCGCTATCTTGTGTACATCTGTTTTCGCAGCGAAGAAGATGATGACAATGGTGCGGTCTCTAGTTTAATAGTAATGAGGCTAGCAGATGGCAAAAACATCGGTGCCTGTTCTCTTTATAAAACTCCCACTTTTCTTGCACTCTCTCAGAGACATTTAAATATTATTATTGGATTTGATGATGGAAGTATAGGTACTTACACTGTAGTGGATCGAGTTGACGCTGCACTGAAAATCAAAATTGCTACTTCAAACAGCCGTCAGATTTTCAACAACACGACGCAAGTGATTAGGCCAAAATGTCACAATTATAGCTTCAAAGTGACTGCAGATTGCATTTGGAGGGAATCGACTGAGGTATTTGCAAGGGATAGCCCCATTACAGTTACAGAGCCTGAGGTGAGTGAAGCAACACCTACCAAAAAACACAACTATTGTTATGAGAAAGTGTGCTCAGCCATAGATTGCAGAGGACACAGTTTTGCTGCTGACAACTGAGTAACTGTCTGGACTAGCTTATCTGGATAATTAGATACATGCATAGATTTGTCTTCTGAATTCACATAAAAATTGGTGCATTTCTTGGAAGACAGACAGAAACAGCAGAGGGCAGACCAGCTGTTTTTTCCTCAACAAATATTCTTACATTTATGTAAACAAAAAAAGAGTAAACATAAAGCAAATGGGCTGCAGGGTTTTTTAAATTTCGGAATACAAAGTTCAGTCCAGGATTTCACCAGGGCCTTGATTAAAAATTTTTAGCAATATTATCAAAATTGTTACGCTATTACAGAAGTTTGTTGATCTTATCTGGGACTGACAAACTCTTTTAACTGGAGCTAAAGTTCCATATGATCAGTGAGAAGAGTCAGACCATTATTTTATATACCAGGTCACATAGATGGGTCTATAGCTAACAGCCAACTTTATACCCACTTGCAAAAATGTGTTTTTCTGCTTGATGGTGCAATGACAAGATGTCACCTGCCAACCTGGAACACTTGATACATTCCATCATTTTAAAAATACCTAATTTTTTTTTTTTTTAATTGGGATTAATCTTTGGGTTGAAAGGAGCCAGTCAGCTGAAAACGTGACAACATGTGAGCTAAGTATTTGTTCACCTCAAAGTATGGACTGAAAGATTTTTTTTTTTTTAATTGCATGCAGGGATTTCAGGTTTCTGTATTGTGATAAGAATTATAAAAACCTAGATCATAAAAGAAATACAGGGTTTGGGGTTTTGTTTTTAGGTTGGGGAATTTTTTCGTTTTCACAGTGTGTATTAGTACAGGTGGTAATGAAAACTTTTTCAAAGAGAAGGGGTGTTACAGATGAACAGTTAAACACATTAATTTCTTTATGTTAAAAGGTTGCTATCCATTTTGTTGTACAAAAGTCTAAAGTATTTCCTATGTCCCCAAAGTAATCAATAGAAAAATTTCAGACATGTCATGTATTAATCTTGATAATGTTTGCCTTACTATCATTTCTGTTCTTTCCCATGATAAATACAGATCAGATGACCAAATACTCTGGGACTGCTTGTATATGTGCTGAAATACTCTACTAAATGTAAAGGTTGTCTAAAGATTCTTTACTGGTCCAATTTTAATGAGTTTTTCTTAATTCCACATTCTTACAAGCTTCACTTTTCTGCTTTAGAACTGTTCTGAGCCTTTTTTTTACAGTTTTACCAGTTTCAAGGCAGAAATTGTGAAATAATTACAAATGCTTTAAAAAAATTACATTTTGCCCAAGTAAAAAAAATATACTGGACATCTGAAAGTATAAGAAGATTTTTCCCTCCTTACGTATCTTAAAGTTGGCACACCTGTGGAAACTTTTCAAATTATTTAAACAAAACAATTTTGTTTTTAAAAACAGAACTCCATGCCACAAATTTCCAAGAAATGAATGCTAAGCTAGAACTTAATGTAGTGTGTGAATGTTCAGTGTACAAGCCAACATAGTATATTAAGTGACTTGAATGATTTTTCCTAACTCGTTTGCAACTAATAGATCATATTGAATGTTTTTATGTAAACTTTGTATTGTTGGGAAAACCTACCCAATCAGAGATTTATATTTTCATAAATGTCAAATTTAGTTAAATTTTGTTACAGAGTTGTTAAATTAGAAATCTATTGCAGTCTTCAAACAATATACAGTCTTGTGTATGCATTGTTTGTACTAATAAACTAAGGAAACAGTCTTGTGTGTGTCCCTTAATTTTAGGGAAATTTCAGTCTGGCAGAAGGACACGAGGCATTTTCAGCTCCCATTAGCCTGTATTTAAATAATTTTGAAGGGCTATATTCATAAGGAAAAATTCAGTATTTTTCCCACTTCAGTTAACTAAATTCAAAACCCAATTAAATTCACCCAAAAGTTGCATGCATAGATGCTGCTTATGACTAGATTTTATACTGCCAGCGTGTAAGTCAACAGACACGAAGGCTAGTGTAACCTACCCAGTAGCAAGCTCAGAAAAGAGGCGAGCACTTGAAATCCAACTCCCCCTCAGACCTTTTGAGCTACAGGAAGGGCCTATCCATGCCTCCTGGCCTGAAGGTAAGCAACTTCCACGTTCTTTCAAACACTGGGCATGACTTACGCATTTCAGCTTGCAAGTCCTTGTGCACAACCTGCATCACATTGGAAAGTTAGTTTATTATCTTGAGAGAGTAACAATATATCTCTCCTATCTGCTAGGAGAGTGGCTAACTGGCTAGTAAAGGAGTGTAACATAGAAACAAAGCAAAACACAAAACCAGAAAAATGTGCTTCCTCTGTGGGAAGCACCACAGAACCCAGCTGGTCTCAGCTTAGCTGAGTGGATTATCAGTAGAGTACCCAGGTTTGCTCCTCTTGTTTTCTGGCTCAATTAATTGTGTGGTCTTCTGCACGGTGGAATGGCTTGTTGGGGCAGGAGATAGTCTCCAGCAAAATAGATCATCAGCCTAAAAGTGAGAGCAGTCTTCCCTTCATATTGGGCCAAAGAGAGATTTGATTTTAGGCCTTGTATAGTTAGGCCACAACAACCCCCAGCAGCGCTACAGGCTTGGGGAGGAGTGGCTGGAGAGCTGCCAGTCAGAGAGGGACCTGGGGGTGTTGATTGACAGCCGGCTGAACAGGAGCCAGCAGTGTGCCCAGGGGGCCAAGAAGGCCAATGGCATCCTGGCTTGTGTCAGCAATAGCGTGGCCAGCAGGGACAGGGAAGGGATCTGACCCCTGTCCTCGGCACTGGTGAGGCCGCCCCTCGATTCCTGTGTTCAGTTTTGGGCCCCTCACTACAAAAAGGACATTGAATGACTCGAGCGTGTCCAGAGAAGGGCAACGGAGCTGGTGCAGGGTCTGGAGCACAGGTCGTACGGGGAGCGGCTGAGGGAACTGGGGGGGTTTAGTCTGGAGAAGAGGAGGCTGAGGGGAGACCTCATCGCCCTCTACAGCTCCCTGAAAGGAGGGTGCAGAGAGCTGGGGATGAGTCTCTTTAACCAAGTAACAAGTGACAGGACAAAAGGGAATGGCCTCAAATTGTACCAGGGAAGGTTTAGACTGGATATTAGGAAGCATTTCTTTACAGAAGGGGTTGTTAGGCGTTGGAATGGGCTGCCCAGGGCAGTGGTGGAGTCCCCATCCCTGGAGGTGTTTAAGAGTCAGGTCGACATAGCGCTGAGGGATATGGTGTAGTTGGGAACAGTCAGTGTTCGGTTAATGGTTGGACTAGGTTATCTTCAAGATCTTTTCCAACCCTGACGATTCTGTGGTCAAAGCAACATGCTGACACATGAAAGCAATGATACGGTATGTAAAAAAGCAGGGGTGTTCTTATCCTGCTTTGAACTTTAGTCCTTTAAGTTCTAACCAAGGATAACGCTACTATTTTTCTGAGTTGTAAAACAATGAGAAAGACCAACATGAACATGACTCCTAATCCACTTAAACCCTTCAGACAAGTATTAGGTTCCTAATCTCATTGAATGATGCTGTTTAAATCCTGTCCCTCCTCACAGTTTATCTACGTCTTAATAGATAGAATGTGTAAGATAATAGATAATATCTATGTCTTAATAAACTCATTGAGCTTTCCATCTTTCTGAATCTATTTCTCAGGGGTCAGACTCCTCACACACTGAGTAGGCTGCTCAGTGTCCAAATACTTGCTACTGCAAGAGGGGGCACTCCAGAGCCCCTCACACACATGTCCACAAGTATGTCTATGCAGTGGTACAGGGACAAAGTAGATTCTCTAATAATGAGCCATCCAAATGCCAAGTACTGTTCTATCCCTACATGGGAATAGAGCGATTTACCTTCTTTTAAGAAGCACTATTTGCATACCTAGAATAAAGCTTTCATTTATTCTTTATCTAAAGTGCATCAATAAACAGGTTCAAGTGGGGTCCATATTTTCTGACACAGAAGATTCTAGGAATAGGCTGTAGCTGCGAGAAAGTTTTAGAAGGGAATTAGCCGGAAATTCTTTGGCAGACAAAGGTAAGCCGGAGGTCAGCTAGAAAAAATATTTTTATCAGTCATTTCCTTTGCACCACAGCTGGGGAATGCACGGCCTGTGACTTCATTTCACATGGCCTGTGGCCATTTGACTTTTTTCACATTATTATCAGATAACATCAAAATGTGAGTTAACAAGTAGCCTGGAAAAGGCATTAAGGTTTCAGTGGTTCCCCCACGCTGATTTCTCCATGCTACATACTCAAGCCCTGTGCAGAAACCTGTGGAAACAGAACTTTTAGCCATCTTGGAAAGGGAATAAAAGCAAAAATCTATCACTAAAATGGCATTCATATGCAGGGGGAGCTATTTCAGCCCCAGATCAGTTTAAAATCCCATAATTTTGCCCTTGATCAAAATCTTAACATGTGTCTGTACAATACATCATAAAATGGGTCCTTTGGGTCATTATCATTAGGCTATTAGCAACAATCTGCATTGGTTTCTTTTGTTAATTTAAAAATTTAAAAAAGGATTTTAAAATACCTGTTCTAACATAAATATTAAGACTGCAAAAGGACAGAATTCTGAAGTCTATATTTATTCTAATTATGAAACCAAAGACACCTTACTTCTTCACACATTATTTTTAATGCAACCATAAAATTGATTATGTAATCATCCAAATGTGGACTAGGGCATTTGAATAGTTTTGGTTATCAAGGATTTGTTATTAACAATCATTATCAACATTTATGCCATACATATGACCTACTTCAAAGTTCTTCTACCCTGTTATGGACATTACTCGATATCTCTTCCTGGAACACCACGTCACTGCAGGGAGAGTAACAAGCTACATTTTTTTCCATGGTTCACATTTTCATCCTGGTCACTGAATACCTTTCCTTGAATTCTGAAGGTAGCCTCCTGACTTACATGACATGAAAGAATGTTCTCAGTGTGGGTCTAAATCATAGTCTTGGTTCTCAATTTCAACAGGGAGGTCAAAGGCTGAAGGAATAGTCATCACAATCCTTCCCATGGCAGGATGAGGCATTTTATCATGTGCTTTTCCAAAAGGAGCAGTTTGCACTACCATCCTTTTCTGAAAAAGGGACTTTCTCTGTCAATGACCAGCTAGCAGTGCTAAATTAACTTGAAAATACAGGCCAATAACCGGAAGAGTGTGAGGAAACATTCTCGCAAGATATCCAGTCCAACAGAATGTGCTCTTAAAATCACAAATGGTTCCCAAAGTGACTGTTAAAATCTGGCCCCAGCAAGCTCTTCTCCTTGCTTCCACTGCCCTATCATCCCAGGGCCATACTGCTCCTGCTTACCAGGGTGGGTGATGCTCCCATCCCAATTGCAAAACTTGTTCCCAGCCATGGTACGCTCTTCACCTGCAGTGCCTGCACTTTTGGCAGCACACTGGTCCCCTCTCCAGACTCAGCAAGGAATATACAAAAGCAGATGTAAGGTACATTCACATGTTCCCACTGTCACAGCTTTCATCACACAATACTGCCACACCAGCACAGATCTTACTTTTACGTAGCATATACCAGAGAGAAATAAAATCATCTTTCCACTTTCATGCCATGGCTCTGATTCCACATGCATTTCAGTGGTAGACAATTCTAGACTAAAATAGATCTATGCAGCACATTTAAAGTGAAATACCCACTTGCAAGATGAGAGATGAAGCAAAAATCCAGACATGCTCTAGCACAGATGAAAACAGAACATCCCAAAACCAGTAGGATAGTTTGCTGCCATTTGTCTCCATTATTCCATTGCCTGTTAATAAATTGCCTGGCACTTCCCACTGTAATAGCATGGTAACAATAGTATCTGAAGTTACAAAGCTAACCCTTTGGGCTATTTTACAAGGCACACTTCTATCTCAGCAGGAATGTTCTCCAGAAAACCTCAGCCAAAACTAAGACTATGTTCAACAACGAGGTTAGAAGAAACAGAGGATTTCTGCAGGCTCTATGTCTCAACTACTTTTCCTTTGAAAAAATGTTGTCACACCCACGTTATTGAACAAGAACTATGAATTGGTGAGACAAGTGATCATTTCCTGCAGGACACATCTGTGAAAACCTGACTGAACGATCAGCTTGAAAGGATCCCAGAGGTTTCAGGAACAGTACTGTAGGACCACAGCATGCTTGGTTGGGACTGCAGGGGCTGGGGCAGGACTTCTTTACTACTGTAAAAATACTGGTCATAGGTTTGAGAAATCACAAGAATGAATAGTCTGTTGGATGCCAAACATACAGTAGTCCTGAAAAAGGTCTGATGAGAAGGCTGTGTATCAGGAGAGACGGGGAGGCAGCCTTTCCGAGGTTGCTATCAGTAGCCACCTGGCCTACAGCACAGCTTTTCAACTGGTAGATTTCCCAGCCTATTAGCCAGCTCATTAGCCCAACCACCATGAAAGAAATGGCAGAATGGGGATTGGCTCCAGCTTGGCAGGGCTGTAAACTGGGCGTGCAGCAGCACAGCATCACGCTTGGTGCTGCAGAGGTAGTCCTGGAATTGTTTGCAACTCCCACCTTCCCCACCTCCTCTAACAACTTAGGGATATGTCATCCTGAAAAATCTTTACTTACTGACCAGAGAGCCTTTGGGAGAGTTTAGTGCAGGTTTTGTAGTAAGATATTTCCTGGCTTTCAAAGTCCATTTTCAACTACCGCTAAAAGCTTGCAGGATAAAACAAAAGATCTGCCAAAGAGCTGTTGCAGAGCTTTGCAGTTAGCTAGCTCACAGACTGTAAATTATATTTGGCCTTCACATTATGACATAGCTCTCTGCTTAAATTAAGCATATCCAAAGCAGCTTTTATTAATTTCTTTGCTGGCATCCGCTGTTTCAGCCTTGGGCTTGTGGCTCCGCAGAGAGAGGCTGGGGCTAGACATTGCAGTTAAGTCTCCACTCCCCGGCACCTAGACCTCTGCTCTCCTCAGCCCACTGCTGAAATGAATTTGATGATCTCATCTTAACCTCACTGCAGTGCATACGAGGGGAAACACAACAGGGCAAACCCTGCCCGCTGCTGAAGTGGGATTTCAGGAGGATACTTTGCATGCGAAAAGTAAGCAGGACTCCAGCATGCCCCTTACACAGGGAAGGCAAGGATGCAACCCCTGCCAGGCAGGGAGGACCCTAAATCCAGCATTATTTAGGGTGAGAACAGCACACCTATTTGTACAGCAGCTGAACCTCATGTAACGGCTTCCATGAGCCTTAACACCACAAAGAAAGGATTCAGTAGAGCATTTCCAAAGGACTGTTGAGTAGGCTCTGTTTGCCCTGCTTTGGACTCCCCCCTACCCCCGGCTGTGACACATGCAGTTAGATGAGGCAACGTTAGTGCCAGGTCTTTCCTGGAGGGTGGGGTTTTTTTGTTTGTTTTTTTTTTTTTAGTTTACAGGACACCAATACCACATTACAAATTACAGCTAGGAAACACCTGACCCAGCGGCTTGCAGGTATTGCCTACATGTTAAATCTCTCCTCCTGCACAGGGAATGCTCTCCTAACTGGATTGTGGCAGCAGCACATCTTTCATATCACTCTTTGAAACACCACACCGAAACCAAAACGATTCTGGGAAAGTCAGCAACTTTCACAGATAAACCTGATGCGATGCCTGCAAATATACCTTAGAGCAAAGCTCCTCCGTTGGTCATCACTGAAAACACTGGGGATTAAATGTCATTGCTAGGCAAAACTAGCTGATGTAACGGAGGAACTTTCTGTCAAATCCCTCCAGCACTGTTTGTGACATGAGGAGATTTAATTTTAAGAATATGAAAATTATATCAATCATACACTGACAGGATTGGACTTTGTTGTTGTCATTATGACTGTCCCAGAGGAAAAGGAATTATTTGGCACATGTTCTTCCTCTTCTCCTTTTACTAACCCTGAGCAGAAAATAGTGAGCTGTATCAGGCTTTTATCCAGCTTGCAGGTAAAGGGTTACAGATTCTAGGAAGTATTAAATGCAAACTTTAAAGGATTTTATTTTCATCTACAGTCACATGATGCCTTAATACCCAATGACACTAACTACAGTGTCTCATTAAGAGGTCATGCAAACTCCCAAGCTAAACAAGGCATTCTTACATATTTAACATTCAAATGCAGAAGCCAAGCTAAACCATGGAAGATTGTAATCCGAAAAAAGCTACACTTCCTGATCCACACAAAAGCTACAGGTAGGAAAACTTCTTCCTTTAACCTTGCAACTGTGCTTTCAAAAGAAACTGTTTACAGGGCATTTTTTGCACTCTCTTTTTTAGCTTTCAGAATAGTCTAATAGTTTTATCCTGAAAATAATCTGATCTCACCTGCTGTAAAGTATTGGTTTTATACTTAGAAACACAGTTGGCTCAGCAGAAATCCAAACAAAGCAATTTTTAAAGCCAAATCTATTTTAAAAGTAATATTTTTAAAGATTTCTTAGTTATGTAAATGATTGTGTTAGAGTATGTGGGGTGAAGGGGGAGTTAATATGTCTTTGATGTCTGAAATGAAGGGATTTAGAACGCTTCTGACTTGACTTATACCATGAATTGCACATTGTTTCAGTCACTTCGATCAAAGTGTATTTTAATGGATGTGGCTTCCTCACTGAACTTAGACGATTTCTAATTTCCCTTCCTAGAATTTGGTGCATTTAAAAAAAAAAAAATCTTAGAAAAGAAAATGAATGGCAGATGGAGACTATTACAGTGCTCCATAAAAGGAGAAAAAATTACAAATTAGGGAGTAAGAGGAAAGTCAATTAAAACCCAGTTAATCAAGAATTTGGATTACATTAAAGCATATCCATTTTCACATGGAGTGATAAAATTTCACTGACAATTGCTGGCAATACTGCAGGAGTTAGGGGGTTTTTTTCCACTTGTGCTGAAGAATTTTTCCAGGGTACATCATTAGCATTTTTATCACAAAGATAGTTTTCTCATAAAAATTTTTCTTTAAACTGTAATTATTATTAGTGTTCTAAATACTCAGCATTTAAATCTCTTTATAGGAATTTAGTCAGAGACTACATTTTACAGAGCTACAGAATCTATATTTACTAAAAGATCTCTAGTGCATCATAAGATTTCCATCCCTTGAGGATTCCCACTGCACAAAAACAGCAAGCAGTGTTTATTGTTTTACTCCTACAATGGTTGGGTGGTGATATTGCAAGCGATGTATTTTTTTCCCTCAGTTTATTCTATAAAACCCATCTCTTTTTCTTCTTCCCACATAAAGCTAGGGGATACCAAAAAAAAACAGGATATAATTATACCTACAGAACCTTGCTTCAGTTTTGAAAAAAAGAAAGTGTTTTCTTATTACCAGTACTTAAAATAAATTTGAGACCCAATAAGTTTACCAGTAATGCTTAAGAAAAATTAATACTGTCATTCACTTTCAGAGTGCAGGTCTAATGTTGAAAAGAGTTGAGAAAAGGGTATGGCCTACTAGTATATTCAGTCTGAGACATCAAAACATTTTTTATCAAAGTAATTGTACTCCTAACCTCCCAGCAGAAGAGCTCACAACTGTGCTGGTGGAAATATAGCAAGAAGCCACTCTACTCTAAAAGAACTGTTCCAAATTTACTATAACTGACCTCTGAATTTCAATTATTTACAAAAATCTATTTAGAAACTAGATAAGGGGCTTGTTTGCTAAGTTAAATTTAAATCTTGAAGGGTGAGGGGAACGCACAAGCTCCCAGATAAACAGCCATCCTATTACACGGGCTTTCACTGAGGAGGAACATTATACCTGGCATGCTAGGCACAGCATGCCATGGCCAGTCTCTTTTAAGAAGTGTTTGTACAAATTGGGTGTGTCATGGTAAACCAGCACTTAGTAGTTAAATTTGTTGAATGTTAATTTATGCAAAGTATCTTTGTAGGGTGGAAGGTAGGACAAACACTAAAGTTACTCTGTGACCAGAAAGACAGACTGGTCACTGAATTAGAGGGAGCAGTAACTCCTTTCGTAAAGAAAAGAATAAAAATGAGGCATTTACTCTCTAGCAGTTCAGATGTTCTTTATATCCACAACTGTACACTCATTACAGGTATCTGCACTGCTTTTTTTTTTTTTTCCTAATTAAATAATGCAACCTATTCTCTTGCTTTGTCATATCAATATAGAGTCAAACGTACTGTTGTTTTATGGGATGGACACACAAATCAAATAATTCCTGCTCATAAACAAGAGAGAGGTTCTTAGAAACAGATTATTGGAAATCCAAGAAAGATTTTTTCTCACTTGGATTTTGATGAAAGTCAGGCAAACATAAAAATCAAAACAATACCAGAAGTTTGGAACAGATTTCTCTTTACCCCAAAACCAGAGCTAAGAAAAGCATTGGTCAAAAGCCAATCCAGATCTTCCAAAAGGCTTGTAACTATCACGAAATTTGTACCTCATCTAAGGCTAATACTAAAAATCATCCACCTGATGATTTTTGTGCAGCTCTAGATATGTGGGAAGACAGAGCAAAGTGAAGGGAACTGTGGCTTCCTTGGAAAGCCCCACTGAAAGCAGTCACTGTGCAAGGTAAACATTTGTGAGTGCTGAGGCCCTTCTCTAGCCACAGAGTTGTTTGATCTCAAAGAAACAAACTTACTTAAAGGAAGTATTTGCTCTCAGGCTTTACTGAATGAAAGCCAAGGCCAGCCTTTCTTCACGTCTTTCGGGAAGGGATGGTCTTTTGCTATGTTTGCACAGTATCTAGTTAAACACAGCCTCAGCATTGTCTACATCTTCCGCGGATACAGTTTCACAAAGACTTGGGCCCGGGGGGGGGGGCCTCAACACACACCACTCACTGAAACACAATGAAATGTAGTCAGGTAATAAATATTTGTCTGGAATTTTTAATCCCTCCTTCAAGACCCTGTTTATCTGGGGATGGTATATGGTCACCTGTCAACAGAGTACATCCATGATTTCCACACAACGGAGTTATCATGAGGAGGGCACTGCTAATGCAGAGCAAGAAGCCAAAGCACCTCATTTAGCACCTGATCATATTAGCGAAGTAACATCAAAATATCACACCTAAGCAATGATGCATGGTAATCTTTGATTTTTGCTGAGCTACAAAACAGTTGTTGCAAACAAGATGTATTGCTAAGGAGAATAGGTATAAAACTTGATGTAGTTTTACTTATGGGAAGTTTGATATCAAAATGGACAAAATAAATGAGTTTTGGTAGAAAGGTCAGAAAGGATTATTAGAAAGGGGGAAAAAAAGCAGCAATTTTCCTGTGAGCTCTCCTCTGAGTCACTTTCACTTAGGCATATGGAAGAACTTCAAAATTTCATTAAGAGCCGAGTACATTGTTTGGAAACTAAACATTTAATCACAGCAGGAAGCAGGGAAATAAAAGGCTCAAGTTTTCTTTTTTGTGTGACGTTTTTCTGTCTGCAGATTTTATACAAGTTTATTTAACTTCAATTTTTTCACTTTAACCACAGATGCAAAGCCACAGATGCTTTCTAGTTAGAAAAATATTTCTGGTTGAATACTCTATTATTAATTCACACAAGTTACTTTTCCATTTGGGACAGTGAGGATTAAGCCATCTCCTTGGGGCTTACTTGTTTTGGTGTCACCAAATGCGCCTGGCTCAACTTTGCATCATTTCCCAACTATTTAATGTAGTTGTGTATTTCTGTTAAAAGAGCAGTTGATTTCACATGAACAAGGTCCAATGCCTTGCTACAGCAGGCAATCTGCTTTTTGAAAGAATAGAGTAACAAGGACAAGAGGATCTCATGTCAAGAACAACACACACCCAATGACTGAAAACCCTCTCAACCTTAAGGTGCACCCTGGGAACTTTTCATACTGGCTCCAGTGGGAATAGTATCAAATCCTCGTGTGCTCAACAGAGGCCAAGAGAACAAGAAATAGCCTGATGCCAGCTGTGCCAGTACTACCCAGCATGTAGCTGCCAGCAAAAAAGACAACATGGCAGCAGTACAGGTTTGCCTGTGTTGGACAGAAGCTCTCCAGACTGTATCAAAACAGATTATTTCACTTCTGCCCAGTCTCCTCAGGTTGGCATTAATGTCCTCTCACAATACACTGCAATGCAGAGTCTCTGAAGGCAGCTTTCAGGCAGGAGAGGCAGCAAGTGCCCCACATGAGCCATATGGAGCCACATTCCCACAGTCATGAGGATCTGTCAAGCTCTGGGTCTGTTCCTCCTCTGACTGCCCATCCTCCCCACTGGATTTATTGCAATGACTGTATTTATTGACTGGGCTGTATTTATTACACTCCCTTCCCTCTTCATCTCACAGCCACCTTGCAACACTGTTTTATCAGCAGTAGATTTGGGAGTGCCCAGCTTTATCTACCTCATTAAGCACCTGAGCTCTTTGTGCAACAGCCTAGGATGCAGAAAGCACCACCTGTGCCCTGACACAGCCGCCCAACGGCTTCCTCCTCCTCTCCCTTCTGGGCTGCGCTCCCTCCTTGTGGGGAGGTAGAGCAGCGGCTCTCCCAGGGACCCAGCCCCCAGGCTCCCTCACCTGCTGCTCCTCTTCCCCAGCTAGCTAATCCACACTGCTGCATGTTACAGGCACTTCCTTTCCCTCCAAAAAGAAAAGTGTTATCAGTTTACTCCTCTTATGGAGTGCAAGTGTGATAGCGATCACATTTGCATGATTTTTTAACACTACAAATTTCCACAGAGCTATTGTTCTCATCTACTTCTGATCTACTCATAGTAAAAGAAGCACAAGTCTCAGGCAAATCCAGGCTTTTGAAGTAAACTGGCAGTCTTGTTCACTTACAGCCCAGTGGAAAACAAGCAGTTATTGTCAGCTGTCAGGAACCTGAACAAAGCTTTGTTAAGGGCCCCTCTGCCTCTATTTTTGGTTTGGGTGTGGCATGGAAAAAACAATATTTACCTTCTCAGTAGCTGTGCCCTTTGTGTATTTGTTTTCATATTCCCTTTCCCATGTGAATTTATCAGATGCTGTGCGGCTTGATATCAGCCCTGCATTTCTGTTGTCGGAGTATGCGTATGTCTCCACAGAACGTCAGTAATGAATAGGCAATGTCTGTGCAGCAAAGATACAGAGTCAACTGCCAGATACGGTTTCAGAAGCAAAAGTGGATAAAGACCAAACTACCATAAGATTTCATTTGCAGTGAAAATGAAACAAAAGCTACAGTCCTCAGCCCCAAACTGAAGGCCTTCAGGGCCCTGAGAAGCTACAGCCATGTACAATGTGCAATTTCTGTCCTTAACATCTCCTTTTAATTTAAAATCACTTGGGAATATTTTCCGTTGCTCTGAATGAATGCACACAGATTGCTAAAAGCCTTGTCTATATTTACCAATACACATTAAGAACTAGGGGAAGGCCAGCTTCCTGCTTTCACAGCCAATACCAGCATCCAGTATTCATTAAACTACAGCCTTAGCTTTGTTTCATTGCTTTGCCATACTTCATCTCTGGAGGTGTTTAAGAGTCGGGTTGACATAGTGCTTAGGGATATGGTATAGTAGAGAATGGTCAGTGTTAGGTTAATGGTTGGACTGGATGATCTTCAAGGTCTTTTCCAACCTAGATGATTCTGTGATTCCACAATAAAGCTTGACAGTGGCACCACTGAAATCAATGTGGCTGGACTTTCCTCCTGGAGAGAGTAGGAGAGCACCTATAGCTCAGGGCACATATTGTTACCCACGTTTTGCATGTGGGGGGAGTCTCCCAAACGGTCTAAGACCCAAACCTCCCTCTAGAGACTAACATCCTTAAAAAATCCAAACCAGGGTTGATAACTTTCTTGTCATGGGGCAATATGTCAGATTGGCCAATAACTAAAGTTCTAATACATAGGTAACAGGTATTTGCTTATGATAGAGCTACCTGAGACCATTTATAGCCATGGCATAAACTCTTTGGAACAACTTGTTCTGCTGGAAATGTCAACCTGTTGTTAGCACACAGTATCATGAGCACTCCACAGCTGAAACACAGTCCAACAAGTCAGACTTAATAGTGCAGTTTTCACTGATAATTTTGGTGAATACAGTCCATTCTTTTGCACAGGATTAAGAGAAAGAAAAAAAAAAGAGGATTACTAAAGTGGCTTGATGCCAGACAACACTAAGTCTTTTGGCAATTAATACTTTTCTATAGCCTTCAAGTATTGTTCTAATACTGAGAGACTGAAAAAGGTTGCAAATGGAATCAAGACAAGCAATTCAATAATACAACAGAAATGAAGCTGTATTTCACTGCTATCTCACCATTACCATCTCTTAGCCACATATGGACTTTTTTAATGCAGTGGTCAATACTTTGAATCTGCCTTGTTCTGAGAAATAATTATTGTAATTATAACATTAAAACTCTGTTCTTGTTCACAAAGTCATTGTGTCCAATCATTCCCTTAGCGACCCATCATCACTCAATGTCTGTGAAGGAAATTGGTTTCAAATAACCAAATGGAAAAGTTCACCCCCACTCTAAACAGCTCTAAATCATCACTATGCTTTACACATTAATTTAAGTGTTATATTTAAAAGAAAAGAAAGCCTTTTTGAATCAAAAAGAACTCATGTAAGAGAGTCACATCACATGAAAGGGTCTTCATTAAGGTATTATATTGGAGTTTTTTCTTGAAGTTTTTTGAGTGTGATTTTTAGTGTTTTCTGTATTTCTGTTTTAAAAGGTTTGTTATCCGTTTTCACAGTACTTTGTAACTATGGCTCAAATAATTATCTGCTTTTCTACTCTCTGCTGACCAATCTTTATGTGAAATATTCAGGAAAAATGAGTTAAAAAATTAATTGTAGTATGTTTCCCATGCTTGTTATATAGAAGTAGTACCATATAGGGATAGCATCTTGAGCAATGAAACTGGGGGAAAAGACACCCCACAAAAAAAAAAAAAAAAAGTGAAGGAAAAAGAAATTAATCAGGTGCATTAGTATGTTTCCAGCTATGTCAGATCTGAAAGCTCATTCAGATCTAACCTGATAAAGAAACTGATTTATATGGCTTATGCTGTTTTAGAATGATTCCTATTTTTAGTGTACATATTTAATCCTTCTCAAACATCCACATAGCTGACTGGGTCTGAGCAGTTCTGCTTACAGGCTTCAAGATCATCTCAGAAATAACTGCTTGAGCCAGGCACACCATAGCCTTACCGTTCACTGAAATACACATTTAGTGCCCCTACATGCCAGGCATTCATCCAAACTGTGGATGGATTCATCCAAACTGATATCTGACATAACTAATGATATTACCATTTTGCTCAAAAAATAAACCAACTCTGCTCCTACAATATGTAAAATTCTTCTGCTGAGGAAAGGACCTTCTTCAGGTGTCCCAGTACAAGCTATATTACTTATCCACATTTCATGTTGTGATCCAGTTAAAAAGCAAGAGGGTAAGGAATAATGCTAAAAGTGATAAAACTGATTTTACTGCTGTTTTCATACAGGACAACTAGATAAAGAAATTTTGAGGTTTAAGATGAGCAAAGTACAATTTTTCTTTCAACTCCACTGACCCATCTGCACCAGGTTTTACATTTACTTCTACTACTCTATTTCTCTGCATATGCCTTAGCCCAAATACTGTGTCCTATGCACAGCCTTCTGATTCTCAGACCTGCTAGGAGCCATGAATTTGGGCAGGAGGCTGAGTTGTTAATTCATGCTGTTCTCTTTCAGTCTTGCCAGTAAAATAAATGTTTTGTGTGAACAAGGCATTTCTAGCATGTGCTTTGTGGGTCATACCTACTCATCTGTGTAGGATTCACTTTGGCTAGCAATAACAAACCAAGAATGTACCTCTTGCAAACTCAATCTTCATAAACAGGTTTCAGTATCTTTTCCTTCTGTCTACATTCCCATTTGAAGATCCAGTTATAACTTGAAATCTTTCCAAAAGATTTTCCAGTCTGCCAGCTACACAAAACATTTTTTTTTTCCTATATCTACCTAAATTTCATTTGAAACAATGAAACCAACATGGACTCTTTTCTCTATGGGTTCTGTTTGCCCTTCAAGGAGCTAAAGTTTTGTTTTCCCCTCAAAACTATTGTGTTGCCTCAACCTGTTAAGCTGACACACATGTTAAATTGCCTTTGTCACATGATCTTGAAGTCTGTAAACCATTGATTCTTCTAATCTTATGGAATTATTTTCCACTCCCTGTATCATTCCACCTTGATGCAAAAAGACAAATTGCAAAAAAATGTTTCATAAGGCCAGTATTTGAGATGAGCCCCAAAAGCATGTCTTATCACAAATCTGTGGTTTGCACTGGTGTAACAGCTGCATTAAATGAGCATTTGTTAGGATAAAGTAAACCTGCATGAATTTCTCTAAAGTACGTTTAGGACATAATCCAGCAGTGGTATGTTCACTGTGCTATAGGGCTTGTATTGTTCAGTATCATGCCATGAAAGAGTCTAGATTTGTATGTTCTACTCTTGACATTAAATAAAGTTAATCATAGACTGAGATTTCTTTGTTCGGTAAAACAGATTTTTTTTTCCTTGCCTGTTGAATTTACTTTATGTCACATTCCTACAGCCTGCAATATTCTTCCATCCACATTGTTCACTGTGCAGTTGAACAGCTCACCTAGATACTGGCAGAAATTCTCCAACCCAAGGGCCACCTGCTGTCTAGGTTTGGTCTTCTGTTTTAAAGTCTGTGCAAGTCTCTATTGTTACCCTGAAGGATCTGTACTTTATTCAGGTTGTTTCAGTTTTCCTCATCTCCGTGGCATCCCTGGTAAGGAGCATAATATCCAAAGATATATTAAAAAAGCCTTTTATGCTCCAGGAGATATACGAGGTTTCTTGAATAAGACACTGGAAACACTGCAAAAGAAACTACGGAAGTAGATATACTATGAACCAGGAAAAGCCATGCTCCCTCTCCCAAGCAAATGGAAAGGTTAACTCCATCAAGCCCTGCAGATTCCAGAGTCCTTCATTCTCAAAACTTCCTCATCACACAACTCTTAGCTCATTTGACAGAAGGAAAATAAAGCTTAAATTTGCAAAGACCCCATTCATTTATGCCAAGAAAATCCCACACAATTTCAAATTAATCAATAGCACAGAAATCCCCTCCCACCTACCAGATGGATCCCAGTCTTCACAAAATCCGCAGTGTCTCGATCCAGGGTGGTATTTGAAATAAGCCTGTTTGCAGAACTAGATTCACCCTCCTTCCAGGGCACCTTCCCACACAGAGAGATGTTTTGCTAGTTTCCTTCCATGGAAAAAAAAAAATAACACACCTATGCAGAAAATCAAAGCTAGAGCATCACAAAGACTGGAAAAGCCTAATTTGAAAAAATCTTCTCATTGAGCCAATACACTCTTCTCCCACTAAGAAACACTGTATTTCTAGTCTAGCAAAAAGCAACACAAAGACTTAGCTCTCGTGTCAATGAGCCCTTTTGAAAGGCCTGGTAACAAATGTACGTCTGAAAGAATGTAGGCTTCAATTTTCTTCTTCCTCCAGGTGTTTCTTTTGCTTTTCAGAAGGCCAGAAGATCTCTTTATGGAAGCAAAGATTACAATTGAATACCACAAAACTTTCCATGAATGGCCTTTTTGAAGCATCCAGGTGAGATGCCTGGAAGACTGCGGTGTTTGTTATTCACCACATGCAATTACCCAGCTCCCATCATACATAAGCACTTTTAGCCTCCTCCCTTCCTGCAGGGTTTCCCCATATAAGAAGAGGCTGTATGTGCTTTGTGCCACTGAGTTACCTTCAGTTTTTTGCAGTATTTCCTTGTTTATGTTACAGCAGCATCTACAAGCACCAGAAGCAATAAAGTCCTCATTGCTCTGTCTGTCACAGACACCTAATAAGATATACCCTACTTAAATGTTTATAGATTGCATAGACAGTTACAGAATTCTGGTACCTGCTTACTTTGGGGAGAATAAGGAAGCATAACCCAATTCCATCTGACTTATTAGCAAAGAAAACACTATCCCCAAGAAATAAACACACTGGGTTTTAATCCTTTTGGATTTAGGAGGCACTTAACCAAAGGTGCCTGAAATCCCAAGTGATGGGTGACATCAGGAGATTATTACACAACATGTGGTGGCCAGTGCCTCATGCAGCTTTGACAGCAGTGGGTTCTGGTGTCTGCCCTGTGCATGATGTGGGCTCAGAGCCCACCTAGAGCAGCAGGGACTCTTCAAAGTCAAGGAAACACCAGGTTTGTGAACCTTAAGTTGCTTTGGACAGTGTGGCTGTCAAGCTGCCTTGCTCAGACAGAAGGGTATCTGCCACCAGCATGATGCTGTCAAGCCCAGTAACAGGACTTTAGACAGCTACACAGATTTTGTGGGGAAAAATCTTGTACATAATAGGCACTAATATCCCACCCAGCTAGGTACAGCTTTTGTGAATTGTTCTGCTGGGATGTGGCACTTGACTGCTGCTGGAGCCAGACTGGAGCTGTATCCCACAGACCACTCCTGCAGCCCACCCACTGCTGGGGCAATGGAGAGCACAGACAGGCCACATCAGGAGGAAAGCCACAGACTGCTGGGTGTTCAACATCTTAATCACAAAGCTGTCCTCCCCAATCATTGCTCCACCCAAACCACACAGCTAATTGGCCTAATATTAATGTTTGCCACCTGTTTCCTTCTTCTTAGGCTTTGCCTATGGAGACATCCTTTCCCTTAGCCTAAGTTTCCACACTTCTTTCATGTCTGTAAAACCTACTATCTGGAAAAGTAATAAATGAAAAGAAGGATAATATCAGGGGATCTTTCAAAATAGCTTGAGCTAGACAAGCTTTATTTCTTCTGTACAACATTATGTGCAATGTATTCCTTCCCAGAGGCAACAACAAAAAAGCGTTTCCACTCCCCTTTCCCCAGACAGGCTACAGCAGGGCTGATGTTTCAAGACAATGTCACAACAATGCAGGCATTGCAAATTAAACAGCAGGCTTGTTTTGCAAACTCCCTTGTTGGTTTCTGACTATTAAATACCACCTGAATAAGGAGACTCCTTTGTTAGAGGAAGAAAGGAGGAAATTAGTGAGAGCTGACTCTCTGTCCTCTCACCTCTAGGGAAAACCTCTTCCCCATTTACAGGGGGCCACCAGATGCTGCGCTCAGAGCCAGTGCCCAGGGGGCCACCTACAAGATACCCTCAACTCAATCGTAGGACAATTAAATAGTTTCAGCAGTGTGAAGGTCTCTAGTTCACAGGCTCTCACCTTATGAGATAAAGCTCTAATCACAGCAGACTGGGGTGGGGTTTTTTTCAGGACTTTTGTTCATTGTGAATCTTCAAATTCCTTTTTCCTTTTGAATACATACAGCACAGCACAAGGAATAGGTGAGAAGAGTGCTGTCTCAGCAGCAGTTCAGCATCACAGAAATTTAGTTGTGACAGGAAACTACACTGCAAGTCACTCACATGTTACTTCTTCTGGAATAAAGTTTTGCTACAAAGAAAATAAAAATATAAGCTTGATACATTTAGAAGATTTCAAGAGGTAATATGCCAGATAGCACCGTGTGAAAAAGCCTTATTTTCTGCAAAGAACAAAAATATCTTATTCCTTCAGACCCTTTCCTCACCTCATCACAATGAGCCATGTAGACAAACTTGATCAGATAGCAGAAGGTTTAGGAAAGCACCAACTACATTTTTATGCAGATTTCCCAGTCCATCCTAGCTGAAATGAGTTCTGATATCTTTTTGACATGAACAGGGCAGGATGTCATAGAATCTAGCAGCTACCTGGGTCTCCATCAGCAACTCAACCACTTTCCTGTTGCGTCATCATCTCATCTTACCGTCACTGTGATCCAAACCAGGAAAGAAGCTCAGTTCTTTGGATATCAAACTGGCAGCCTGACAAGGAGCACAAAAACTAAGCCCTGATGCTTTTTCCAGGGGTACAAGAAACTCAAAGCTCTCTCAAATAAGGAAAGACCACCACAAAGATCATCCTGTAATGTTAACTGGAAAAGGGTCTTTCCACAGAGAATTTTGAAAGGAAACCACAAACAACAGTGCATGTTTTATCAACCAGAACAAAGCTACATTTTTTGTGGCTTCTTTAAATCAGACTTACCATTCCCCATTCATCCTTATTACCACATGTTATTTGAAAAAATATATACAATAAATGCAAATGTCACTAGATGTCAAAATGTTGGGAAATGTGTATAATGAATTACTACAGCAAAAGACACTGCAGTGCACGGGATAGCACGGACACTTACAGGCCGCAGTGTCCCCAGTCAATACAGACATCCCTCCCACTAGGACCTGAGAAAAAACTGAAACAGTTGAGGGAGGAAAAGTCTTTATTATTGGGGATAATATTAATTTTCAGTTCCCATAGATCACTTAGGCCCTCAATTAAAGATGATCTGTAAAAGAAAGACACTGTGTCAATATTGGCTTTGGGATGCATAATGGAGGTCCAGGATTTTAATTTTAACTGATTTTACAAGCTTGGTTTTGTCAAAGCTGGGGAATAATCTATTGTGAGAATCAAATCACTTGACTAAAGGACTGATATCAGTCATATCTGACTACATTGCAGAAAAAGGAAGTCTTTGCTACAGATTTAACCATCCTCAGCAACTCC
This sequence comes from Athene cunicularia, assembly GCF_003259725.1. NCBI lineage: Eukaryota > Metazoa > Chordata > Aves > Strigiformes > Strigidae > Athene > Athene cunicularia. Next base: position 23,963,801 of record NW_020799098.1, read on the forward strand.
AGAATTTAAGTAAAGCTCAAAATGTGATAGCATTTGTTAATGTAAAATCAAAAGGAATACTAATTAACAATTTTTGCGTTGTCTGCTTAAAATCTCAGGAATAACTAATTGGCATGATCTGTAAGTTAAACCTACAACAGAAAAATAAATACCTGAATTTGAAACCACCTTTTAAAGTGATCAAACATTGTAAACAGTGAGGATGTCTCTCACCATTTAAAACTATCCTTGGTTTCAATCCTGCATACGTAGATTGCAAGTAAATACCAATACCTGGAAAACACAAGGAAGCCCAGGGCACTGCAGGGGCCTCTCAGCACAGGAGATGTGAGAATCTAGCCTGTATTAAATATGCAGTGGCAATCTTCAGTTGCAAAAACATTGCTGGGAACAGCTCATGGAAAGACCAATGTATACTACACACACATCTCAAAGAAGTGTGGTGTTGCACTGGCATAGTTAAACTGAAGCAATCTGGTACATAAGAATGATATGCTGATTTAAAATTGGTTTATTTTGATTAGTTTATTCTTGCTTCACAACAGTGCCATTTCTGTGGGCAAACAAGGCTTCAGTCTTAAGTAGATGCTTGGACTGTCAGTCTCATAGGATCAGCAATTTTAATTTAATGAGTAGGTTGCAAGAAAAAGTAATTTCATGCTTCAAAAAGAACTTTTGTTTATTTCAAAGTCTTGGAACCTAGAACCATCAGTCCATAATCTTATCCAATCGTTGATGTCGTCAGTGCATTTTAAAGCAGCTTTTAATTAAGTTAAATAAGGAAAACAGATGCTGCTGAAGAAATGCCCAGTAAGAATTTCTATTTCTAGATAAAACTGCTTTAAATGCATAAGCAATTCTTCTAACTATGAGATGAGATGCACACGACTAAGTTTATAGGTGTTTAGTGAGTTTTGTGCCATTTAATATGTCACTGTGAGCAGTCAGCACAAAGATAATGATATAAATATAGAAAAGTGGGCCTATAACCTCCATTTCTAATTAAACAAGTATATAAATTGCATAAGTCACACCCAGTAGCATTTGCTCTGGGCTGCAACAGCATTAACTTTCCATCTAAAAAGTTTCATCTCCCCAAATCTAAAAAGGCCTTTTTCAGTATTCTTAGCTCAAATGAACAAATACAAAAGGCAACCATTCAGAGAACATTCTCTATTTTTAAACCCTGTCATTAATGGTGCTGTAACACAAGTCACATCCAGGCCATAACATGATCTTAAGAAAGTTAAATTCTAACTGTGAAAATCTGTAGCAGAAAGAGAAGAAATAAAAATTAGGTCAGTCTAACTGACTTGCAGTAGCTTGTCTGAAAAACACCTTTGCTGCCCACTTTGAAAGGGTGCTAGAGACCACATTAGGGAAATGTTTTAATTTTCAGAATCATCTTCTTCATTACTGCCTGCTTTGCTTAGAAGACTTTCAAAATCTTCATCTTTACTACTGCCTGTTTTGCTCAGAGAACTCACTGCTGATACACCTTCCTTGAGCTTTTATTTGTCTGGAGGGTGAAAACATCACTAACATTTAAGCTAGAACTTTCAAATGGACCAGGAGAAGCTAGTTTCAGGAGGATTTCATGGGCCTTTTATGCCCTTATGTGCACATTAAGGTTTATGAAAAACACCCAACCTGTTTTTCACCCAGACGAGCTACCCTACTGCAGTCTGGTCTCGGTCTGTTTTATGCAGCATGCTTCCTGAACAGAAAGAAGAAAGAGAAAAGGGTAGAGCTGTTGACCACTTCAACAGGGTTTTCTGGCCTTTGGGGACAGCTTTACAGCTCCCTCACGCAAGTTGAGCAACTTCAGGAAAAGCAGTAAGCCTCAAATAAATGTCATAGTAACACTTCACTTCATTGACACCGACTCCAGTCTCAGCTCTCCAGCAGCAGGTGCTCCAGGAGAGATGCAGACGCCAGGAAGCTGTCAGCCAAACTCCCCTGGACTGCAAGGCCCATCCCTTAGATTTGACAGGCGTGTTCATAACTTGGGTGTAATTATTTCATAACAAATTGCAAAACAAATATATGTCATTTTGAGCATATATTGGTTACATTGATTACTGATGTAAGATGAGCTACATAAATGTATACCAACTATAAAATAAGGGTCCATCCATTTGTTAGCTCAGTATTGCACCTCCTGAGCAAGAGGAAATCTGTCTCCACCCTCTCAACAAAAACTAATTTTTCAGGAGAAAGAAGTAGAAGCCACTGTGACTCATTTATCTTTCTAAATAGAAGAATGTACACTATTAAAAACTGACTTTGGTAGTGTAGGGCTTTTGACACACTAACCACGGCAAGCAGGAATAAATAAACATATATGCACATATATACAGATATATAACAGAAGTGACGGAGAAAATATGCTCACAAACTTCTCTTTGTTAGCACTGAATATTCAAAATGTCATCTGAAGCACCTCTTTTCCACAGTGATGCATTCTTTAATTGTGTCAGTGTAATATTCACAAAATTACAAATTATAATGGACAAGTCCCACTCTGACATTGGGATGTAAAGGCTGCATATGTTATCATAGAATAATAGAATACTTTGGGTTGGAAGGGACCTTAAAGATCATCTAGTTCCACTCCCCCTGCCATGGGCAGGGACACCTTCTATTAGACCAGGTTGCTCAAAGCCCCGTCCAACCTGGCCTTGAACACTGCCAGGGAGGGGGCAGCCACAGATTCTCTGGGCAACCTGTGCCAGTGTCTCACCACCCTCACAGTAAATAATTTCTTCCTTATATCTAACCTAATCTACTCTCAGTTTAAAACCATTACCCCTTGTCCTATCACTACATGGCCTTGGAAAATATTCCTCCCCATCTTTCCTGTAGCCCCCTTTAAGTACTGTAAGGCTGCTATAAGGTCTCTCTGGAGCCTTCTCTTCTCCAGGCTGAACAACCCCAACTCTCTCAGCCTATTCTCATAAGGGAGGTATTCCACCCCCCTAAACATCTTCATGGCCTCCTCTGGACCAACTTGAGCAGGTCCATGTCCTTAAGTTGGGGGTCCCACACCTGGACACAGTATTCCAGGTGGGGTCTCACGAGAGAAGAGCAGATGGGCAGAATCAGCTCCTTCAACCTACTGGCCACACTCCTCTTGATGCAGCCCAGGATACATTTGGCTTTCTGGCCTGCAGATGCACATTGCTGGCTCATAGTCTGTCTTCCATCCACCAATATCCCCAAGTCTTCCTCCTCAGGGCTGCCCTCAATCCACTCACCACCCAGCCTGTATTTGTACTTGGGATTGCCTTAGCACAATCTTTACTATTAGGTCATTTATATAAATTTTAGACTGAATCACTAATCTTCTGATTGACAGGATTATAGATGTAATGTGTTTCCTCAAGGGATTTTTCTACTTACAGAATCAGTCTGCAATCTTCTCACTGTCTAAATTATAGTCCATGATTTAACATCATTCATTTCCGTATCCTCAAAAACATGAATGGTGGGAAATCCCATTCTACAGGTGGCTCCTCATGGCTCTTTGCCAACAGAAAAGTTTATAAGCTTATGACAACACATTACATTCTCCAAAAGCCTTCACAATTTTTGTAGCTAAATTAGATGCTGCTTTTGTCACCACTGCCTGAAAACAGTCACACTGGGAGATGACTGGGCAACTGGGAATATTGCTTTCAGAGTCAGGTCCTATTCAAGATATTTGCAACCAAAATAAAAGTTGTCAAGACTAGCTAATTACATGGATACATTTACATCAGGTAGTGTAGGCCACACCAGATAGTTTTAATGAAAAGAGGTAGAGAAGAATGAAGACATACATCCACAGCATACACATCTCCCCTTCCCATCCACCATTAAATACATGACTTGTTTTAAGAATATAGACAACACAAGCTCCCTGGTAAGCGCAAGCAAAGGAAAGATCCACGACAGGTCTGCAGAGGGGCTGCAGGGGGCCGAGCATCAGGGAAACAGTGTGAAGTCAGGCTTACAGCACGTTCATGACTCTGCCCAGCTGTAAATCACCTCCTACCATTAGGTGACACCACAGCATTGCAGCCAGGCACTGAGCCTCAGAGTTCTCCAGTACAACATAAAAAGGCTGAAAACAAGCCTTCCCCCAGCGAATCCCCATGGAGCTCCATGGACACAACACAGAGACAGGCTGAACAGCTCTAAAAGCAGGGCAAGACTCGCAGATAATGACCTGCCTTTAATTTGTCAGATTCTTCAGCAATCAAGCAGTAAAATGACACAGACCTAAGTCTAACATTCAAGTACAAGTGATTCACAGTCCAGCTTCTACCAAGCTTAAGGACCACTCAAGTTTCTTCCCCTTGAAGGAAGGCCCCCTACCATGGAGAGGACATGGTAGAACACACAGCATTGAAGGCTAAACTGCCTTCAGTTCACATTAATTTGTGCTGTGAACCCTGGTGAAAAGGAGTAGAAGAAATGCAGCCTCTTTCACCTTCCCTACACTCAAAATGGCCTTATGCAATAATGAGGCCAACAACTGGGGATGATGATTTACTCTTCCAGCCACCCCTACGTAAGAATCCAGGGCATACAACCCAACCTTTACATGAAGTTGTGCAATCAGCTAATGAAGATTTTTTACATGATAAAATGCTGCCAGGTACAGTTTTAATAATAATTTAAGAAATTAAAGTCTTTTGATTAAAGCTGTTAACTATAGATGAGAATGCTAAAATATTTATTCTACAGTTAAATGAAAAAATGTTCTCTTAAAACAAACAAAGACCTAGCACACCAGTCACCCTGTGTCTGGCATTCTTTGTGAACATTTCCCAAAATTACCAGTGTCAGTGTCTGGCCAGTACAGCTATAAGTGTGTTTAAATATTTAATCTTAGAGAAACAGAAGCATTTTTTGACTGAAATTTGTTTTGGATGCTTTTGTTTTGGCACAAGTGTTTAAAAAACAAGGATCATGGACCCTGTCAGGATATAAGCATGACAGGGAAAGGAAGAAAGGTCTGAGGATTTTGCCTGATTAAAATGTGCAGTGACTTGCACTCTTAACACTCATTCTGAATTTTAAATTGTAGAAAAATATTCATAAATGCACTCAACAGAGGTCTGGTAATGGTATTCTGAAATTTAGAGGCCTAATTCTCCTTGAATCCACAGATAGGTCCTGTCTAAAACTCCCTCCAAGCAACAAAAAAGCTAGAACTGATACTGTTAGTACAACATCACAGGGTTCAATCATAGGAGAGTGGATGCTATTCTGCACCTAAAGTTTCTGGAATGCTCTCACACCTGTAGGCAACATAGGGCTTATAAAGCAACATTCAACCATTTTTTCAGTATTTTCAAGCTTATTTTTCAGTATTTGAATGAAACACCACTGTTTTCCAGTTTATTTAAGAGTTTAATTCCACACCTCAGAGACATCCATGCTAATCAAAAAGACCCATCCATATAGAAGAGCTCAAATAATGCTCTCAATAACTCTTCTAAAAAATAGAAAAAGCTGCACTTCTCAGTGTACATTTTTCAAAGTCCTTCCTCTAGCTGTCTAGACATCAAAATCCTATGCTGCAACGTAGACTAAAGGGAAAAAAGTAACCATCTTGTTATATAATATATTGGGAAACATTCAGTCAGATCAAAAAAAGAGACTAGTCCAGAACAGAGCAAACATTCTTCCTCCAGCTTAACTAGTCTGGGCAATTTCTATCTATAAATTTGTTACCAAGGAAACGAGTGTAATGAGGTTTCCATAGAAAACAACAAACACTATCCAGCATCACAACAGTGAACATTACAAAATCAAATGTAAGTTTTAAGAAGTTTTTTTAGGAGATTGTAAGCCTTCAAACTCATAGACTTAAGCTACGTCTGATGTGATGTAAAAGTTGCATAATAAACTCCCCGAGGGGTGTTTGCACAATTTCTCCTAAGGTGTCTGATGCTGACTGCAGAGCTGAACTGAGGACTGATCCAGCCTGACAATTTCTGTGTTTCCTTATTTTAAAAAAAAAAAAAAAAAAAAAGGAAAGAAAAAAACAAGAGTGGCAGGATAAATCTACTTGAGGGTTTTTTTCATATTATAATTAAATTCCTCGAGCACAGAAAACAAAGAAAAAGTACTCTTTTTTTTCCCCTAGAGTTTTCTGTAGCAGCCATTATTAATGACTTTGTTGAGCAGAACTTGGGTGAAACCAAGCAAACAGGAGCTAACCTGCTGCTCCTTGTGGCTCTGATCTGGGTGTCCAAAGAACAAGGATTTGTTGCAGTCATTGGCTTGCCACTTGCCTGAGGCATTCAACTGTATCTAGCACAATGATGCTGGAAAAACATTCATAAGTAAATACACAATAACATTTGTATGTTTACAGCATCTGTGAAAGGTGTGGGTAGGGCGATTTCTCTACTGTGTGTTTCCAGAGCAAGTCAAACCCATTAATTAAATTCATGGTCTTGTCCTGCTTCAAAAGGAAAAACAGAGCTGATGATTTATGGGCATTGACAGCTGCCGGAACTAGGAGCTGGTTTTGCTCACTCCCTCCCCTTAATTAATTTTTAAGCATCTGGGTAGGTTGATTTCTCAGATCCTGATCGTACAAAGGCTGCATGTCCTCAATTGCTACAAAGAAAAAAAACCTGCTCCATGCAAAGTACTGTCTGTCAGATTGCCATGGTTTCTCAGTGCTGGCTGAAGAGTGCCTGCAAGAATTGGGTACCTGACCATCTCTGTGCCCAAGCAACTTGCAGGATGAAGCTGTAAAAAGGTCCCACTCATAAGACATTTCTTATGTGGTCGTTATTTTACTTGCCCTGACAACAAAAACTTAAAAATGAGAAAGCAGTACCTAAGGAACAGTGTAATCTACTGCAACAAAAAATTCTCTTTTTAACAACAGACTGAGGGAAATTGCCATAAATACCTTTTTCTGGAAGGAATATAAATGTTTCTGTATTGCCATTGCTCATAGTGATATATGCAAATAGCAGTATACAGTAAAACACCAGTATGTTCTTTTCTTCTTCTAGGTTCTTTAAACAGGAGACAGGTTGCTATCATTTTGGGCTGAAGTCTGGAGGTAAGCAATCAGAACACATTTAACACCCAGTCTAAGAACAGGAAGCTGTTACAGAAGTGGAAAATTTTGGATGCTGAACTTTCACCCTTGCCTTCTGGGAGATTTTTACTAATAAAGAACTGTACAAACATAGACAGAGTATATTGACACTACATCACTTGCCCAGCAGAGCCATATGCTGCTGCTGCGGACACCACCAATAAAGATCAAAGCTTTCCATGCATTAATGAGCTAAACCTGGGTGTTATATGTTTCATACCATGCTGTAGACCTATATTGACCTCTACAGAGTGTAAGCTTAGGCCATATGCACTCTGGAGCTCTCTTTCAATCAATTATTTTATGATTCTGTATGACACTTCATAAAACATAAGACAAATTTATTTTGTTGATTCATAGTCTGGGCAGCAGAAAGCCTGTTAGGAACAAGGATACTACCATCTAAAACAGCTCATGATCACTAGTTGCCAGGAAGAAATAGACAGTAGCCAGCACAGTCTACAAAAGCCATGGAACAAACAGGACATAAACATCTCTTTCTGCTGGTGACCCAAAGGGGCCTCACTAAAAAATGACTGTAGCTAAGAACCTGTATCTGGACACAAATGAACACATGATAATGGACTGCAAGATCAACTAAATCCTAAGCTGCCATAGCTAACAAAGGTAATTCTCCAGACATCCTTTGCACATACTTGAATATACCACTTCTTACAGTCCAACACACCAGCAGTTTATGACATTTCCCTTTCATGGCAAAACAAGCACAACTCAACTCATACAGGTGCGAACTGGAAGTTCAGCCCAGGCAAGCCAGAAACTGGCGAGATCACAGCTTTTCCAGATGATTACTGCCTATTTTCAGCTATGGATCAGGATCTCTCCTTTTGTCAGCTTGTTTTTAGCACTCAGGTAACAACCTACGCCTTTTCAGTTACTGATCAGGCTCTCCACAAATCAGGGAGATTGGTCAGATCTCAAAGAATTTTTAAACAGCATTCATTCAAATGTTAACTGGTGCATGGTATCTCAGTTGCCTGCTTATGTTCTTCATGTTGTTGGTGACATTTGACAAAGGAGCATAATGACAGAATTCAAGAACTAATGTGCTGATAAATATATTAAAAGTCTTGGAAAACTTTTTGATAGAATTACCTCAAAATTATTTTATTTCCTAGGTACATTTCCTAGAGAAAACTTGACTATTCATTTCTCTTCCTTCTCAGTTCCCCCAGTAAACCAAGACAGCTATAGTTACCTACATTTTTACTTCTCCTCAACCTTATGGAGCCTAGGGGAGAAGTGTGAAGTTGTACAGTTGAAAGACTATTTCTTCACTCCAAGCATTCACAGAAACAACTCAAGATTTTGCAATTCAGCTTTGATTTCACAAAACTTCTCCCTTTCATGACATTGCAACAGAATCTTAACTTTGGTTCCACTCCTAGCAAGGTCGATCCCAGTTTTACCATTGACATGCTATAAGCCTACATTTTATACAGTATCCCTCATACAAAATGCATCTCAGCTTGCCTTGCGCAAAGAGCACTTTAATATAACCATATGTAAACAATTCTAATGAAACACATGGGCAAAACCACAAAGAATGCATGGAAATCAAAGCTTTGTTCCACTGAAATTTGAAATGAGATGAAGAGTTGAATTGATCAAAAAGACCCCAAAAAAGCTATTGGACAACAGAGTTTGCAGCAGAGAAAGTATTTGAACAATACCACAAAAGCTTGCATGGGGCAGGCCCAACACTATTAGAGAAAGGAAGGAAACTGTGAGGGGAATGCAAATCTCAGGGCATAAATTAAAACCACTGTCGATAGCTGAACATTTTCTGAAACCGTCAGGGACAGCATAGAGTTCTAATATGTTTGGCCAACAAAGGAAAACAAGTAATGTCAACTGATCAGCTTGGAAGATCAAGTTATGAATTCTGGAAAGAGTTAAACCCTGTATTGTTTGAGTAAAACATATGTTAGTTCTCTTTGATCCTTAGGGTGAGGGAGACTCTTGTGAAAAACGCTGGTCAGCTTCACAACATTATATAGGTGGATCAGAACGGGAACTGTCCAGCTTGCGCAGAGAAAGCAGCACCCCATGCACGCTTCAAACAGAGAACCAACACAACTTTCAAAACAAAAACCTAGAAAGGGATTCAACAGCAGCACTAGAAGGTAAATACAAAAATAACTGCTCGGTGTCCAAAAGGTTAATTTTGTCCAGCACAAAACACACACAAGGTCTGAAGTATACCCACGGTCTATGGCAAAGCAGGCTTAGGGGTATTGCATTTAGATTTTGACTATATGACTGAGATAGCATGTTTTTCAGCAACTAAATGAAATGAAAAATGCAAATAGGAGAGCTTAATGATTTTGTTTAAATTCCAGGTTATTTTGGAATGTGAAAACTACTTGTTGCTTGGATCCATGACAATCACGTAGATGCTATTCATTCACTTTAATGATCTACACCAACATGGTAAGCTATATACCAAAGACTGGGTCTCAGGTCACTTGCTGTTGTGTCATGCAATAAGTTGGAGTGACTGGATGTGTAAGGCTTCATGTTTCTGTCTCAAAAAGAGTAATGTAAAAAGTATTAAACAACACAAGCAAGTAGGGATGTGGAACATTCCTTGATTTACAAACACTGTTTAACACACAAGGCAAGTATTAAGTTTCCCAAAATATCTCAGAAGGGATGTTGCTAAGCAAAGATGATGGTAAAAAGAGTATTTAATCAAGATGTCTGTGTAATTTGCAGGACTAACAGTCATGTTCCAAACCATCACCAAGCAGAAGAGGAAAAAGCTCTGAATACAATGAAAAGGGGATATATTTAACTCAAGTTTGTGTACAAATACAGAATGGTTTATGCCTGATCCTGACACAGAGAAAATTAACTATTGGTTCATCTGAAACATATATTCTTCTGTTAAATATCCAGCATTTTTGAGTGAGTTTTCAGCACTCATTCAAACATTACAGGCAAACAGTTTAACTAAATCATTATATTTCCTTTTCCTTAAAGAAAAAACACATTCTGCTTTTGAATCAAAAGCCAGTCACACATATCAGACAAGTTCACAGTGAAATCAGTTATCACTTTACATGATATAATGAGTAAGCTTACAACTTACCAACAGCTATGACTCCCATCAGCTTTCCTTTCTGGCATTTTCATTTTAAATTTCCAGGGAATTATAGAAGCATATTTCCTAGAAGATTTAAAATAAACAAGCCAAACCCAATTATAAATTAAAAGAAAATTTTATAGCTAACCTTCTACTTCAAAATTTGTTAAATAGATAAAAGCAATTTGCGGGAGATAAGAATGCACTGTAAGGTTTAGTTAAGCAGGCTGCATCTTTTACATTTGTTAAATAAAATCTGTATCCTTTCAACATGGGGCAAAAGACTATGGATTTTATTTTTCATTTTTCTTTCATTGTATGCATAAATGTTTAGGTCATGGCTTACACAAAACAAATAAGGACATCAAGTCAGAATTACACTGCAAGCAAGACTGATTAGAGATTGGAACAAAAATTAAATGGATGAATCTACTTGATAATTAATAATGACAGCTATATCAAATAATAGAATTAAGGTAAAAAGACACAAGATGATCCCAGCAAAAGGTTGCATAAAAACAGGAACACACAATGACTCATTCTTCATAAGCTTTATTATTTACTCCACCTAAAGTACTGACAGCACCTTTAACAGATGCACAGAAATATTCTCAACCCTTTGCAACAGTATAATAAGATTGAAGAGAGCTATAAATCTACAAAGTGCTGCACAAATTTTAAGCTCTGAGAAGGATATGAAACAGTAGCATACAAGACAAGTGACTTGCTGTAGCGCAACAGAGCAACGCAATGAATTGAGGGTTCCCAGGTTCTCCTTAGCAAGAGTCACATCAGATACATCAGACAATTCAATTTGCATTTAGTTTTCAGTTATATTTCAAGCTTTTAATAAAAAAACCTTCTAACGATCACCTATGGGTCAGACACTATGCACTGTTGTCTTCTTGACTTTGTAGGCTAACAGCAAGCATAAAACTACTTACGCAGCCAAGAGTAATTGCAAACCTGAAATTTTATGAGAACTTTTCAGAGTTTACCGATAAACTCTGAGAAGTATTATCGCAAGTAATATGCATGCAAAGACTGTAGCAAAAACAGCAGCAACAGCAATGACCATGAAATTGCCTTGTACTGTCCCTCCCCAGTCCCATTACCTATGGATGCGGAATTCAGGAATGAACTGCCTTAGCTTAGATCCTAGGAGAGTTCTGCTGAAAGGGATCTTAAGGCCAGTAAAAACCTCACTCTCTTACAAGAAAAGAGTTGTAGGTTTCAAGAATGGTGCAAGCACAGCTCTGTCTGGATTTGTGTTTTGTAAGCTGCACTGAGATTTTTCAAGTTACTGCCACTTAAGCAGAGAGATGCCAAGAATGAAAGAAAGCACATGGCCCAAATTCTAAAATTCACAGCAAAATACAATGCCCATTTCACAGAAATGACCTTGACTTGGTGATTAATATTCATTACAAGTTTGCATGTACACAGAGATCCACATGCACATACACCCACATTTCACTCACTAGAAGAAATACAGAAAATATTCATATTTTTAAGGAGAAAAAGCATCTGCATTGTTTCATTCTTATTCTATCATTATCTCATTAATTTATCTGTGTCTCTGTAAATTCTTAGAAAGCATTTTGCTGAATTTTCCATTTAGCCTAAACCACACATATCTGAAAGAACAATAGCTTTACCAGCTAGAGGCATTTCTTAAGTTCCAAAATTTGTGAAAATCTGAAGGAGAAAGTTCTGACAAGCATACAGTAAAGTTTTAGCTGATACTATAAATATCCTGCTCCCAAAGAAAAAAGAAATCACATAGTACTACATATTTGAAAGTTCTCTAATTTTATTGTTGTTGTTTAAAGTACAAACACTTCACATGAGTCCTAATCCACTGTAGCAGGCAAGCTCATGCTCACTTTAAGCAGGTTAGCATTCCAGCCCAGCTCAAGGGGATGAGCATACTACTCAAGTGATTTGTTTGATCATTGTCTAAATTAAAAATTCACAATGGCCTGAAGAGGTTGTTATATTTCCACACTGTTTGTAGTAGACAGCCTACAACTCAGAGTATCCTTACTTGTGTGGGCACATGAAGAAACCACTTGCAAAGTGTTGTTTTACCATTGCAGGATCAAGACCTTTAAATCAAACCTTTCAAGCAGTCAATGGAGTACAATCTGAAAGGTAGGATTATTTTTTTCCATTCTCCTTGTGTAGCTTTAAAATTTACTGGCCATTCACTATTGTAACTTCAGCACTCCACAAGAGAACATGACTAGATTATTTTTCTCTCTGTGGTAGACCCACCATATTTTCTAATGGTGAAGCTTTGCTGCTACAGAGCGACACAAGTCTGGTGACAGAACAGATTCTGAACTGTGGTTCTTTCCAACCCCTGATATTTCTGATGTAAAAATAAAAGCTTCTTAGTTTGGACTCTGAGTTTAGAAAAAGATACTGTGAAGAAGAAATAAAGAAATACAGAGTTAACTCATTCTAAGTCAGTTAACACAGGTGAAAAATGGCAGGAGAAAATGTAGAAATGCAGGCAAATAGTACAGGAAGAACAAGGTAAGGAAATGGGGGAAAAGAAGGGGAATTTGGGGGTAGGAGAACAAACTGCAAAACACAAGGATTGATTTTTGGCTGGAGAGGGAGAACACGCTGGTTTCTGACAGTTCCCTTACAAAGGGCTCCAGGTTGTTCCATCAAATGGTCAAACGCAATATCCTGACAATTTTAAGAAACCTCCTTCACCCACGTGTTTGTATTTTTTTTACAGAAGAGATTCATTGACTCATACTAACTGCTTGCGGCTTTATCCAATTTTCTTTGTATTAAAAGAGTCTGATGTTCTGAGCAGTACACCACCACAATACCTGCCACTAGCAATATTCTGGATGATATAAACAAATCAGAAGCATTTGAAATATTCAGGGCAAGATGATTTTGGGGGACACAAAGCTACAATTGAATACCACAGCTAAGATCACATATCCTTCCTGGCCTCAATGCTGCCTAAAGGCATACACGCAAAAAACTCCAATACCTATTTGAAGCTATTGCCACAGACATCCAAGTCTACTTTCAGAATATTGCTCCCTTAAGTAAAAATATATGGCATACTTAAAGGATAAAGGCCTGCTAATCTCCAGTGTCTCTTCACGCCCACTTTCAAAATTCAAGAGGGGGGAAGAAAACCCACAAAACCAAAGAAGCACTGACCTTATCCACAAAACTGATGTGCAGCAAAAAAGAAGTTTTCAATACACTAGAATGCCAAAATTACATGGGCTAACATGTACCAATTAGTGCACTTCCACTTAATTGTTGTTTTTCTAGGTTTTATTATTTTCTTATTTTAACTTAGAAGAATTTTGACATCTAAAACATGAGGTCTCCACCTTCTCTCCTTTCCTGTCTTCCTCTGCTCACAAAGTGTTTCCCAGATCACCTAATGATTCAAAAATCTTTCAACAGCATTTTTTAAAGGTTTTGCTATCTATAGCCCCCAGATTGCTGCAGAAGGCAAATAAATTGTTTCTGGGTTTTCACTGCTGCACAGAACTCACAGGCAAATACAAGAGGCAACAGCTTCCAGCAGATGAAGGATCACCAAAGAGCTGGAGTTCATAGCATTGTACAGCATGCTGCTATGCCACAAGCTAGTGGCAGCTATGGGACAGTGTACATGGCATAATCACATAATGTAACTGGGAACCAGTCTGGCTTGCCAAGTTTTTCTCACACACTAAATCCTGTGGCAGTAAGCTGTAGCCTTCATGCTCACCATCTGATACTTTCCATTTTCCTAATGTCCCAAGTAGAGTTTCTCATTGATATCAGCATCCATAAAACTGATACAGTAACAGTTAAATTATTCCAGGAGGCTACAAAAATAGCCTTTATATATATTCATATTTTATACATGTAACTATATATTCAGTTGAGAAACAATCCACATCTAGAAAATACTTCTATATTTAAGCAGGCTTAGTCTTCAACTGATTCTGCAAACAGAAATCTAAGGAAAAGTAACTTCAGAGCCAGAAAACAGAAAATAATCAGCTCCACAGCCAGTTGTGCTGACATACAGAATTCAAGTCAAAGAATCTGTTTGCTTTCCTGACAGTACTGCAGAGAAAATCAAACTATGCAGTTTCTGGGTCGTTCAGCCCCAGAGTAATAAATATTCCAAAAGGCAGATTCTGCCCTTATTTGCATTCTCCCGGTCCCCTCTGGTGATGGTGCAGGAAGCTAAGGCCAGATCATAGCTAGGAGAGAATCTGCTTTGTATTCACACTGCCATGTGGATCCAGCATTGCTACAAGATATTAGGCACCATCATACCAGTCCAAACCAGTGACCTGAGTGACCAACAATATCCCAACTTCCAACTCAGTACCAGAGTTTAGTGCTACTTCCCATTTAAGACACACATATAGGCACTGAGATCCCGCAGCTATGCGTCATTAGACACTGATTCATCAGTTTGCTCAGCAGCATCTCACACACAGCCATAAAGGGACATGTCCAAAAGTAAATCTGTCAAGGGCTGGATGCAACTTTAGACACTAACATATTGTTGTTTTCTTCAAATGTACCTTTCTGACCTCAGCATCTGCCCTTCTCCAAATTCAGCTAAAATGTCAATCTCATCTTTTACCAGGGACAGCAACTATTGCTATCTTTAATAGACGTCTTCAACCTCTCAGCAACTGTTGAATTTTCTCAGTCCTCAAAATTTACTATAGCCTTTAATATACAAATGGATCAAGCAGCATGCTTAAGTCCTCTCTCTCTACTCTGAGACCTGAATTTACTTATTCATGTAAAGTTAAGTCCTTTGTTACCTAATCTTTCATCCAAAGGTTAAAATCATATTTGTTCAACTAGCCATGTAGACAGAACCAGAAGCATCTGTAAGAAATCTATCACAAGACCTTTAGTTTTTCTCATTTGTTTAATATTTTAAAGATAAGTCTGAGACATCTACAGGAGGAAACAAAAAAACAAACAAACAAACAAACAAACAAAAGAAACCACCAGATTGAGTTGTATGTAGTTTTTATGCCAGGATAAATGAGTCAACCATTAGGAAAAAAATCCATTAGAAAAAAAAAAAGTGTAAAGAACAACAACATGCATATAAAAACCTCAGTATTTCCAGTGAAATAGACAACTAGAAGATTTTTTTTTTTTTTTTAAGTAAACCAAAATGTCTCCACTGATTTCAGTGTATGATTGTCTCTTAAGTAGGCAGGCAGAATATGGATGCACCCTGTGTAAAAGGCTCATGGTCTTCAGGATATTCAGACCAGGTCACTGAACAGGATTGAATTTACAAAATATCACTGAAGCAAGACACAGCAGTTCAAGATCAGGTTTGATCCCCTAGCTAATATGACAGGCATTAGGTAACACCTCAAAGTACAGGTATTTCTAGCAAGAACCAGGAAGCAGCCTCTTGTGAAGATACAGAATAGGAACTATATGAGAAGATAAGGAACAGGAGAGTATTTTGGAGTATTCAAATATTTCCAAAATTATTAGGAGCAAGTAACTTTTAGCAGCTCCACTAAAATGATGTGAACATGGAACAGAATTTCCAAATTAATGCTTTTCTTTTTACTGCAACATCCGTATAAGGTACCTCATATTCTAAAATAACAAAAAGCTGGAACATGGACAGTTATGGCATACATCAATTGCCATGCACTTTCCTTTCAGCAACTTCATGCAACCAAGTTCTCTGTATGATCTCTTCCTACTATTCGCTTGAGAAATCCCTGAGGCATAAGAGCAATGACCCTTTGAAATTCATAACCAGGACTTCAGTAGCTGTGTTTCCAAAGCTGGGGAGCAAATAATGAGAATTTTATTAATAGGAAAACTACTTGGACTACCAGGGATCTATTCCCTGGTTAAGATCTTTTTATTTATTATACATACATGTGTGTGACACCTAAGGAGAGGTACATTTATAAATACCTAAGAAGAGGTACATGTTAGATCGTAAGGTTGTATTTCTATATACCTGCCATGTCATTTCTTTATCACAAAGATTATAAAAAAAAAAAAAATGAAAAGCCGCTTCCTCTAGCTGAATCTGAGTTGTCCTGCAAAGTGGACAAATGAGGCATATGAGTCATGTTCTTCTCTTGAAAAGATTCACTGCATCATATGTATGACACAGATGAAGTCTCCACTGGCCTCAAGAAGGAAAGTCACAGATAAGCTGCCAATGCTAAGTTTCTACCTGTCCCACTGCTATGCCAGTGGGACCCAGATTCTCTGTGGTGTAATGCTTAGCTAGCAGAAAAATAAGTTATCCATATGAACAACTTGTCCTCAGACCCTATTCAAGCTTCTGTTTCACTAAGCCCAGGCCAATCTATGGTATGTCACACAGATGTGTATCATCCAGTCAGGATAGAGCCTTATGAGTCAGGAAAATAGGGCATCCTAAAGGATTTCTTATTCCAACTCCATTATTAATTGTGTTCACTAATACTTTTAGAGTCCTTGTGATGCTTTGGTGAATTTTAAGTGCCCAAGTCCTAAACTGAAATCCACAGCACTTTCTGGAAGTGCACAGGCACTGCACTTCCACCCAGATGTCCAGCTGACTAAAGCTGGTTTGATGGACATACCAAAGTTCCTACCATCTTGACAGGTATCAGCAAAATATTGCCTGTCAAGCTCATCTGGGAATTGTAAAATAAGCAGACTACTTGTATTAGGAATCAGGAAAGGTTGTCCAGCCAAAGGCATGACAGGACAGGGAGTCCAAGTTAAGAGCAAGGATTTATAATCAAATACCCACATGCATCTATGCCAGGAGGGACAAGGCACTTCAGCTGGATCCCCAGCCAAGTCTGCTGAGAATTTATGAACCCATTGCCCTAAGGTGTGACTATAGTGACTATACCAGATTTCCTGTGCCCTGAAACTACATGGTGTTGCTGAGGCTCCAAAGCCTGGCAGGTGCATTAAGGCCACATCTCTCGCAAACTAAGAGCACAATGTTCAGCCTAAAACACAGCAGCCCCAGCAACTCCCAGTCAAAACCACAGAGGCAGCAGTAATTGTTTTACATAGTATTCAGAAGGTTAGAGAATTCCTTCATAAATTAGGAGCCCTGGTTCAGTTTGACCCTCAGCTTCAAGTCTCACAGCTATCAAAGTCACATCCTTGATGGCATGCTTTGAAGAGGGCTGCTGAAGCCTGCCACTGGGAAGGGAGCTGTTACAGGCACAGCATAAGCAAAGGATCCTGTGAACTGTAGCCCCATAGCAGCACTATCTTAACCCCTGATTCTTGAGCTGTTTTGATGTTAAGTGTTTTAAGAAGACATTGGATATAAACAAGGTTTTTCAGACCAAGGGTTGGAACCCAAGAATCCATTCTCCAAAGTATAAAGTCACATAAGACTGCAAAGACACACTTTAACCTCCCAAGAGAGATGAGATTTCAGATACAGTCCCTCTTTGTTACATAAAAATTGGCTATAACTATTTTAAGGCTCCAGCTGTGTTCCCAAACACAGATCCCCATTTGGGCTTAGCTTAACACAATTACTGAATCAAATATAGTTTCTCTGCTGATTGCTTCTTTCACACGTACATGACCATCTGTTTATCATACCCATTTTTTGCCTTGTCACACATTTAGACCATGCATCCCTTGGGAAGGGGTGCATTTCTATGTTTGCCTCTGCACAACATGGCCCTAAACACGATTCGGGGTTTTAGGCCCCACTAGTGTACAAGCTATTATATTTTACAGGATTAACAATTTTAAAAGACAGGAAATAGGAACTTCAGCAACTTAAGCACCAGACAGTGATGTAAGTTTGGGAAAACCAGATGTAGAGAATAAGCTTGGCTAAAGAGGAAGTTAGTGGTTTTATGCTACAAGCTATATTTGTTTTTCCTTTGTGCAAACTGGCGAATGATTGTGAGAGTTTTACCCTTTGCCCCACTCTTCCTTCTAATCATCAAAAATAAACCAAACATTTTCTATGGTAAATAATGGGGGTCAGGAAATGTGCTGTGACGTAGTGCTGTGAGTGATGAGGAACTAGTCAGAGAATGCATTTCCTTTTAGTATCTTAAATATTTAAAATTGATGCCAAAGAGCATAACAGCAAAAAAGAGAATGTTCAGATCACCTCCAGGTTGTAGCCCACATACCCTCTGAGGCTCTCTATTGCAGTAATAAGGGCATCACAAAAAGGTTCACCTGTGAGCTGGCCTTACTTTCTCAGAGGTGTTTTCAAAAAAGCCTACAACTACCAGAGAGATTAATCAGTGAATGAAATAGTACAAGAATGTCTTTAAAATTAAAAAAAAAAATGTTGGCAGAGTGGAAATAGGAATCTATGATGAGAATAAAACATGGGACTTCATATACTGACTAATTCTCTCAGGAAGCCACTAGAGGTAAGCAGAAGATCTGGCTTACCTTACTGGTTTGGAAAGGACATTTTGAGGAGGAGCTAGCAGGACTTAACATAGCTATGCATATATTACATTTTTTAGAAGATTAGCTTAGGCAATAACTAATAGTTACAACTCAAAACATCTGATAGCATCTACTTTTCATTACCTTCCCCTTCCACCAGCACACCTGCAAACAAGTACAGGGGTGCTCAAGTTTCCCTGCCTTGAGACCTGCCCACCACTACACCTTAGTTTGGTGCAAAACAGCCACATGAAAAAGCAAGAAGGTGAAGGGGCAAGGTGGGAGCAGAAATACCATCAGGATCCGATAAAAACATAGCTAGATGCCTTGGGGCATAGGGAGAGAGCAGCTGTAAAGTCGAGCAGTTTCTCATGCTGCATTTGCATCAATTCAGATGCTCTCCATTCCAGCTAAGGTGTTTACACGGGCACGTAACAACTGGCCGGTACTGTCATTGCCAACTATACTGGTATAGTTTCCTGGTAGTACAACTACACATATGTAAGATGATTAGCATGCATTTTTCTAAAAATCAGCAGAATCAGGCTAAATCTGACTTTTTCTCCTCTTTGAGTGAGAATATAAATGTAAGCAGCTATTTCCATTACTCCAAGCATCCTGACTGCCAGAGTCGCTTCTCATCAGACTGTAGCTGGATATCACGCTGGCAGAATGCTTTTCCCCAGTATTGAGGAATGCTACAACACACAACTACAATTAGAGGATATAATTGACTCCTGCACAGTAGACACCTTCCAGCTAGTGGACTGCACTTTCCCTTGGATGCTGTTATGAATAATCCAAAGATATAATATGCAGTTTGTACTATTTCATGTACACAGTAATTAGCATTGATTGCTAATGTTGTGATCCTGGGACAAAGAGCACAGCAAGTGCAAATTTTTGTCAATTATTATTGCAAATTTCCTAGATAATACATGCATACATTTTCAGATGATGACATGCAGATAGATGTTAAAATCATGATAACATTAATCCCACTGGTTATTTGGCGAGTAGGCCATAGTTTGGCGATTATCTGATGCTGTCTTGAATGTTCATTGGGCAAGCATGGCATTTGTTGTTTGGGTGTTTGATATTAAATCACTTTTCTCTGTAATCTCCTAAGTGTGGGAATACAGCTAATTAGAAACAATTCTCTTTGGTTTGCTTTTCCTCTTGCTATGATTGCTGGCATACCTTTGTCTTTTATTCTGTTATCCTGTCACCTACTACCTTGATGAAGCAAAACCAAGTTGTGATATCAGAACTACTTACTCAGCAACAAAAAAAATACTCTGTCAGAATACAAAGCATCAAAATTTATGGAGCCATAACTGAGAAAATCCTATAAAATCCCAGATAACAAGCAACACATGCTTCTGATGCATGAGAACCTCCAGCTTTTGATACCTGCCTTGGTTAAAGCCCCTTTTCTCACTTGAAAAGGCTACCAGTCTAAATCAGTTTCACAGCTTCATTGGGAAGAAGCATAAATTACTCCTGTAAGTCCCTACACACAAAACCCCTAAACTTCATGCCTTAAATAGCATACAGAATGCATCAAACTCTTCCTCATTGAAGCAGCCAGTCATGTCAGTACACAGTGCCAGTGTTTAATATCACCCAGAAATTTCACACTTCAATCACAAAAACGCTTGAAGAATCAGTCCACTACCTCACACAATGTACAATCCCTGGGATTGATTCAGATTGGCCAGGGAGAAAAAAGGGAAAGAAATGTCTTCAAAAAAATGCATGTGTTCTTCTCAACAAGTGAAGAAAATGTAAAGATTATTTGCATTCATGCAATGATAACATTTATCTATGAAAACCAAGGGATCTGATTTGAAAAGGAACAAGCAGAGTGTGGCAACAGGAGTCAAACATCCAAAACTGACTGCCCTAAATCAACACTGTAGTTAGGCTGTGGCTGAAGAAGTTTTATATGAGTCTTTCAATGGATCCCTAGGTGTCAGCTTCTCTTATCTTCACAGTTAGCTGTACTAGAGATGCATGCAAACCATTTGGTGAGCAAATAAGGCCTCAGTGAAGAATAAAAGTGGCTGGCAGACCTGTGCAGCTCTCCAGCTTTGTTTGTAAAATAAATGAAAAGATGACAGGCAACAATAACCTTAGTAAAAACCTTGTGCTGGCAGGATAGCCCAAGGCTCTTTCTGGCAGACACTCTGACACTCCTTATTCCCAAATATAGAGCCTGCCTCCCTCAAAACAGGAGGGTAAACCAAGCTGCACCAGGAAAAGCACTTGCACAGTTAGTTCCCTTTCTGTGCAGAGCAATGCAGACAGCAGGAACTGCATGCTGACTCAAAAGTCATTCCACAGGTCATACTCCATGAGCAGGACAGCACAGACAGGCATCTCAGTAGGGCTGGGCTGCCTGATGGCTAAGCACGGAAATGACACTTCAGTCCTGCACTTTGAGAAAGTGTGAACAGAGACTGAAGTTAATTCTGCTACAGAAAAACAGACAAACAAAAAGAGCCCATGAGGTGGGACTTGCTTCCTATAAGGGAGCATATTATGCTATTTCCTCAGGTTAGTCCATTTATTTTAGATCATATATGACCATTCAGTTGTTCCCTGAAGCACTTTTAAAATAAATGTCCAGATTAAGGTTCAGTCAAAAAGAAAGTAAATAGATTTCAGTCCAGCTTTAAGTATTGGTCTCAATGCACATACTTGTTATCAAACTGTTGCCTCTGTAACAACTACACTAAGATGAGAGTTGCTAAAGACTCTTAAGACTCGATAAAAAAGATCAGGCATTCTATGCCACTTTAATTTTCAAATTTTTTTTGGTTCTCACTGCTAAGCTAAATGTGACTGTTCCAGCCAAACTACTCTGTAACTTTCAGATACAGCAATAGAACTCCTCTGGAGTTTTGTAGGAAAGTAATTTGTTCTCAGAAAACATTTATCTGTCAGCTCCAAAGGTTTAATTGATGGTATTAGTCTCCACAGAGCATTACAGAATCAAAGAATCATAGAATATTTTGGATTGAAAGGGACCTTTAAAGACCATCTAGTCCAACCCCCTTGCAATAAGCAGGGACATCTTCAACCAGATCAGGTTGCTCAGATGATTCTGGGGCCAGGATGAGTGGTTCCCCACTACCACCCTTTGGAGGTCCTCTGGCCTCAGAATAGTGACTAAAGTAAGGGAAATACCGACAGGATTTGAAGCATTCTCTGTATTTTAAGCAAAGTGAGACAGTTCTTACAGATTATATTCATTCAATAGCAGTGATTAGCCTGCACAGTACATGGCTAATGAATTTATGTCCCTGCTCTTTCTCCCTTTACAACTTTTTCCCTGTTATCCTCTCTATCCCTCTACCACAGTGAATTTTTTTCTACTTTATGTTTACTAGTTTTTTTTAAAATTCTAAATGTAGTTCTTCTCAGCTCTACCACCTGCCCCACAGTCTTTCTGTGCCTCTTTCCCAGATCAATTGTTCCTGTCTCCACTCCTCAGTAACACATAGCACTTCCCTCCTCCAACCTAGATACACTTGAACCTTTCTCAGACCTTGGCACATGCTGAGGATCTGAAATCTTCTGAGATGTGTGAATGCCTACTCAGCACTGAGGGCAAACTATGCCTCCCATAGGAGAAGCTTGCCAAGTGATAGAGCTCTCTAAGGTTATTCCTACCAATCTGTACGTATTTCTCTGCACTTTCTCTTCCCACATTTGCTTCTGTGAGTAAGTCTCCTAGCTGGTTAGCATTTGGCATATATGAGACCTCGCTAAGAAAAAAAAAAAAAAAAAAAAAACCCACTAACTAAATTATATTCGTGTTAGGAGTGTGGCAGCCAGGCTTAATTTTGATGAGCAAGGGTTTCTGTCCATTGCAGAGAGACCGGTAGCTCAGGCCAGTACCCCAAGAAAGGACAGGTTTCATTGAAGAGTGCAAAGCACAGATGACTGATGGGGAAGACACTGGCAGGTTCTAGCCTGAAAAGTGCCTCTACTGTACAAAGTCATCAGAAAGAGGTGCCCCGGGCCCCTAGGAGATGCATCTTCAGGCTCAGCAGCCCAGATAATACAAACGTATTAAAAAACTCCTTACTTTATCATCTAGAATGGGGGAGGAAGGAGGAGAAAGAAAAGCCAAAGAAATAGCAAAAGTTCATAAAGTACCAGGGTGTGTGGGAGGAAAAACCCAAACAAACAAAAAAACCAACTGGCTTTAAAATAGTGACCCAGATCAAAAGTCACCAAGCCAGTGTTTATCACAGTTTGAGACCTACTGGAGAAGCTATTTTAATATGCTTTCTCTTCAGCTTTCTGCCTCTGCTCCCAAAGAGGTTTTAAAAAAAAAATAATTTATTTTTTAAAAATAGTTAAGGCAGAAAATACACCATGAACCATAAGATTGGCCTTTTTCTGTTTCTATGTAAACTTCCAAGAATATCAGGAAAGGTTGTCAAACCATTTTTATTTCCCAAAAATATTTCTCCTTCCCTTTTCATGCCATTATCTTCCATTTGCTTTTTGTTTATTCATAACACAGCTACAGTTTAAATAGACAATAGAAGCTATGTTATCATATAATTTAAAAATCACATACGTCATGTTTCTCAAATCTGATAAAGCTAAGCAGACTTCTCTTAAAGCACATTGTGGTTTGAAATACAAGATTAAATTTTTGGAGTCAGAGACTTTCTTGTTATCCTCAGCAAGGTTTCACACTAAGAAAAGTCCCATTTCATTCTCTTAACAGGTGCCACCATAAAATTATTTAACAGCCTCCCCTTTTTCAGTATTTGTTGTACTGATAGGACTGATGTTCTGCTCTCCTCAAATTAAGTC
This sequence comes from Athene cunicularia, assembly GCF_003259725.1. Classification (NCBI taxonomy): domain Eukaryota; kingdom Metazoa; phylum Chordata; class Aves; order Strigiformes; family Strigidae; genus Athene; species Athene cunicularia. Next base: position 23,987,299 of record NW_020799098.1, read on the forward strand.
TAATTACTACCTCCTCAAAAGACAGAAGGATTTTTTCCAATTGATTTTAAAATAGTTGCACTTCTGTATAATATTCCTTTAAAGGAAGAAAGACATTCTTTCCAGGAAAACCAGCAGTTTTCCTGGTCTCTCTCTCTCTGACTACTCGTTTAATACATTGAAAGGACACCTAGACTATCTTTTGCGCAAGGACATTATATCTTGACTATTTTTTGCATAGTCAGCTACAGCTCTGCTGGCCTCGCTGGGGAAAACACAGAGTTGGGCCTCTTCCATCTCTTAAACTGAAGTATCGTTAACTTTAACTGAATCAAGCACTGACACTGAATATGCAGACCAGAAGGCTATCCTACGCATGCTGCAAGAATCTGATTATTTTGTAGAAACTAGTACAAGCTCAGCCTCAGATACACACTTTAGAAGATTCAGCAGCTACTCAAAGCTGGAAAGCAGAAGTTCAAAATTTAGCAGAATAAAAAAAATTAATTCCTATTTTATTCCTCTCACCTGAACAGCTTTATCTCATTCCTGTAAATGCTCCAGGTGCTCCAGTATATTCCTAAAAAATAAATCTGTACTTAATATTTTAGTAGAGCTTTAATGCCAGATGATGTTAGTGTTCAGGATTAAGTGGCTACATAATAACCAGTGACAGAAATTTGCAGGCCTTCGTGAATTTCATGATTGAGAAAGAATGAAATCTAGGATTAATGGCGCTTTGATTTGAATTCTGAGGCTCTAAACGTTAAAGCCAAGCATTTTCCTGCTGCTTTAGACAGGCAGCCTATTTTTGGGGGCGAGTGTGCAGGCAGGACACACACACAGACTAGCTCCAAAAGTGTTCTGCAAGGGAGAATTCCACATCATGTCCAATTCATCTGACATCTGATCAATTTAGCAACACAGAATATCTAACACAATAAACATCCTATAAAAAGGCAAAAAAGTTTGTACATAAAAGGATGCAATGTTTCTAAGCTCAGTATCAGATAACAGATCATTATCAATTTCTTGAGCTCTCTAATCCTTTTTAGTTGCAAGTTTTTAGCATGTGCTTGACTCAAACCGCTCCAGACAGGAGCTTATTAATACTGCTTATCCATTAATGGAACTAAAAACATCACACAATACACAAGTCTTTAGAGCAAGGTACCTCAACTAAGATAAGTAGATTAAAGCATGCCTTTTCATGCCATAAAAGCATTCCCCAGAATTATATTCCAAATTGACTTGAAAGATTATTATAAATATGGAAAAGGGTAAGGGGAAAAAAAACAAACCGGTGTTCAGTGACATTGTAAAACTATATTCCTATTTCAGGAATGTGAAGTAATTTATAAGATAACACAAAGTATTTTCTATATGTAATGGTTTATTTGTGCCAGAGGACAGATCCAGTTGTAATCAGTGAAAAAGCTTAAAACGGTAGCCCCAGAGATAATTCAAACCGTAACTGTAATTAAAAAAAACAAAACCAAAAACAAAACAAAAAAAAAAAAACAGGAAGGTGCTTCCTATGAAAACAACAACAGTAATTCCCATTTATAATTGCCTTCTATGACAATCACAGGTGTCTTTACAACAGAATAAAGGACAGTAATTAGCACTTCCCAGTGGCTATAACCTACGAGCAAGATTTTGTGCTTTAAAAAATTTGCAAGAAATTATAAATAAAAGCACTGAGCAGGAAATTTGTCAGATAAAAGTTTAAACAGAAGCAGTCTGACCTGAAGTGCCCACACCCAGCTAGCCGCAGTATCTGTTCTCAGAACTGGTCTACATACAAACCAAGACGGGTTTCACCAAACCTATACATTTTAAAGTCAAGTCAAAGGCTGTGTGGGCATTTCAGTAGGCTCACATGGCAAGTGACAGCAATTGAAGTTACCATGATTTAGCAGAGCTGAAATAATATTTGCATACTCTTAGCCCATGGCAAGTATGAGGGAAGAGTCTGAATACAAAGAGGCTTAACATAAGCCAAGTTACATTGCCTTTCCCATGAAGATCACACAATGACTTACCAACACATGGTAATCTCCAACCACTGAGACTTGAAGGCTGAGTCCATCAAGAGCTGGTTAACTTTATGCAGTTTTTGTTCATTCAGTTTACAAGCAGGTTTAAGCTAAAACTAAAGACTTCAGTCAAACCAAAACAAGTGTCTGCATAGGGCTTAGCTCAACTGAATTATCTTCAAATTATTCTTAACCTAAAGAACAGCTGCAGCTATTTTCAGCTTATAACATGATCAAAGAAAATTGTATTATGAATTCCTCTTTGGCTGGAAAAGATGGCTACTATATGGCTTAAAATAAGCCCCATATCTAGTCAAACCCATCCAAACACCTTCTTAGTTTTAAAGCAACTGCACATAAGGAGGGTCAGTACACATGACTACCTCACCAGTTATTGCATCTCTTCAGATCAAAAATCCTGTATCAGAATTCCTGCTCTGACATTGTTGAGGGGTGCAGGGGCGACAACACGGCACGAGATCAGCAGAGATGTGGAAGGGAGAGTGCATTTAAGGAAGAGAGAAGTAGCACCAAGACAGAGGAAACAAAGCAGCTGTCTTACCAGCCAAGCCAACAGGCAGAGCTGGCTACTCCTGATAAAAAGTTTCTGCTCCAAAACAGTTCACATGCAAAGACAAAAAATATAGGTTGGAGCAGCTATACCCTAGCTAAAACCTGCTCCAGAATGACTGCAGGTCCTTAGAGGCTCCAGGAATGAGGGACTTGACATCAGGCATTTTATTCAGTGCTAACGCCAAAGGAAGTCATATTTTAGACAGAAAAAAAGTGAGACAATAAACCCATACAGCAGAGTTTTAATTGTAATGTCTTCTACCATAATCACTGGTGGGCAGTTCAGGCCATGCCTGGTAAGAATAAATCAATACTACTTCCCTTTGGTGTTTTGTAAATAAACCACTCTAGAAAATACCCTGACCTTGCATCATCAATTTCTGTTTTATGGGAAGTGAGCTGTTGTCTTTAGGCAATGGCAAAAGTATGTGAGGTTGCAGAACATCTCAAGAGAAAAAGAAAGAGCCTGAATAACAATGGACAAAACATATTAGCAAACTGTCCTGACTTGATTAACTTGAAATAAGATAGCCCCAACCCATAAAGAATGTTTTTTCTCAGATTTTGGGATGTTCAGATCACAGAATCATAGAACAGTTCAGGCTGGAAGGAACCTTAAAGATCATCTAGTTCCAACCCCCCTGCCATGGGCAGGGACACCTTCCACGGGCAGGGACACCTTCCACTAGACCAGGTTGCTCAAAGCCCTGTCCAACCTGGCCTTGAACACTGCCAGGGAGGGGGCAGCCACAGCTTCTCTGGGCAACCTGTGCCAGTGTCTCACCACCCTCACAGTAAAGAATTTCTTCCTTATATGTAACATAAACCTGCCCTCCTTCAGTTTAAAACCATCACCCCTCATCCCATCACTACACACCCTGATAAAGAGTCCCTCCCCAGCTTTCCTGTGGGTCCCCTTTAAGTACTGGAAAGCTGCTATAAGGTCTCCCTGGATCCTTCTCTAGGCTGAACAACCCCAACTCTCTCAGCTTGTCCTCATAAGGAAGGTGCTAGATCTGTCTTCACTTTAGATTCAGAACATAGAAGTTCTTAGAGGTCCAAATTAGCAAACTGTTTAGTCCCAGAATAAAAGACTTTAGCATACAAACCATCTAACAGATATCTTTTAGCATCTCACTGGGTCAGGCAATGACACACATACTAAAAAAGCTTGCAGCATACTGAGACATAGTGAAATGAAAACACTCTGCTAGTTCTAGTCAAACTGAAGAATATACCATAGTAAAATGCAGGTGCAACACACTACATATAATAAAGCACCAATCCCAGCAATATGTCTGTGTCTAAGAGACAGAAATGTCACCTCAGTGCCCAGTAGCTGTCACAGAGCCAACTGAGTGGGGGCAAGAGTTATTAGGAAAGCATTAATTTGTGGTTCCCACAGATCCTCTAAGAATATGTTGAAATGGAAAAGACCCAGAGAACCACCACAAGAACAATCTATAGGAACAAAACAATGTCAGTTTGGGTAACATTTAAAAAGATGAGGATTCTTCAGACTGCCTATCAGATCTGAAAGGGCAGTACAGGACCTGTACTACAGTGACAATAGGACATGATGCTATCATCTCTTCTAATACAAGAACTAGAAGGCATCAAATACTGCTGGCAAGAATGAGGTTCAAGTCAAACAAAACCAGGTGCTTCTTCACACAGGCAAGGCTGGGCTGTGAAACTTCCCAAGTAAAGGATGCTGTAGATGCTAGGAGTTTACTGGAGTTCAGAAAACAACTGGACAAATTCACAGAAGAGAAAAAAAATCCACTACTCTCTGACTCAGGAATCTCCAAGTCATAAAATTTGTTAAGAAAATATTCCAGGAGAACATCACTATCTGCTTAAGAACTGTTAAATTCTTCACCAGATTTTTCCTCAACTAAAGGCCACTGTCAGTGTGAGATAGCAACCTAGAATGACCTTGAACTGTACTGCATTCATTCTTATGTCAGCATCTTTCTATTTACCTAATGAAACCCTTCTACACATGAGCATAATTTTCAATGCAATTGCCCATACATTAATTTCATATTGCTTCACTCATTTCCCCTCTCCCTTGCCTTTCCTCTCTCTCTTTTCAGATTAAAGAAAATCCAGATGGGGTGCAGGTGCTGCAAAATGATACAAAGGTACCACAGAACAAGAGTTGCTTAGACTGAATAAAAGAAATACATTAAAATATGTGTCTGTGCTCCCCTACACGAGCTGCTTAAATGAAGCCTATATACAAGGTTGGAGTTTTCACAAAGTTTACAGTATCTTTAAAGTCATGCCTGAGCATAGGCATACTCATTCCCTGTGAATGTCCTTTTGATTTACTGTGACTGAGATCCATTTTTATAATTCCTAACCCACAGAAAAATTGTGTGGCATTTAAAACTCATATTTAGCAAAGCTTTTCCACATTGAGCTTCCCTCAAGTCACTAGAATGAGGAGCACAGACTTTGTTAGATCCTCCCTCTCTCCTAAGCAGTGAAAATGAACTATAAATCCTTACTTCCATCATAGCTTTTAAATGTAGTTAGTTGTGGGAACAATTCCCACATAAAAAGTCTCCCTAGAGAAGATGACTAGCTAGTTTTAGAAAGACAACACTTCAGCCCCACTTGACGGTTACTCGTTCCCTTGGCCACATCTCTAGAAAAAGGTAAGGAAGTGGGAAAGAAAACTGGTGATATGAGAGAAAAAAGGAAGATAAAGAATAGAGAGAGTATCTGAAAGAAAGAAGTCAAGGAAAACATGGAGCCAGAGGAAAAATTAAGTAAGAAAGGAAGAAGGAAGGGACAAAAATTTAAAAAGGACAAAGAGGTAAGACTTGAAAGGAATAACACCAGGACAAAAAGGGGAGCTATTTTAGTAACTACATGAGGACATATTAATCAACAACATATGTATGTGATGGCTACTCCTTGGCTAGTCAACCTCCCAGAGAAAATGAAAAATAAAGCTGGAATCATTCAACAATCGGCACAAGGTTCTCTGACATACTCTTTATGCTCCTGGTAAATCTCACTACAGGGGTAAGTTAAGATCAATGCCAGGAGACAGCAGCCTACAGCACAGATTCAGCATTTCCATTCAGTTTAGCTCATTCTCAGAACCCCAGGTAAAGTTTAGTGACACCAGTTCCTCAAGATCTCTCAAAAATTAAGCTTAGTTATTTTTCTTATTTATCAACAACATAATTAACATTTCCTCTAAAAATTTTCCATATTCCAGCTATATTTTTGATCCAGAAGAAGTACAATCACCTGGATGCATTCATGAAGTAAACAGCTATAAACTTAATGAGCAAGGCAGCAATAAATCCAAAGAGAACAGTGAAATCCAAGAACATATAAATGAACTCCAAAAGGATGAGCTAGACAGAACAGAAAACAAAAATCAGGTAAACAGCACAAAAGAAACCCTCTGGAACCACAGAGGCAAAGATTTCCAAGAGGCTGGCCTTGTGAAGTGTGTTGCAAAGCTTGATGTTGCAGTCAACGGTGGCAACTCCTGTGCTGGAGCGCACTCCATGCTCAATCCCAATACAAGCCCAGTAAAAGAAGCCAGTGAACAGGGAACCTCCAGCCAGTCAGAAGCTTCTTCAGCCAACAATAGACACTTTTACACCAAAACAAATAGGTCTGGACAAGAACTTGACCTAGAGGCAGGCAGGCAGAGGAAGGCAGCCTGCAATAAGCCAAACAGTATTCAAGATGAGAACTCCCAGTCTGCAGAAGACAGCATCTTTCTCAAAGGAAGTGCAATACTAGAGACACAAAACAATGCCTTAAAACTGCCAGCTATTGATTATCCCCAAAATGGCAACCAAACCAGGAACTATGTTGAAAAAGATAGCTTTTCAGTCAATTGTGCACATTCAGACCAGAATGCTGGGCCTGCAGCAATACAGGATCTTTGTGTAACCCCACCTTCACCTATGAAGGAGAGCAGTATTGAACCTTTTAAAACTGACTCTGCGAGTTTGAGTGAGGGCATTACTGGTGGTATCACTGCTGTGGCTGTTACCAGAGTTGCACAGGCACCCACAGACCCCAACCATAAAGACATCAATGGAGAAATTGAGGAGGAAGATGCAGAAGTTGCAGCAGCTCTGGCTGCACTGGAAGCTGCAACTGCAGGGGAAGATGTGGAAGATGATGATGACTACTAGATGAAGGTTACTTTCTAATACACTGGGTAAGATCCAGATTTTATTTCTGGATCTATATGAACCACATATGTGGACAGCTGTTATGAACAGCATATATAAAAGGAGTTGGGACTAAGCCTCTGTCCCTTCAGCTGTTTTATACAGCCTTTTAATGTCTACCGCACGAGGTACAGAAGTGCTCCCTTGGCTAACAGTAACACTAACACTCTTTCTGTGGGGCCAGCCAGGAGCATAAAGCATCATTTCACCCACACAAGATATTCTGCTGCATACCCACCTCACCTGGACTCATGCAAACGTTTCCTTTGGTTTTGACCCTCACGAGGGTCTGAGAGTACTCTATATTCCAGGTTTATAAAACTTCCAGTATTTAAAACGGAACTATAGAAGCCATGGAGTTAGAAACCATAGATTTTCACCCTGTTAGGACAAAAAAAACCCAAAAACCACTGACTCAAAGTTCTATGATCTAATGAAGTATGAAGTAGGGAAGGCAGCTTGGCTTGCACTTCACTGCAGTCATGGTTCCATTCCAAATTAAGCCTAAATCTGTGCATGTGCAACTGGTGTTAGGTTACCTCATTTTCTCCCTTACACCTCCCCTGGCCTTTGTTTGATACCCCAAGTGATCTGCTTCAGTTCATTAAAACAGCAGAAGCCTAGCCAAATTCAAGAGTGGTTAACTGTCTGTTGGTTTAATGAGCTAAACTAGCTCACACAAGAATTGCACACACTCTCAAAGGTGCCAGTGAGGGATCAAAACTCAGCCCTACCAGTTTGGATAGATTAAAACTGTTGTAAAACTACACCCTGAGACCTTTCAACTCTGCTAAATTTTCCAGGCATACATCGCTTGCCTTAACAATACAGTCTGCAAACAGGTAGTGTCTCAAACATCCCCAGCAAGATGCATTTTGTTTATATACAGGTAAGAGACAGTGTGGACCCCTCCCTGGCTCTGCTGCAGTCCTTATACAGCAGGAAAGGGATCAAGCTTCCAAGTTGAATTAAGCATAAAACTTGAAAGTATCAGTTGCATTCGTGGAGTGTTTACCCTTCCTCTGATTTTCAGGCTAGACTAGTTAGCCTTTCTTGCGGGGGGGTTAAAAAAAAAATTAAAAGGAGATAAACCACCTTTTTGCTGCCAATTCATCAAAAGTTGGATCTTAATGGTTGACATAGAAAGTGCTTGACATTTTATACTGAAATCGTGGCTTCTGAGTTTTTGTTATAAACTCTTAATAAATTTTTTTATTCATATAAAAAAATAATCTGGTTGGTTTTGTGCTTATATAACAGTTACATAAAAGTAGTACTATAAGATATATCCCTCATCAGGTACAAGAAAAGCACAACTATGTTATTTGCCAAGAGTATATGCTGAATCCTAGTCTAACCATTAACATATGTAAGGATCAGAATATTAGGAGGTGGGATTAAAGTAATGTGTAGATATTTAAATTATTTCTGTTTAAATGCAGATTCCCTCTTTTCTTCCAAATACTGCAAAACCAAATCAAGATTTCAAAACATTAATGAGCAATTAAACTAACGTCTCAGCTTCAAGAGAACTATATGCAGCTCCAGATGAAAGTCACTACATTGTATCTGGAAAATAAAAAAGCTGTGTATGTTTTTAAAGTATTGTAGTACTGCTGACTACCACTTTCCTACTTTAATAGGCCCTTCTAAGCATTTTTGTAAGTGCATACAAGTTTTATGTGCACGTTTGTGTATCAAAGATTACTATAATACTGAATGACAGTGAAAGACTACTTGCACATTGCATATTACTAGTTATGGTTATGACAGGACATAGCATGTCTGCTTTTATGCTGTGAGAGCCCTGAGGGCATCACCAGGCCTGACTGTCACTGGCCACCCCTCAGGGCTCCCCCTGCCCTGGGCCCATGGCAGCCCCCGGGGGCATCAGACCCTGCCCCAGCTCCCCACAGCCCTGCTCAGCCTGGCCATGGGCCCTGCTAAACCGGGCCTACCCGCAGGCTGACAGCCTGGCCCAGACAGACACTCGGCCTGGCCCCGTGAGAGATGCCTGGGGCTGGGTTTGCCCTGGTGCCCCCCCCAGCCTGCCCCTTTCCCTGGCTGGGGTGGTGGGACAGGCTGTGCTGTCCCCAGGGGAGCCTCCACCACTCCCCACACCCCAGCCCAGGGAGTGCCAGCCCCTGCTGCACCATGGCATGATTAAAGAATGAAATGTAACAAAACCACATCTAATTTTTCACTACCCACTTGATTAAAATTTTCTAACCAGAGCTCCAACCACAAATCACATCAAGTTTTCATCTTCCTTCCCAATAATTAAAATACACTAGAGGTGAGCACCTAGTCAAACCGAACCGGTGCCCTGGGCACTCCAAACCTGGCATCTCTTCTACGGGCAGCTGCCTGCAACTGCGGACCACCAGACTTCAATCCCCTGCAAGAGATCAGCTGGGCCAAAACATCGCTTTTCTTGCAGCCCAAGTTTTCATTGTCTTAGATATAAGGCAGGCAAAAACCAGTGTAGAGCAAGTATATTCACTGCATTGGAAGTAACTCGTCAATGCTTCTCTTAACCAAAAAAAAGAGTCAGGTATATGCATACCTGAAATCTGCAGGATATGGAAAGCTTCCATAAAATAAACCTATGAGGTATCATCAACATTCAGACTTCTTTTATCTGCTATCTAAAAGTGCCCTGTGTAGTTTGTTTTTTTTAAAATAAATATATATATATATGTTTTTTATATTTATGTATGTGTTTATTTCCCTTCAGCTCTACCATGTCACAGCTGAATGTCAGGAATTCTTAGCCATTTCTCATACTGCAGTACACTTCACAATGAACTTGAAAGAAAATAAATTATTTCAGAAATAATTTTTAAATACTACACACAGTTTTCTCCATAAAAATAGGTTTTAAATAATTACGTGAGAACCAAATCTTATTCAGTTCCCTCAGATGTTGATCCAATGAAACACAAACAATGCCAGCTTGATCAGTTTGGCTCAGACAATTGTGAAAGTAAAATTTAGTATCTTGAGAAAAAAGAAAGTCACAGGAAGGAAGTTACTGGAATCACAAGTAAACTGCATATTTTAAGACTTCCCTCAAAAACTACACAGCTTTTAATACAGCTCTTCCTCTCTGCCCCAAACACCTTCAAACACCAATTCAATTTTCCTTTGACACAGTAGGAATTAATGAGGGAGCTGGTTGGCCAATATCTATTTTTAAATGTTTCTCTATTTAATGCAATTCTGTATAGATTAGTGTAGAGATGTGTAGCAATAAACAGGCAACAGGATGGGAAACTATTTTAAGACCCAGTTATTCTATGAGAGATCTTGCATCTTGGAAGCTCATGTTTTACTCCAAAGTGTATTCTCCAAAGCTAGTAACACAGTTTAAAGGGAAATTGTAATCTGCCCATATATAAACAAAGAGACATTTGAGTAAGAGTAAACTTTGCACCTTTACATTTAGCAGTGGGTCATCACTGGATTCTGAAAAAAATTCAGATCATTACATAGATTCCAGATATGACAACAGGAGTGGAAGATGGCCCAGTCCAGCCAACTCAAGGAAGTTAATTATTTCCTAGAGAAAACGTTATGGGGGAAGTTTGTTTACAGAGCAACAGAAGAACCTGAAATTTGATATTGCACAATTCTTCAGTTCAGCAAACAAAACACTAAAGAAAGCAGGAACCTGGAAATAGGTAAGTTCCACACAGAGGTGGCTTTTTTCCATTTTAAAGGACAAAGGCAATAAGCTGGGCAAGCGTTGCTATGGAGACTTCTCATTAAAAATTAAAATCCAGAAATAGGAAGTCTATTATTTTCTAAAAAATACTTCAGATTTTATTGCTTTAATCTAAAAATATTATTTTTCATCATCATTTAAATCATAAAATAAAAAAAACACTGACTTAAAAATAAAAAATTTAGTCTTGACCTTATGCTGTATTTGTAGTTTCAATTTCCTAAATGTGATTTAATTTTCCAAAAGATTAATCTTTGCCGATGTATCACATTTTGCTAAATAAGAATAGAATATCTCACCATATACACAGGCCTTAATAAATGTTATTTCATACATTTACTCAAATGCCTATATTGTACATTTTAATTATATTGAAACAATGAATCTTAATAGATTATTTATCTTGCATTGTCATTTCTCCTTGCATGTAGATGGAAACTCGAATCCATCTAAATTGCACAAGAGCATCACTTCAAAATTAAACTATTAAAACAACACGCTGAATACACAAGAAAGTAAATATATCAAAGTTGTTCTACATCTTAAAATTATTTTTTAAAGGAAGGTTTATCAACAGAACTGTTTCAGTCATTCTGTCCTTCCTGGTTTTAAAACACCTACATCATACAATGTTTAACAGTAATTGTTAGAAGAAGATTAAGACTCTTTCATTGGTTTTTCCAACATAAACTATCATTGACAAAGACAATTTTTTTTTCTTACCATCACAAAAATCAAAATAAAAACGCCTCAGCTCCTCCTCTAGCCAGACTTTCCAAGTTTCATGCATTCACATACACAGCTAGAGACCTCAGTCTCAGGACTCCCTTATCCATTCACAACTTCACTTGGCATTTCAGGGAGGTTTGTTTTTAATCTTTCCTTCATTTCGGACATTCACTATCATCTTCTAAACTTCGTATCAGGCAATCTGTGAATTGAACTAGTTGGATTAACAGAAAACAAGAAATACTGCCGGCACCTACAAATGATACTACTGACTGACCACTTCTGCAAACTCTGTCCCACCTTCTTTGAGACTTTTTCCATTTCAAACAATGAGGTGTTGAAATTTGAGAAGAAGGTAAATGTGCATACTTAGAGATTGAAATAGATTACAGCAATTTTATGCCTTTCACATAAGCAGTCAGTGCTTTTAACATCTGTACTGTTAAATACAATTTTAACTTTGTTAACATGGTTTAATCCAATTTCACAACATAACTTTATTAAACAGACTTACTCCCCCACTTCCCACCTCTTCCTCCTTTAGTCAGAGAAAAGCAGTATTTCCTTGTAAAACTTAACTCAAGAGAACAGAATTCCCTCAATGAAGCAGGAAAGACAATGGCTGTCTTGATGTTGGTTTTAATCCAACTGTTGAAGTACAGATCCAAAGCAGTCATCTCACAACCAGCATGAACGAAACTATGGAGGTTACACCATTCCCCGCTCTGAATCTTGATTGAAATTATTGCTAGATTAAACAGGTTTTTGCTGTATTTCATAATTCAGTTACTGTACATTACCAACTGAAAAATATTTTATTCTGTAGCAAAACAGAGAAAAAAATCTTTCAGGAAATACAACATAGCAATATTGTGTAAATATGGAACCAACCCCACAATAAAACCATGTCACATGAAGGGCTGCCATTTCATTTGTTTGCTCATTGAGCTCCCTTCTATATTTGCTCTGAGCTAGAGATTAGCTTGATTTTTATGAGGGTGTAGAAGCAGAAAGAAGCAAGGCAACACCCTCAAGCTATTCACCTTAACCTCAAGCATGGCCAGATTTTCTGTAATCTGCGATACCGTGCTACCCCCAGCTCTTAACACTCGGAGCTGTACCAGTAACTTACCTAGACTTATGAAAAGGAAAGGAAGGTAAATGACAAAGGCAAGATGACTACAGAGCAAAAAGAATGTATGAATAAGATTAAAATACTGTTTAGGTATTTGAGGACAAACCGTAGGGATCTGGCCAAGAAGTAATAACCTAGGTTGTTTCCATCTCATGTCTAAAAGTTGGTATCTAAATAAAGCTTTACCTGCTTTTAGTTCTGAGAACCTCTTCCAAAAGCAAGATGATATTAGTGACATGCTTCAGATTACTTCTTCCACAAATCTTCAGAAAAAATAAGATCCATGCAAATTTTTGTATTTCCAATACAAGATGTGTTATATGAAGACTTTGCTGTGGCCAAAAGTTGTACAAGTTTCTCCTGGACTGAGGAAATATTAAAGATTTTTAACCCCACAAATTTCCGTTTGTTAAAGTGACAGAGGTTAATCTAACAAGTATACAGTATATTTTGCCAGAGCAAAGCTGCTGATTTGGGTTAATTTTTAATCATTAATCTCTTGGGTTTGCAAACTTGCATAGGAAACTCATCCAGTTAGCATCTGCAAAAAAGGACTGTACTAAATATCCAACACTAATCTAAATTATCAAAAGCCCGACAAAGTAATACACATACTCCACCCTGACTGGGAATGACTTTTACAGAGTCAGGCACGAGCGTTAATCACAAGCCCAACGCACACTGCTATTGTTTTGACATACGCCACACTGATCCTGTTCTTCCTCGTGGCTTTGACTAAAAATTTGGCTAAGGACGAAGTTTCCGTTGTTCCTTTTAATCACCACAGCAGCTACTCGGGCCGGGAGCAGCCCCGCGTCCGCCTCGCCCTGCCCTGCCCGCTCACCCCCAGGGCAGCAAAAGGCTACTGCACAGAACAGGGACGCAATCCTAATCTCAAAAAAATAAGTAAGAAGCCCTAATTTAATTGAAAAACACTGACACACGCCGAAAGTTTTGGAATGATCAATAAGAACTTCAATAGCTCCCTCTGCTGCCAGCAAATATGTATTTCGGCTGCTCTAGGCAAAACCAGGTCACAACTGACAAATCTGACTTTTTCTGTCTCTAAGCATATAAACGTGGGTATGTGTATACACACATAGGTACGTAGAATCTTTGAAAAATAAGATTTGGGAAATACCTTGGGCATTTTAGTTTAACACCCGAAGACTGCTGCTTTTAAAGAATAATTATTTTGACTGTAAATCAAAATACTGAAGGCCAGTAGTTAAATACACACAGTTTTCATATGATAATTTCAAAATACTGTCTTGTTCAATGCAAAATCACACCATATTACCTGGTTATCTAGCTGGATATATAGTGACGCCCATGGAGCAATGGCTGATTTTTTAGGACAGTTAAGAGACAGGAGTTTGTTTCAAACTGCTGCTGCCACCCTTACTACTGTTTTACAGTCTTCCTCCCATCTTCCCAAGTCATTCATACTCTGACTGTACCTGAATCCCCTCTCCTTACCTGCCCCTCTGCCATCAGTGCCAGTAGGTATCAGCGAGGTTTGTTAGTTGTTTTGCTGTTAATTTTGCAACAGCAAAATGGCTGTTTTGCTGCATGCTGACAGCTATGAAAAGTTTGCTGAAGCAAATGCTCTCTATTCCTGAAGACCACCCTTTCAAGACCATAAACACCATACAAGCACAAATGCTTCCCGTCCACCACTGCTCCACACTTGACAAACGCTGCAGCACAAAAGAAACAGGACTGGGATGACTACCTGAAAATAGGCCAGGAAGCAACAGCTAACATGGGAAGTAGGAGAAAAAATTAGAGGGTTTAACACATATAAAAGTAAGGGGCTACACTGACAGAAAAGTACATTTGCCAGTATATCCTCCTTTGTACAAGACAGCTACACTGCAGCTAAACTTGATGCCGTTGCATCTCTACAGCAATAGGGGCTGCACAGATACAGTTAAAGAACAGTTGTTAAGATACAACAGGTCTACTCTGCAAAGACTTTGCATAGACCAAGAGAAAGCAAGGCTGACTGCATGTCCAGAAACAGATCGGCAAGCACTATCCATGTAATAGGGTCTGGACTAAAGCTCATCCATGTCACAGGTGACTTAGTATCTCTTCTTACCTAAACTTAAGAGCAAAACACACCGCCAACCCACTCATCCCTCCTGGTCACAGATAGTTCAGAGGTTGCTTGCTTTAACAGCACAGAGCTTTCAGACCTCACCAGAATGTCTCTTCACAGGCTTCAGCCATCTTCACACTTCCAGCACTATGGGCCTGGCACCTCTCAAGCCTTCTTTTCTCTGAGAAATGTGCATCCAGAGCAAGAAATACAATCAAATTACAGCAAGAACAAATGAGAATAAAGACCAGCAGCACCTATTGCATGCCCCCTACAACTGGAGAAAAAAAATTTACAAAAATCAACAAGGATACCAAAAACAAAGGAGAAATGGAAATTGCAGCAAGCATCTGACAGTACTTTGAGCCTAACTGCAAACTTCCTTCAAACAAAATTCAAAAATACAGGACTTCACAAAACACTGAAAAAGAAAAAATCTAAAACCATCTTTATCTGGCCAAGTCTTACATATTGTTCACTAATATTAGATTACCAAGGCTTAACCAACTCTGTTTATTCATTAGCAGTAGAATTGCACACTCAGCAGGAAAAAGGAAAGAACAGGCCTATCTGCACAGAAATCCTAATTTAATAGATACAAACTGATTTGCACTTCAGACTACATCCGGGGCACAGGTAAGAGTACTCAACATCCAAAAACTTAATTCCTTAGGAAAGACAGTAGGATGTTCCAACCCAGTAGGCACTTTCAGCATTACCAAACCAGGACAGACCACATATCCTCCTCTCATCAATAGATAGTCTCATTAAAAGGCACATTTTAACCCACATTGCTTTGTATTAGTATGCAGGAAGTGCAAACTCAACTCGTGTGCAGAAAAAAAAAAAACAAACAAACATAACACTATATCTGACACCCTTTTCTTCTGTCTATTCCTATCATGCTTTAAGTGCCACACACACACACACACACACACACACTTCAGGAATACTGGACCCTGGGCTCATTTCTACAGAAAGTGAAGATGCAACATCTATCCACAGACTTGAAATACACAGAAAACACTTATGCTTTCGGTTTTTTTCTTTCTAAATAAGACCAGCTGGCTGAAATAACACTGTCTTTCCACAAGTGACACAAAACACTTGTAAGAACAGGGATCATATAAGGTACCAATTTTGTCAAGGCTTCTGTACTTGTGAAAAACAGGGAGACAGTTCAGAAAAAAAAATGGCAATGAGCTCCCACGTACACTATGGCATGTTTTCAACTGGGATTGTTTATAAAGAGATTCAGAAATAAGAAAAAATAAATGCTTTATGTTTCAAAAATACATTGCACATGTGCTCTGTGTTCTTTACAAGTAAAATCAGATTTTATTAAAGATAGAAATAGCTCCCTCATCTGTTTTGCTACAGCAGCCTGAAGTAGTATACTGAATTTTGGCATAATGCTCTACTAAAAACATGAAGTATCCGTACTGGGAAAAAACAACAGAAGTGTTACTCATGTTAAAAAAGTTCCATCTCAAAAAATTCTTCATATTTGAGTTCTCATGTCAGTCCAGTTAGAATTTTTCAAACATTAAATCAGCAATCCTCTTGTATTTCAATATATATATATATATATTATTTTATAAAAACTGTATTACACAAAATTTAAATCTTCGATCCTTACCTTTCCTGACATCAAAGTTTGTTGATATGCTTATGTTTGCATTCAGTTTTAACTTCAATATAACCTGAATTTGTTACTGAAAGCATTAGCAAGGCGAGGAAAAGGGAGCAGGGAGGAAACATAGTAAGGGAACAAAAAGTAGTAGAATATTTCTCAGGCTATTTTTTTATGTAGGAAAAAAAAATCTCCTTGAAAATGAGAATCAGAAAATGTGTTCAATTTCCAGAAACTTCACAATCAGCAGTATTTTGATTATCTTTGAAACTTTGGGCCTGGAGGGATTTTTATTTTAATTCTGAATATAAACCACAGCTGTATATAAACAGAACTCAAATACAGACCTCAAGACAGACTTTGTGTGATGTAGCTAGGAACATTCATAAAACCAACCAAAAAACACGCCAACAGGATGGCACACTGATAAGTACCTCTTAGCCACAATTTGCCTTGAGCCTCTTTCACACTATTCATGCAGAAAAACTTAATGGCATTTACAGATCACAGTAATCTGTAACTATAACGTACATTATAGTAACACACAGGGACACAGGCTGAGAGGAAGCAACTGCTAGAGCTTCCTGTCATTTTAATTTTTCATCCATACCTTATGAAAACAATTGAGAATAAAGATCATGTTGTGTGTGTTTTAAAAGGTCAATGTCAAATGTAACAAAAAGTTAAAAGTCTTGATACTTTCATGGTAACAGGTCTTTAACCTAATCGGATACCGGCTTGGATTAAAGCATAGATTTTCTTCTTTCCCATGTAAAACATGGAAATAATATTTGCAATTACTCTTTCTCAAGGAAATAAAACTGCTCTGAAGTACATCACATAACAACCTAACCTTCTGACTACATAAACAAACAAAACTTAAGATGCAAAGAGACTGAATTATATATTAAGACTTGTGAAAAGGTTAAACTTCATGCAATGGATGCAGGCTTAAAGTCACAAGCAAGCTTAAGAATCAATATTTTTTATTTACTGCTTGGTAGTACAAAAGTTGTATATAAACTTTTTTGTTAAAAATACATCTGATATGCAAATTTAAGAAAGGCAGACTAATATGGCAATATCCATACCCCTACAAAATAGCAGTGTAGTGTTAAATGCAATGTAACAGGCACAGTTTTTAAGTCTTCTTATTGAAGTAGCAATGCACAAATTAAATTCTTGCACACATCAGGTCTTATATCTTATGTATTTTATACAGGTAAACAATGTTTTACATATCCAACACATTTTCATTTCTTTTATTCTATATATTTCCAATGGAATCAAGATAGAATCTACTTTTAAGTAAAAAAAAATATATTTCCATTTAAACTTTCTTCCATTCTTTTGACAAACTGTCTTGCAGTACTAACCCATCATGTATCAAAACACCATGTTACCAAAATGCTCCCCCCCCCCCCTTTAAACTGCTCAGGTTTGTCCAGTACTCCCTTTCCCCAGTAATATTTTATATTCATAGCTCTCAATCTCTTAGAAATTGAAACCTAACTACTACAATCAATACTAACTAAATTCTTCTAGACATATTAGCTTTTGATCCAAATAAGAGAGGCTTGAAGAAGAAAAAAAATCAAGAATATTAAATGTATGCCTATAAGGTAAGCTTTGTGTTTACGTTATACTTCAATATTGAAGAGACTTCATAAGCCACGCTTAAATTAATGGGTATGGAAACAGGGATGCTAAACACTCAAGTTCCAATCCTGGCCAAACAGTTATTTTAGGTTCTCAAGGATGGACAATTACCTCTAAAATTATCCATTTTAAAAGGAACACTAAACCATTTATGCTTTTCATAGCTTTGGTGTGTGATTGGTTTTTGCTTTTTTTTCCACAAATACAGCATCAGTGAAAATTATATACTCACAGGTCTATTCAGTACCTTGTAGATACAAGTAAAAGGAAGACCATCAGCAGCACATACTCTCAGCAAAAGTAAATAAAGTTGGTATTTCCTGACAAGATGTGGGAGTATCTAATACATAAGCAAGAACATAAACTTTTCTCTTTGTACACATTGATTGTTAACGCCGCATAAACTCATAAAGAAACCTGATTCTCAGATCTGAAGGAGAAACACAGTTTAGAGCACTTGGACTGAAAGGATTTAAAGTATTATTTGAAAATAAATCAATTTCAAAACACACTGATTTTCACTGAGTTCATAAAGCAGATTAAGTTACTTTATAGTTCTCAGAATATAGTGCAATCTCTACTAAAATGCATTACATTAGAGCTTATATTCTTAGGCACTCAGAACAAATGTTATTTTTCAGTTTCTATTACACAGCAAATTTTGCTGAAGTATTGCAAAGATTTCCCTCCCCAAAACAAGTGACAGAGATTATGATAAGTAGACACAATGAATTAACATCACAAAACCATTACTAGTATTTTTAGCAGTAAATCACGCTTAATATATGAAGGGAGTGACACTGGCTTAAGATTGTGTTGACAATGAAAACAGCTACCCTCAGTCCAACAAAGCCACTCTGAAGTACTTTAGTATATACTCCATAAATTTTTTATGCCAAATATTCCATATCCTTATCTAATGGTTGAAACATGTTGCCTTAGCTTAATAAGGAACCCGTGGATAAAAACAAAAAAAGGCAAAACTATTAGGCATTCTTCAAACACAAGTGAGTAGTTACAAGAAAATGGGAGAACAAGTGGCCTTGAGGGAAAGTAACCTTCCCAAGAGCTCACCCAACTGCATACAAAAAGATACTGCTTAACATAAACTAAAGAGCAAGGGGGAGGTAAGAGGGGGAAGACAATTTAATTTAATATTTGCATATAGCTAAATCACTCTGTCCTGTGAAGTACCCTTCACAGAGTCTGAGGGTTTATGTACTAAAGGCATACATGTAGATTTTGACTGACATAATTATTTCCTTGTATGTTTTGCTTGGCTACTAGCAGTTAGATTAAAAGAATATTTTCATCTTCCAAAGGCTGGCTTTTTTCTTCAGCAAACACTTGTCAATTCTGGAGGGGAAGAACAGAGGAGAAAAATCCAGATGGACCAGAGAGGCGAACACAGTTTATCCACAGGGTAATCGTATTACTCATAATATTGAGTTCACTAAAAATGCTTGTCTAAGTAGAAAAAAAAAAATTAAGATTGATAAGGCTTTTACCTTTCCTGTCCAAAAAAACCCAAACTTACATGTCTTTTTTCTTTCCAAGATGAAGGCCATTTGGCATGAGTTCCACACAGATCAACAGTGTTTAAGTGTCTAAATCTTACTGATCTTACTGGTAACAACCATTAAGTGCTTAACCTTGCACGGATGCCATCACAGAATTTGTAAAATACTACAGTGCCATAAATACATTTTCTTAAATAGTATGCATCTCTTGGGATTTTTCAGTTTTCTCCAAAGTGCTAGCAGACAAGCTTCTAAAAGTTCCACCTGCAAGAGAAGAAAACCATTCTAAATATAAGCCTAAATAGCAAAATTAGTTTTAGGATGATCAAGTAAAAAGTTAGCAGATGCTCTGAAATGGAAAAAAATGCCACAACAGCATGAAATGATTGCTGTGCACTGCAAGTTTAGCATGTGAAATCCTAAAGGAGAAGAACTAAAAATTCAGCTGGTACTCATGAAAACGATGGACAAACACATGACAAACTGACAAATCACATCACAATGCAAAGCACACACAACTCTGAAAGGATACTAGGAATGCAAAGTGTTATGTAGCTTCAGTGCACCAGTACTTTAAGTTTTTGTTGACCCAGTAGCTTACAATGGATGTGCAAGAGCTCAACTCAAAATGTTTACTTCAACTACCAGCTGTATATCTACTACTTTTTTTGTGTGTGCCACTAAAGGCATATTTTAAATAAACTTAACTGATTAAATGGAGTTTGCCAAGAACATGGACAACACATGCTATAACTTCAAATGATGCAGCCAGCCAGACACTAAGATAAGCTGAAACACTGTAGAGGCTACTTCAAGACAATACTACGAACATATCTGTTTAGGGGGAAAAAACACCCTGAACTCAGGAGTAGCAGTGAACACAAGCAACCAGTAATACTAAGTCATTCAAGTACCACCCAACTCAGGAATTCCATCTCACACAGGAACTCTCAATAACAGCAGTTAAAGTCAGGCCACAAAGCACAAATCTACTGCCTCCAAAAGCTGGAACAAACCTTTTCTAGCAGCAGTTAAATATTTGTTTGTGTCTTCTTCCTCTGAATCTGAAGATCTGAGCCAAATTGTGCAAAACTATATGCTTTTTAGCATTAATTTATTGACTGGAGGCACAGAAGTCTTAAATGTTGCTTCTTTGTTCAGCTTTATTAAACTAAGCTACAATTATTTATTAGAAGTCTGAAATAAGTAATTAAATGTCTAACTACTACCTGTTTGTACATGAACAGCTTTTCATGGCAGTGGACAAAAACTGATCTAGAACCATGCTAGGAAACAGTATCATAGTCTTTCAAGCAAGATCTGTTTATTTTTTGTAGTACACATCAAACAGGCCTGGCTAACTTCCCAGATAATTTACAAAATAGTTCTGTTGGCCTCCAAAGACCTTTACGAGAGATTCCAGGGAACTATTTCTCTATTAGAGCATGTGTTTTCAGAAAGGGCAATATTTTTAATCATAAGGGAGATTCTACAATAAAAACCTGCCATACATGGACATTTTTTTATAGCTATAATATCATATCTCTCTAGAGAACAGCTTATTTTTAGATTAAAGTAGTAACAGTTTAAATTTAGAGGAAAACTTTTAGGTAATTACATAAAACAGCTTTTTTATTTAGGGAAAGAACAAATTAGAAAAAATTGGACTAGCAAACATTTTTAGTGATTTAAATTTTTTTTATTAAATCAAAGCACACTGAAATTAATTTTATTTTTATACACCAATTTCTTTCTATTTCTAATGTTTAAAGAAAATGTAACCAGTCTGCCTTTAAGTCAAAATTCCTATTACGAACAGTCTGATCATGCTACCATTAGAGATAAAGAAAATAAAACAAAAAAGTCACAGAAGTAACAAAAAATTAGCTGGATCTGAAAATGCCAGTGCAGCCAGTGAAGGAAGATGTTATCCCCTACTGCATTTAGCTAATATTGATTTTTTGAAAGGGAAGAAAGGAAAAAAAAACACACCAACAAAAAAAACCCCTGAGCACCAGGACATAATTCTGAATCAGAAAATAACAGTACAGTTTGTCTTTCACTGACATCTGTAGATCTTTCACAGATTACAGAGCAGCAATGAGACAGCAGCCACTAGAAAGCTACAATATGACAAAATCTGCTACAGAACAAAACGCAAAACAAAAAACCCCTAACATCCTTTCAGACTCACCTATCTTCAAGGTAGGACCAGCTGTAATTACACTGGCTTTGACAAGCATTTGTCCAGCCTGGTCTTAGAAATGTCCAGAAATAAAGATAAAATAGCTTATTCCAACTTCTTAATTTTTGAAAGCTGAACTCCACCTCCTTGCAAATTAACCTACTGTTTGCCTTCTAACCCACTCAGCAAAAAGAATAATTTACTTCATTACCTTCCAGAGCTTTTTAAACTTACTTCCTCTATGACAACCGTTCAAAAATTTGGGTGTAATATAACGATGAGGCACAGAGTCCAGACAAATACACTCTAGTTCAACAGTTGTACCTGTGCTGCCAGTAAAGACTGGGAGGAATGATCCCATTGCATACCAGCTCTCTACTTTGTCTCCCTTTCTAAACTGATACAACTACAGAATGTTTTCTTAATGAATAAACAACAGATATAAAGAAAAAGTCACATCTTGCACCTTGGCCTTTCCGAATTTAACCTCAAGACACCCAAGGGGTTTTGGGTCTTGTTACCTTTTTAAACATACCCAATTTCCATTTACGCATTTCCTTCATATATAAAGTTACTGAGAGTTTGAAACTGGACCGAGCTGACATAACATGACTTAATCCTTCCTCTCAACATACAAAGAGTTTGGCACTGTGCACTTTGTTCACTTTCTTCAAATCCACTTTGTCACTCCGGGGCCCATTTCTTCCCCAGCGGTCAAGATCTGTATTTTGAATCACACCTATGTAAAATCACCTTCCACCTTCAGATTATCAATCTGTGTCATCAGTTAGAAGCAAACCATATTAATTTACAGGGTTTTTTCCCCCCCAACATTCTTAACTGTTAAAAAAAAGTAGTCAGGTGTGCATTCCGAAACCATGCCAGACACGTTTGACATGCTTAATGGGGTACCTCAAGTAATTCACTGAGGTTTAATGACTCACAAGACAACCCCAACCTCCTGGCTCAGTAACCTACCATAGATCCCTGCGACACGAGCATTTTCATGTGTCTCCATTCTTATTAGCCAAAGCTCCACTCATCTATCAGAGAAGTATTTAGTAAGCAGTCAACATATACAAGCACACAGTACAGGGCAGCAAGCATAAGAAAGAAGCACTGCAGTTATTCTAGTGATGCAGCTGTCAGAAGCATTTGTTTCTTCTTGGTAATAAGCACATTGCCACTAAATCCAAACCATCGTTTATTACAAAAAACATAATATGCAAATGTTTTATTTCTTGGACCAGTGATGCCATCTCCGAAGCAGTTTTTATTTCAACATCTGCTCTAATTGCAAAGTCTAAATAAACAATTAGATAAGCATTTGGTGGGTAATTTAGCCTTTACTAATTTATCATTGATTGATCAAATATAATTTTTACAGACTTCTGTAGAAACTTTTGAACTTGAAAGATGAGTTTTCACACAGAACCAATACATTTTCAACTTCATTTCTCATTACTGATTACCTTCACTTCTTTCACAACATACCACTTTCAGTACAAGTTTCCTGTGTTTGATACCTGCAGTTTACTCTGATCTTCTCCTCTCTTGCACCTCCTGTTTCACAGGCGTGGCAGGTGTTTCGCTCCCTTCCTGTTTCACAGGCGTGGCGGGCATATCACCATTGACGCTCTCCACACCAGTAACAGACATCAGGCTTTTCCGTTCTTTGGAATTTGATTTGTGCTCCACTTTTGTGACTCTAAATCTGAGGTAAGCAAAAGATTCAGTTGTATTTCCCCAGAGATTAGTTAGATCATTCTCAGTACCCTGTGCATGAACAGGAACACCTTTTCAGGTCCCAAGACCGAGACATCAGAGCAGACACCCATGTGGACCCACCAGCTTCACTCTAGAGCAATCTTTCTTCTTGTTACCTCCCTGTAACTTTTAATACTCACTGCTGCTGAATCACACTTTCTCAGGGAATTATGGTTTAAAGCAGAATCCACAGATTGCACACTACTTAGAACAGTAATTTTCTAAGACAACTATAACATAAGCTAGGAATTAAAAATAGCAAAACAGAATGGTGGTTTCTGTAGCTCACACTTAATTGGGAAATATCAAATTCAGAAATAGAGGAATTTATTAGTATGCAATTCTTTTTAGCCAATATCAACAGAGCAATAGCTTTCAATTTATACCCACAGTAAGTCCCCATCTATTTACATAGTTCTAAAAAAAATAGTTTTAAAAAAAAAAAAAAAAAATCACATTTACATCTTCCAGAGATAACTTCAGCCTAATAGTAACAGGGTTACAAAAATCAATCACTGATGCTGTAACACAGTAGAATCAATGCATATCTGATCCAACACGGGCCACTCTTATGTCCCTATGAAAAGTATACAATAAAATTACTTAAGTCTTACCTTCCCACAGAAAGGACTGTAACCTCTCCAAGACGACTTCTTCTGTGCTCTTTAGATTTGTGAGCTGGCTTTATAAAGTGCCATCGTTTGTGGCTACAACGAGTACAAACATCCTTTTCTACTACTCCTCCAACAGTGTGGAAGTGATGGCCTTTGCAGCTGTGTTTAAACGGAACTGCACCAGGTGACAGAGGAGACCCTGGACTTGTTGGACTCCCAGGAGATGTAGGAGATAAAGGGCTGCAGGAAGAAGTATAAAGAAAATGTAATGCGTACTGTAAAATCCTGCTTTTCATAAAGTAAAAAAGGATAAAATATAACCTTCAGTTATCTCTAATAAATAGTTTTTTCAGGGACTGTTTATTTGTGAGGATGTTTGGTTTAAGGTTCTCTCCGATATAATTTTTTTTTTGCAATTAAAATCACTTCCATAAATTAATTCAGCTGCAGTCATGTGCTTACAGTAACACAAATGGCATAAAAATGGGGGGGGGGGAAAATCAGGCTAAAATAGGAGAGAACAGGTTACATGAACTTATACTGTTGAAGACATCTAATTAGCTGATTAAATTCACACTTGGAGAATCACAGAAAGTATTTTAGAATTGTTACAGTTTCTCTAAGAACTCACAGAAAAAGAGCATAGTCCCACAATATTGCAAAGAAGCAAAACTCTCTACCATGAAGAGAAAAGGAATCGACAAATCATTCAGCTCAAGTGTCAGAAAAAGCTTTTTTTGAAGTACCTAGAGAGAAAAAGCAACACAACTACCCGAAGGCATTTATTGAGAATATCTAATGAAATCAATATAATTTTCTTCTAAAACAGAAAAGCAGATTGCTTAGAAGCCTAATTATGTTCTTTTTTTGGACTTCGGCATCAATTTTGACACTGTCTTGCAACACTGTCTCCTAAAGCAAACTAGAGCTCAGTGCATTAATAGAAAAATTACTGTAGCATAAGGTAGAATATCTTGTTTAAAAAAACAAAAAACAAAAAGACAAAGACATAACAGAAAGTTATATATCAGTAGCTTATTAAGCACCTGGAAAGACATACTAAATGTGGTTATTGTGGTCCTGATAATATTCAGTGTTTTAAATAGCTCCTTGGGCAATGGAATGTAAGAATAGCTAAAGGACCCATAAACTCTGTGTGACCCATAGTAACCATAGAGGACAAAATGAGGAATTAGAATGATCATGAGAACATGTGTGTGAAAGGCACATTCACACATCCATGAATCTTACTAAAAATACTGGATGTATTGCAGTAAGGACAACACAAGCATCAATGATTTAATAGAAAAACTTTACAAACCCAGATTATAAAGCAACTAGACAGATGATCATTCTTCACAAAAAGGTGAAGATCACAAGCAATATGAATCATTATGATGATGTGGCTTAAAAAGGACAAACTTCACAGTGGAAATAACAGGAATAACCTGTGAACCTAAAGTTACATTACTCAGCATTAATCATACCTCAGCTGATCATTCCATACAGTTTTAGAAATGTTATTTCAAGCAAAATACTAACAAACTGAAGAGACTCCAAAGGAGAACAGAAAGAACAAAATAAAGAAAAGAAATCATGCCATAAAAGACTGGAGTTACTGGATGTTTATTTTCAAAACAAAAATATTGACAGGAGGCATTTAATGGTCTTCAAATAAATAAATAAGAAAATGCTATTAAGTGAAATAAAACCTGTTCAACATCTGAAGCAAAGACAGAAACTAATGGTTTCAAGTGGCAGCAGTACAGATTTTACTTAGCCATTACTATTCCTATTGTTAGGAAGCATTTCACAATGCACCAAACTTACCAAGAAATACACTGTATTTGCATTTGAGTTACTGAAGCTTTGGGAGTACCTGGCAGAAATGACTGAAGAGAAAACAGTAATTTTTCCTTCGTCTTTTTGTATTTTAATTCACCAGTGACATAATAGTCTAAAACTCCCGAAATAACACCACACATGCCTATGCAAAGAGATTGAATTAAATGTCAAATATTTCTGCTGCACCACAAAAACTGAAAAATAATTCCTATACTTAAGAATTCCTTTCATAAGTTCTTTTTTTTTCTTCAATAGCAAGTGATAACACTTGTATACTCAACTCCTTGTTTTGCTAAAACTATACACTCCCACTTCTTTTATTAGTGACACAGTACTACTTGAACCTTCATCTTCTTTGCCTTGAATATGAACACATGGTTACACATGAAAAGTTTTTAGAGTACTACAGATATAGTTTAAAGGTACTTATGTACAGATATAAGTACTTTTACACAAATGCATCCTTTACATAGTTCTCTAAACAGGTGTGTAGTGAAAAAAAAGTCAGCCAATACATATTACCACAATTATAAAGAAAAAAGTAAACCAGAAAGACATAGAAATAGGTGTCTATTTTATGTTAGCATCCACATAAGTGAAACAAGTGCTGCTTCTGTTCTTTCAAGTCAAGAGTAGCTTTGGACTAAGCAAACTTGGAAGTAGCTTCACCCTAAATTAAACGAGTATTTGCAGCCTCTGTAAATCTTTAGTCAAAAAGCAATAAATCTTTGCCACACTCTTAAAACACTTAACCAAAAGAGCCAGATACTAACCTTGAGCATACATTAAAATTTAGTGACACAGATTAGACGAGGAAATCAAAGTAGTATTCTCTTAGCTGATAACTCAAAGAAGTGATGTAGCTTTAAAAGTGCTCAGAAAATAAAAATCCCTTGAAAGGGTACAGTTTTGGTTGCCTCAGGAAACATGCTTTAAAAAAAAGGAGTAATTACCTTTCAGGTTCAAAGACACTGCTATCTGCTACCATGGCCTTTAACACATCAGCATTTGCTGCAATGAGAATAAATAGAACTCTTCAAAAGTGTACAGTTCTAACTTTAGGAAAAATGAACAGTAAAATTAAAGGTCCTCAAAAGAAATTTCATCTAAAAGACACATGACTGCATTATGTATATCTCCAAAAAGGCATGAGAACATTATGCAAAAAAATGTTGATATAATTCTATGGTATTTTCTTACATGAGCTACTAAAATTACAGTTCATGTTGCACTGAAAGCTCTGCCCCAGTACAAGACACAAAACATAGCCATCTGCACAACACTACCAAACAAGATCTCTGAAATTTAAAACAGCCATTTGACCACAGAGTATCATCATCTCACATGTATAAAGCAACTTCAGATTAAAAACAATGGTTTAAGTGAGCCCTACAAAATGCGAATTTACTATCAGCCAAGAACTACGGATTGCTCACATATTCTAAAAACTACACAGGGTACTTAATCCCAACCTCAAAGAAAAAATGCACAAGCTCAAAGTCCTAACAGTTAAGGAAAAAAAAAAAGTAACACCAACCACCCACACCAAGAAAAACCCACAAACCAACCCAAAAATACAACTCTAACAGGCCTGACCTTCATTCAGAAGTAATTCAAAGCCAGTTCAATGCCTAGGAAAACTGATTTATACAAATGTAAAATTAAAAGGCTAAAAGTTCTTGCATTATAAAAACATACAGACTCTTTAAATGTTTCTTTTACTGGGCAAATACATTCTATGGGCTGCTTAATTAGGTTTTTTTCAGTCATAACTTCTTTATCCTTTAATTTACACACACAGTGCATGAAAATATCATGTCCCAAACTTAACTTTAGTGCTAATCTACCCTTTTGTCTCAATTATGCACAAAACTTCCATCAGATAACAGCAGCAAGAATCATTTCAAGACGTTTAATCTGTTCAAAACAAATTTTGCATGCTTTAAACACTGTCATTATGAAAGCAACCTTGAGCTTTTATTTCACAAACAAAAGGATGAACCAAAAAAAAAACCACCCCAACATCCAAATAGTTAAAATATCAAGAAATGCATGAAGCAAACTTACCATACAAAGTGATTTTCAGGTAAGTGAAAAACTTCCCTATTTTGTTTGAAGTTACTGACTTTTGAAGGCAATCTCCAGGAGTTAAGCATGTACAAAATGGTTATTAAATGAACACACACGAACATCCCATACTTCAGAATATCGGAAAACACAATTTGTTATAGAACACCATCACAAAGGCTCATAACTTCAATATCACAATACTATACCTTCATTTTTCATAATGTAGTTAACAATTTGTCCCACGGTGTCGCTATTCTCATGTATGGTTTCATTCATTTCTGTGCAAGGAAATAAATACCTTGTCAGTATCTTGGCCTTCCAAATCAAGAACTGAGCTATTTTAAAACAAAGCAAAAACAAAAAAACCCAAGCCAGAACAAAAACACACACCAGAAGAAGTTACATTAAAAGAAGATCTACTGTCACTTTGGAGGGAAAGCTTAGTTAAGTCTTTTTGGTGTATTTCCAGAATAAGGACTAAATAAGTTTATGGAACGGACACATCAGCTCTAACATATTAATCGAAGACTTGAATCAACTCAGTATTTTCACAAGCGTATGTCAAAATTCCTTCTCTAGCTAGTAAGGAGTAGACAAATAAGAGAGCAGTATTTCTAATCCTAACAACTGGGAAGTGTGGGAAAGAAGCAAAAAAAGAAGGAAAACACAACCAAAAATATCATTAAGCTGTTTCAAGTCACTATTTGAAAACTGCTATTATCAGTTTCCAGTATAAGAGGGATTCAATTTAAGCTTTGCACCACATCTACAAGAAGATAAATTTTTTTTAAAAAAAAGTCATATGACTTCAAGAGCAAGGGATTTAAGAAAGAAACCTCATGATTATACTTAATACTTTCATAATCGATTGCACCCATTAACAATACTGGAAGCTTCCCCAGAATAACCTCAGAAAGCAAAGAAAGATACAGAAAACATAACAATGAAGAGCCACAGCTCTGCCCCTCCCTAATAATTGTTATGACTAGCTTTATTAAAAAAAAAAAATTAAAACCCCATCAAACACAGGATTGAGACAAATTTGATAGCGACAAATTTAGGGTTTCACCTAATTAGTAAGGTAGGGGCTTCCCCATCTCTGTACTCATGCTGCATCTTCATCCTAATACCTGCAACTTTGCAACGCAACTTAGAGCTGTTTTGCCAAACTAAGACCTAGAAGTTGTCCCCTTTCATTACCACCCAGATCAGATAGTCCCATTCACTGTGTACACACCCCAGGCAATAAATGCTTAAGAACATACTGACACATCATCATCACACTACATGGCTCTACCCTTGCCACAGAGCCACTGTAACCTGCACTTATTATGAACCTACTGACAGTAATTAATTGGGAGAAAGGAAGAGGCTCAAAATATTTACAAGTGACCAGTCCCTTGTATTTACTTAGCCAAGTGCTATACTGGGTTACTATAGCCGTTCCAAAGTAGTAACACTTATTTGAATATTTTTTTTTCAATTAAGAGTAGATGGGAATAAGGAACCCTAAAAAGAGCACTAACAAACAAGCATTAGAACAATAAAGGTTGTTAAAGACTGAAGAAAAAATTATAAACTGTGCACATTACATAAACCAGAACATAGTCAGTCCAAAGGCTCAGTTCTATAATGAGAGGGGAGATAAAAATGACGGCACAACAGGAACAAATCGAAATTGCTAAAAATAAAACTAAGATTTTAGGCTTTCAATGGCAGCTTTTTGTCACTCCTCAGAATTATGTATAACACTACTTTGTTGCTAACAGCATGTGGAATGCAGAACAGTGACCTGGTAACTCCAACTGCCATATATAGTTGCAAACAAATATACAGGATATTTTGATCCTTCTGTAAGTTCTTAATTGATGTCAGAGGACTTGAATGAGAGACTGCAACACTCCTAGCTTTGACTGGCAAAGATCAAAACCCAACAGACATATAATGGTAATAAAAATATTTTCTTAATATTGTTTTGATGTCAAATACAGACAGAGAAATGACAGATGTCTCACAATAAATTATTCCATAGTAGTTGCAATGCACAGAAATAGGAAGTTGTTTATTAGACTTGTTGATTACCTATTTTTTCATCAAGTTTTTCTTCTTCTACTTGTTCAGCCTCCGTTGTACAACGATATCCTTTTCTCTTAAGGACATGACAGATGAGGATCCCCAGGAGACCCATAATGAAGAAAACAGGAACCAATGCAAAGGCAATATATTCTAGGTGTTCAGTCTTGCCGTCATTGCTGTCTATTTTAGTTGTTGAGGTAGTTGTCTGTAAGCTATAGCTTGACAATACCTGGAGACACTTCCTATTAACTACATAAAGAAATAAACAGTTATTATTATACACTGTAAATCACTTCAAAGCATTTATAAAATTACAAGCTTGACCAGATCCCCATAGTACCAATGTCATGTACCTTCTGTGATGACTTGAATGGACAACACATACTCTACTGGCTGAGAATTCACACCCATAACAGTAGATATCCCCTTTTCATAAAATGATTACAAAATATCCAACATACAAAAAAACCCACATGATATTTCAATACAACAGTGAAGAACAAACAATATTCTAGCCTGATGGGCTTGTTATCTCAGCAAGAGGGCCTGCTGTATTTCACAGAAGAAAAACACCACAATTGCTCCTGCTTCCATCAGTGAGGAAAATGCCGTTATCATTCCTCTAGCCCTGAATTCATGCAAAATTGCTAAAACCCCCCATCCTATGGATCCTTCCCTAAAACGAGAGTACATCCAGGATTTAGTATTGACCCTTGCAAAGAAAAAGTACCAGGTGTGAGAGAAATAGCCGTGGTAATTTTCTTAACAGTGGGATTTCACAGCACAAAAGAAAGAACATTTACCCTCTACTCATCAGCATAAGGTGGGCTCATTCTTCACTTGTTTAAGATTTGGAAACCAATTTGTATTTAAACTTGAAACAGGATGGAAAGAGGCTTTTCTTTTTGTTTGCAAAGAATTTAAGTTGCAGCATACGAACCACTAACACCACACCCACAATTAAGCATTTTTGTTTCAATTAAGCTCTGAATCTAGCAGACGTATATTTCATGTTACAGGTCAGGCTTCTGAACGATCAAAAGTATAGAACTACATTAGAATGGACCTCTGGAGTTTGTTAGTTCAATCGCTGTTAAAAGCGGGTCTGATTAGACCAGGTTGCCCAGGTAAACTCCATCTGAAGGATGGACACTCAACATTTCCAGGCAACCTGTTCCAGTATTTGCCCACTCCTATGGCCAATGCACACAGACAAATTAAATTTTCAATACCTTCTCACTGATCAAATATACAAGTTCAACTGTTCAGTTAAATCCAAAAATACATGTTCACATACTCAAAATTCTCTCTGAGCCTCTGCAGTTTATACACACTCCTCGTCCCGCATAATAAAGATGTAAATATAACTCAACATGCAAAAATATTCCTATCCTCTATTCTTCTCCTCCACTTAAGCCAAAAACAATTGTTTGGAATATGAAGAATGACAATAAAGAAGACCAATTTTAAAAAGTCTAGCACTATTTCAAGATATTTTCCATTTACTTGTACTAAAATGGACAAGGCAATTCACAGCTGTTCCATTAATCAAACTGAAGAAATGAAGAGTCATCAGAAAACTCTTTACATGACAGTGACACTTTCACAACAAATGTCTAGATCTAATCACATCCTTAAAAAAATCAAACAACAAACCACCAAAAAAAAGAAGGCTTCAGAAAATTGCCAAAAGACTTACTCCAAACACCTCTAGTGTGCTGGCTGTAAAACTAAGTTGTATTTGAAAAATAACACTAAGGTGACAGATAGCTAAGAAGATATTTTTAAAACTAGTTAGTTATTTACTTTAGATTTCTTTATCTCAAAACACTAAACCTTTTTATTTTTAAATTGTCTGAATTCCTCAGGACATTCTTGAATTGTCAGTTCAGTAGTAAGTAATAACACAAGACTTGCACAAAGTGAAAAAACACCGCAAATTCTTTGAAATAGTAATAATTGTTAAAACCCCAATTAGCAAAAAGGAAAAGAAAGTGTTAAGCATTTATCTAAACTAATTTTCTAGACAATAGTAGAAATGCAGAAAAATTAAAAGAAATGCAAAAAAACTAACTGAACAGATCACGAGGCTAAATATTAAACAAAATCTCAGGATGTTTGCTTTGGACAAAGCCAGATGGACTAGCCTGCTCCAAAACCAAAAGAGAAAGCTATTCACTTTTAGAGCAATCCTACAGATAATTGTATGCAGAATTTACTAGATAAGCAACTTTTAGAAGCTTTAGCTTATGCCTGAGTAGGACAATTGAACAAGATATAGAAGTTAACACTTTAAGGCTGCAATTATTTTACACTACAAGGAAACTAAAGACAGGAAAGGGTAACGGACACAATCTTATAACTGAGAAAGTTGATCTTACATAGAGTTCATTTGCTTTCTAAGAACTTTTAATTCATGTTTTAATAGAACAAAATAAGAGTTAATAAGTTTTAAAAAAATTTTTGCTATCTCACCAGGTAGCAACAGCTACCAAGTCCCCAACTTAATCACACAAAGCAGCTTAATTTATTTCCCACACAGGAGGGAAGACATCACACCAGAGAAGTATTGTTTTGATGACTAGGGTATCTCAGAATCTAAGAAATCCAACTTAAACAGTATACAACACAAGCTCAGATGGGTATTAAAAAATAAGCACCCTCCATGTTCAAATATGAGACAAAAATAGGCAGATGCTTTGGATTTTGCTGCGCATTATTCATTTTAAGAAGGAATGGGAAAACCCTACTACACTAAGACATCAACAGCCACTTACTAGTCAAGCTAACAGGTGGAAGGGCCACAAAATTAATCTGACTCAACTTTTCAAGTTTTCTAACTCCTTGTGGCAGGAGTGACAGGGTTGCCCAAACAAATAACATCTCTTTTCTCCATAACCGTGGTAGGTAATTCCCACTTAAAACCTAGAAAGCAAGTGGGCCATATTGCATAGCTAAAGGCCCATGCTTCACACTCTGAAGCTGTGGTTCATTACAATTTCTTCAGATGCTCCAGTGGTTTTAAGAGGTCCCCTCCCCTTGAGTCCTCTGCTCCCCTGCTGGCTGTGCACCTCACAGACTGTAGCCCTGAAAAACAGCCCTGAATACTGAATATTCTGTAGCAGAGATTAGTCCACTAATTGGATTGAGATTTAAAGAGCTTTTGAACTAGGCAGGAAAGCAAAGTATTTTCTTCATTTTAAAAATACTTTATCAGACATAGATACTCCAACATATCAGCCTACCTAGATAGGCCTACGTGATTTTTCTTAGATACCTACATAGATATGCCTACAAGATTGCCTTAGATACCTAAAACTCTAATTCTTGCATTAATATTTAACACGATAAACAACTTTACGAGGTATTTTGCTTATTACTAGTAAAACATTGAATCAGTAATATTTATATATACACATAATTTACACAAAATCCACAAACTGTTTGATGCCATTCATTTTATTTTCAGAGATGTAAAAATTCACCAAAAGCAAACCAAAATATCCCAGAAGAAATTAATTGGTTCAAATACTTGGTACTGTGTAACCTTATAAGCACAGCAAAGCACTCAGCTTTCATTATCAAACACCCTACGCATATCAAGTAGTTTGCCCTCAAAAACCTCAGCAGTTATGACATAATACAAGACCAAGGCTTGCCTAACTGATGAGCAGTATATTTTATGTCTCAAGTCATAGCTACATCATTCATTGTATGTTCCCTATTCCTCTCTCCCAGAGGCATATTATGCTTATTAACAGATTGTTCATAGTCTGCCTCATTCTCATGGTGTATGATGTTGCTTCACAATGGTTCTTAATGACAAGTGCAAGCCACAGCCGCCATCTTTGACTCAAATCAATTCAGATGGAAATTCATTCGCTTTGGTGGTTTGCTGTCCTGGCATTTTTATATACCTGTCATTGTATACAAGTCTACATATCAAAATTACTTGAAGATGTGATCTAATAAAAATATTTAGGAGCAGTATTCATCACATTTAAAGTGATGCTTAAACTGTAGATCACAGATTGCATTTATGCTACTAACTCACATCCCATGTACTTGTTTCCTTCAAAATGAATATATTGGGTATTGACCTTGAATATTGTCTGCCCTTACAGACAGTCAACCTCAGACAAGCCTTTTACACTGGTTCTAATCACTACTACTCTGACACAAAGATAATGTTCTATCTCAGCAACAACTCAAGAACATTTTACAGCACCTCTAGGAAACAATATAGGAGGACAAAAGTTAGCACATGAATGAAAAAGTGTTGTCCTTCATTAAACTGCAGTTTTTACTTGGCCTAGACATATCTATTAACATTCTAGTTAAACACTGTATTCCTTCCATATTAGTAAAATAATGTTTGACCACAAAAATATTCCAAGAGTACAGTGTCTTAAAGGCTGAAGCTGGAGCAGACCATGTAAGCAAAGGTACTGCTCTGCAACAAATTTTCCTTCCCCTTAAGGTTTTATAAACTCACAGGAAAGACCTTAGAGAGGTCATTCCATCGTCAAAAAGCAGGATTAACTTTATCAAGACAACTATTTGCCAAGTATGGCTAAAGATCCTACAAAGGTAATAGCTTGCCCTCCACTCCTATTTTCTTTCTCATTGCAAATGGAGGATCAGAACAATTCCTCCTTTAACACCTACTAACACATATCAGATTCTGCTTGCACGAGTTACAGAATTACTCTTTCCTTGGTTTTAGCTGCATGTACTTGAAAAGATTTCATACTGACGTGCGGAATCATACTCCACAATCTGATGGATTGTAAAGTAGGTATGTTTATTCAGCGCTGGGCACACAGGGGATAGCTCCTCCTATTGTGTGCACCCGTTATAGCATTGCTACCTTGCTTTTATAGAGTAAATGATTACATATTCATAATATTTTGCAATACGCCTATACATATGCATTACCTATCCCCGCTTCATATTTAAATTAGCATTTCCATGACCTCCTCCCAGCTGAGTCTGTGCAGTGTTTTCTGGTGGTGGTCGTGGGGGTCTTTGGGGATGAAGTCACGCTCCTCTTCCTCCCGTCCGATTGTAACCCCAGCGTTTCGCGCAAGCTCAGTTGTTCGTTGGCCATTATCTAAACCGCAGACCTAGCTCTAACTGGTTTTGTGCTATCTATATATTTCAGCACGTCCCGTTATACATACCATCTGCAAGGCAAGGACTCCCTATCTTGACTATTCTTGATTTATTATATTGTTCATTATCCACTCATCCTGCAAGGCAAGGACTCCTTATTTTAACTACTCACTTTTACCTCATCCTACTTAGCTTGTGCCTTGCATCAATACTTGGCATGATCACTAGGACCTCCCCAATATGAGCCCGCTATCTCAAAGCTTTGCCTTTAGTATTGATCCAAACAGACAATTCTCAAACTTTTTCATAAAGCACCCAAGAAATCTCTAGAAAGATTTAATATTGCTTAAAGAACAACTCAGATTCTTGAAAAATATTTTTATAACAAAGAACAAACCTTTTTAGTTGTTACATATGCAATATAAAATTCATTAAAATAATGCATTATATTTTTCTAAATCTCCTATACTAAACATGCATAATCTACATCTAGCTGATTACTTCAAGCACATTCTAGTTGGTTTTTTATTGTTTAATTTACAGAAACAATAGCCCACAATGACATAATCTTCTCTCTGCTCCACTGATAAAGAATCCTATTTGATTATTCTGGATTTTGCCCATTACACCCATGCTATTTATTTCTTACAGCATGCCCTTTAAAGAACTTTGCTTACGTTTTATGAATTTGATTGTTCTAGCAATCTACCTGCTAAAAATAAGTACATACATATTCACTATTGTCTTCATAAAGTTCAAGGAGTTACATGATTGTATTTCCTACTTTCAGGCACAAATATGAAGTGCAGCTATCAATCTCACAATATACAGAAACAAACTATTGTTTACCTTAATTAATATTTAAAGAAATTAAATACAATCAATGTACAGCCTACTGAAGTACAAAAAAAAAAGAAATATTCAGATTGGCATGATCTGCTCAAACAGCAAAGCATAGATGGAGAAAACACATCAGTAGCAACATCATCTTATGCATTTCTCCCCCTCCTCACCATTAATGTGCCAGTTCACCCACCTGTGGAAAATGAGCAATCACTTAAGGTTCAAAATAATTTAGACAGAGTATGGTTTACTTGGGTGATTTTTTGGTTTTTTGTTTGTTTTTTTTTTTCTTTTTCTTTCTTTCTTTCATTCCTGGATCACTTCTAGTTCAATTCACCATGAGAACCTACACACTGTTTAAAAGGCATAATCAAAGGACTGCTTAAGCTAGCAATGTCATGAGGAGGAATAATCAGGCAGCTGCGACCTCCTTTCACCCTGCAAGGAAGAGGCACTAATGATCATACCTAGTGCTTCATCCTCTCCTGACTCTAGGGCAAGTACACTTTGAACTGCATTAAACTATGACACTTCCCACCTCTAGGCCAGACTTCTAAGGTGGACAGATGTACGCTTTGACTTATTCATTTTAAGTAACATTTAAAGTATTTTTTTTAATTTTAAATTAACCCTCTTTTAAATTCAGACATAAAAATAAAAGAACTTGCTTATTAACTGAAATTTCTAAATACACACTAAATACCTCACTCTCAAGAACTTAAGAAAACTAAATTTATTTTTAAAAACTTACTAAGGTAAAGAAGTATTAGTAAAATTAACTAAACGCCAAAAAATTACCATCTTATGTCCCTTGGCATTTCATAAGTGATTAGTATTTTCTTAAAAGAAATAACCTCTAAATCAGCTATTTACATTCACTCAGTCACATTCACTACATTCAACTTATTTAGATATAAAGCACTGTACAAGAGCTGAAGTAGAGATTTCTGTTATCGAAGTCTAATTTAATTCTTTAGATTCTTAATTCAAGTCTTTAGCAGTGAATTTGTTTAGAACTGTGACAGTAATTATGTACTGACTTAATACAGGGTTTTAGTTATTTTAATGATAGTAAATTTAACCAGAACAGTTTGCTGCAACTTTAAATTAAATACACTTTTAAAGAGTTATCCAAATTAAATATATCTATCTATTCTGGACACTACAGCAAAATTGGCTTTGCATAATTAAGCAGATGAAATAACAAGCAATTTCAATCACAAGTCAAAATATATCACTGCCCAAAACAGACACACACAAAGATATTTAGGAAACGTTTGGGCTGCTTTGCCTTATAGTAGAGTGGTAGCTACAGAAGAGACCAGGCAAATTAGAAAAGACAGCAAAGAACAGGTTAAAAAAAAAATATTTTCTAGAGGAAAAAGCTCTTAAGTAAAGAAAACCCATTGCCTACCGTTTGCTGTATCCATTGTTTAAGGAAATTGTACTTTAGGGAATACCCATAAACTGAGTAACAAAGGAAAAACACCTATCATCGAAGAGGAACATTCAACAAGTTTGTGAATTCCACTTAATTTCTAGTTTCCTCGTAGTAATGAGAACCTACACCAGAAGTGAAATAAGCAGGAAGTCTGATGACAAAAAAGGAAGCCACATGATGAAAGAACACACTGACAACCAGTAACAGTACTGCTAATTGCCTTAGAGGTTAAGCAAGGTTAAGGTTTTCTGTTAAGAACAGATCTCAAAACCTTCATGAGATTTGTCAAAACCAGTATCTCAAAAAGTGAGAAGGATCAACATTTCTTTAAATCTCATTCTAACTGCACCTACTTTGACAACACTGTACGATCAAGTCTCAGAGATCACCTACATGAGCATCATACCTAGTAGTGTCCTTATTACCCAACATTCTATTAAAAAGCATAAAACTGCAAGTCTTTTATAAGTACCTCATGATGGAGCCTGCTAAGAGTCCTTAAATGAGAGACTGAGTCTTTGGGTCACTGAAATCACCACAAAATTGTAATTGTGGGCAAATATTGCAGTAGGTCTGGAAAGAGAGCTCTCTACTCCAAGCTCTTCAGAGATAAGTCTCTGTTCTGACGAGTTATTTCCTAATCCCTATTTTTTTTCCCCAATTACATGCCCTATCAACACTTTCAGTAAATTGTCTGCAAATTAGGCCAGCTTCCCTGAAAGCCTGGGGGTGGGGATTCAGAGAGGAGACACCTCCTATGTAAGGATAGAGCCTATTAACAGCATACACTGCATAATGCACGTATCCCTTAACAATTTTAAACCACTGCTATTTCTACACTCCCAGATAGAGTTTGTTAGGAACCAAAAAGGAAGACCAAACCTAAGAAATCATCTTGTCAGTCACCCAGCCTATCCAAATAATCTCACCATGAAGGCATCTGACATTATTAAGAATTCAATGAGAGAAACAAGACCACTATCTAGAGCAGCTTCATCCTGTTGAAAAAAAGGAAAAATTGCAATATGAAGGGCAATAACAGACACTCAGTCCATTCGTTGTGTGACACACAATAAGCCATTGACAATGCTGCAGAAACATATACAGAGACAAAAAGCTCATGTTTCACTGTTTACCAGTGTTAAAACTGCAGTGCTTGTGGTGTAATTGCTTTGGCCACTTTTGTGCAGCACATAGCTCCTACTGTAAAAACACATAGAACTGATGCTTTGCAGTTGCATTTCTGTGAGAAAATTTTTCCTCAAGTTTCAGTTTACAAATAAAATACGCACTGCATGCAGCTACCACATGCATTTAATAAAGCACTCTTCAGTTTGGCTATTCAGGAAAAAAAATCCTTCCTGAACAGACCAGATATTGAAAGTATTCCATATCGTGGGTGAATTTACAGATGCAAGCAGCATCTAGAAAGCAGCATTAAATCAATACTACCAAACACATCATGTCAATACATCTATGCAAACAAACATCCACTTTAGTTAAGTCAAAAGTCTATTTTAACCAAAACCAGTGTATCTCTTATGTGAAGATATAGCAGATAAACTAACAGAAAGTATTTGGCAATCTCAAAGGAGAAAACGCTTTCATCGCTTTCATTTTTCCTGCTAGACTTGCCAACTTTTAGCTTTCGTAAGTACAATCCTATTCATCTAGATATACCAAATTACTGTTATCATTAAATCCTACCAATGTACATGGCATACTAACAGTCCTCCAGCATCACTGCCTTCAAGCTCAATAAACCAATCCTAAGTATAATCATCTGTAAAAAGTCAGTATCGGTCTATGCATACACATCCTTTGGTTTACTAAAACATCTGTTTATACTCTCTCCAGGATGCCAGTAGTAGGCAAATAATCTTGACATGTAGAAACATGCATTAATATGCCAAAGTAACAACCATCAAAGAGTAAATGAATTTTTTATCCATTAAAAAAATATTTTACACTAGAGCAACTGAGAAGAGAGGAATAAAAGATTGTCATGAACAAGAACAGAAGAAAAATCTGCAACTCCTCTCCTATTACCTCTGTATACAAAACCTGAAAAAAAGAATTAGGGCCTTGGAGAGCACTATCTACCAGTCAATACAAATTTGAAATTCAAGATGCTTAAACTCCTTCACTGAAATCAGTGGGGAAAAAAATAAAAGGTCTGATAATACTAGCACCTTTAGCACCATTTTACTGGGCCCCAGTTGTGCTTAGCAGTACTTTCTTTCTGCTCTCCTGAAGAGAAGGATGGACTGGATGACAAGCCTTCCATTCCTCTTTCTTTGACAAAACAAATAGCAGGTAGCAGATGTCTCGGTCCTTTCGGACCAAGCTGGCTTGCACCAAGTAATAATTA
Organism: Athene cunicularia; assembly: GCF_003259725.1. NCBI lineage: Eukaryota > Metazoa > Chordata > Aves > Strigiformes > Strigidae > Athene > Athene cunicularia. The sequence continues at coordinate 24,026,941 of NW_020799098.1, forward strand.
CAGATGTACAAAAGTAAGTACAGAAAGACTAGAAACATCTATTGCTTAATTTTATGCTAATAAGTATGCCTGTGTTAACCATTTCCACTAAGCTTAAAAGTTTATTCTCAGACAAGCTGGTACACTCTTATCAATGTCATACCACCCAAAGGTAATAAAGCTGCTCAAGCTGAAAATCACACCATGTAAAAATGATCAGCAGCTTAAATACAGATGCTTGAGAAGCATAAACAGCACACAAAAACAACCGCTCCAGGCTACAGAGGCAACAAAATCAGTTTTGAGATTATTAGTAGCATAACATTTGGGGTTAGATATAAACAAAGAAAGTGTCATTTAAAACCAACTTCCTCTGGCGCTTGTACGTGTGCGGGTGTTCTCCAGAGACCTCATGAGTTACAGTCAACAATTTCCAAAACCTAAACGCAAAGCCAAGTTTGATCTCACAACAGATGGCGAAGTATGAGCGATTCTTTGATGCATTTCTATCTTGCGCGACATCCGATACCAGATTAAAGTGAAATCAACTACGGAGGAGCTATCAGACCCGAGTTTATATAGCTCATACGAGGGTTATCTTTTTTTTCTGCAACTCATGGCCACACATGACTAAATTAACCGTCGGGGGCTGTCGCGACATGTAGAACCGTTTTATGGCGCTGGCCCGGGGAGCGCAGCCCGCAGCGGTGCTCTCAACCCGCCCGAGCGGGAAAGAACCAGGCGGCCCCGCTCCCGCCCGCCGGCCGCGCTC